>NC_071525.1:6948750-7256153 GCF_027887155.1 Malaclemys terrapin pileata
AGGCTGGAGTTGGGGCTGTGAAACCCAGAAAGGGGGGGAGTGGGTTGACCCAGGCTCTGAGACTCGCTGATGTGGCTTTTGTTTTGCACTGTGGATGTACCCTTAAAACACTTAAACCAGAGCCGCTTGACTTTAAGACCAAGAGAAATCCTGCTGACATCCAGTTTGTGAGGGAAAACCTGGAACGTTTGGTAGAAATTTTTTCATGTTTGTTTCATGGGGGGATAAAAATCCCTATTGCCCACTCAGCTCTGTGAGTGACGTTTCTGCCCCGGATGTTGATTTGCACCAGTTGGCATCATGTTCTTCCTGAACGGCCCTTGTCCCGCTGTGGATGGAAGCTGATTCGCTACTGCGTGCTTGGTACATCTAGTTACAGGTGCTTTCAGCAGCAGTGCGTGATCCTGGCGGTGGGCCTGCAGCTACAATGGCATCCGTGCAGACGGACTCCTGCACCCAGATCTAATTGCAGGACCGGAGTTGGCTGATCTCTGCTGTAATGCAGATGGTGAGATTGTTAAGATGAAAAGGTAGATTCTACCAAGAACTCAGGGCCAGATTTCCAGGGGATCGGCACCCACGATTGGGGCTAGATACTCCGCGCCCACCAGCTCCCATGGTGAGATTTTACAAAGATCTTGGCAACCCGCCCCCCACGCTGAGCTCATCTGAAACTCTTGGGCTTCAGGAAGACGCAATCCTTTCTTGTGTTCCAAAACGTGAGTAGCGCTTGGCCGCTGGTGCCGAGCACTTCGTAAAGCAGATGTCAAACCAAAGGAGGGCGGAGAGCAGGGACTTTTAATGGGACTGAACTAAGCGGAGCAGTTTGGCTTGGAGCGGGAGTGTTCTCTTGATGTTGGCTCTTCGTTTCCTCTTGTCTCCGGGTCTCTGTTTATTTCCCGGCGCCTTGTCTCCTTTTCCAGTGCATCTCCAAGAAAAGAGTACGTCATAGTATTAAGGAACATATGTGAGCATAATGAATTGGAGCAGCCCCGGGTCTCCAGGGAGGCGTTGTGGCAATCCGGAGGCTCTGGGGCCTAGGCCTAGACCTGACACATAACGTAGGCCCTTAGGCAGGTTATTCAGACCCAGCTCAATGGATGGAAGGGAAATCAGTGGCCGTCAGGAGCCAAAATCCCTTTGAAGAGCTGAAGAGCTGGGCCTTAGAACCTGAGATACTTACGCTTGTCCTCAAGTCTTTCCCCATTCGGCTGAGGTTGTGTTTAAGCGCTTGGATAAATGGTACTTGGGTGCTTTGCTGAATCAGGGTCAAAGTAAATAGTGATTTGGGGGGGCCCAACTTGTGACAGCCGACGGGGTGCTGGAGGGACCCAGTTCCCGTTGATTCTGATTGATGTGGTGGGTGCTCAGTGCCTCTGAGGCACTAAAAATCCAAGGCCCCCTCTGGAAATTTGGCTTTGAACTTCTGTGATCTGTTAGCACCAGCTGGGGAAAATGCCTCCCTGAGTCATTGGGGAAGAGTGGAGGAGGGGCTAGAAAGCTCAGGCTGTAAAATTGGATTCCCTTAACCCCTCAAAGTCCGAGGGCGTTTGATCAGGCCCCATATATGTGATGGGCTGGGCCAGACAAAATGAGTTGGGACTGGGTTTTGGTCCCAAGCTACACCCCCTTTTCATCACTCTCCCATCTAATTGGTCAGCTCTATGCTGCCTATACCCCACCAGGTACAGGGGGCCGATGGAGAGAGGAGGTGGAGCCATGATGCAAAGTGCTCCAGCAGTCCTTGGCTGGTGTAAAGATCCTTAGGGGGCGTGTGGCTCAGAGCAGCCCTTAGGCTGCTCTAAGTTATGACATGGGCTGGCCCAGCCCTGAGGCAGGCTAAAGATCAGGGGAGAAGGGGGATGGCTTAGAGCCACTCTTCTTCCCCTCTTCCCCGCCCCCGCTCTTTGCAAAGATCACGGATCTACATTTTATTGTGATGACCTGGCTTTTGTTTAAGGACCGAACCACTGCTCTTGTCTAGCTATTAGTTACTAAGGAACATGAAACAGCTTGTCCAGTGAGAAAGGGGCAGAAGGGCCATTATGCGGTGTGGGAAATGTCTCCAGGCAAACCGTCCTGTTTTGAGCCGGCTAGTTATAATGGAGGGTTTTCCTCTCCCTTTTTCTTTATTACCGTCAGGACAATTTGCATCAAAATGGGGTGTTTGCTGCTCTCTGGGGCTCCCCTTCTCCCTCCTGACATCATGTTTCTCGTTTCTGGTGTCACCGTTGCAGCATTGCCGACTCTTGACATTTTATCGCGATAGTTGGTGTGGGTTTTTTTGTAAAGTTCCAGCTCCTGGAGTCCTGTGACAGAACAAGAATCTCACCTTCAGTTTAAAAGAAAAAGAAGGTTTCTAGCCCTCACAGTGGCAGATAAAAGCTCGGGTCCTGAGTGTGTCCTGAAGGCTCAAACTCCAGAAAGCAAATAAAAAGAACTCAAAATGCATTATTATTTTAAAATCTTATTATTTTTAAGCCAATCTGATGATTTTTGGGGGGGCCTGATGAGTGATTTTAGGATGCTTGCAGTTGGCAGTCCTGTAGTTGACTGCCACAGAAATGACTGTGATGTTATAACTTCAGGTAGGGAGTTTATAAGCATTGGAGCCAAATTCCTGAGTTCTCATGCAAAAGTTCTCGAGTCCCTTAATAATAGAGAGCAATAAAAGGAGTGAAGGCAGGATCTTTTCCATACAGAGTGTTCCTGAAAGTTTTTTCCACTAGGCATCAGCTGTCTTGGCATCCAGCTTTGGTTTTATTCATTGTTTTTTGTGTGTTATTAAAATGGCTTGCTAGACAGTTAGCTCACAGCATCCAACTTTATCTGCAAATCACCTCCTGTTTTCTGTGCGAAAACATCTGTCTTAGCTTTCTGCTTTCCCCGGACACTTAATTCCTCTAGAATATTTTCCCCCCTCCCCTTCCCCACCTCCCTGCTGCAAAGGACTGGTGGCTCATATGAGGTTATCAGGAACTTTGTGCTATTGAATCTGAACAAAACCGAGCAGGGCTGTTTCTTTAACAATGGGGGTTTGGATTCAGTTCATAACTCAGATCTGGGACCCACCCAGAAAAACTCTTCCAAGCCCTGGTGTGTTTTGGAATCTGGATTTCATAGTTGGCTCTCTCACTATAACAAACCAAATGCAAAATCCCACATCTCAAATTTTGGGGCGTGTGAAATGCACGTTCAGATCAGGTTCCAATTTTTCCAGCTTTCTAGTTGAAAGAGGAAGCATCTGGTAGTTTAGATCACCACTTTAGGATCAGGTGGGATTTTCAAAGGGTTTGGAATAGGAAATATCATGATCTCAAAAATTGTGTTCTATCCTAGACAGGTTCTTATGCCACGCCCATCACCGTGGCACCTGGTCCCTTTGCAGTAGTGCAGTAAGGGATGGGACTAGCATCTGTCACACTTTTTCTTTAATTTTTCTGTGGGACCAGAGACCAAACACAATAAACTTGCCCTGACCTATGAGAACCAGAAAGTGAAACTGACTAAAAACATGAACTGAAATTGACCAGGCTGGTTTTACAGTCAAAAGTGAAAAAAATGTTAAGTACCTCAATAGCATCAGGGATGAAAGCCCAGTTGGACACAGAGATTGCTAAGTCCTGGTCTTTTGACTCCTGTTTATTCTTGTGGCAAGTGACGGAGCAAATACAGACGCTCCCATTGTCATTCCTATACAGCCCCTTTTTCATACCGTGTCCACATTTTTAACAAGTTCTGGTGAAAGTTTCACAGCCGGCATTCCAGGACCAGCTAGCTGACAAGCGCAGCTATGGGGGTTTCTTGTAGCTCGAAGGACAGTTCAGATAGGGGGAGAGTCACTGGATGGTCTGAGAAGAGCGAGGTTCTCATCCCAGCTCTGACAAGGATTCCCTGGGTGAGTCATTGCACCGCTCTATGCCTCAGTTTCCCCTTCTGTGCGATGGGGAGGATAATGCTGTCCTTGCTCCCGGAGGCCTTGGGGAGGGTTAATTAGTAAGCGCTAAGCATTGAGAGCTAAGAAGTGGCTAAACAGGGCATAGGAGGAAAGGCAGGCATGATATCTTTCCCTGCCTTACCCTTAAATCCAGGGCCAGATCAGAGGACCTATGGGTGACCCCTGTTGGATGGTATCTGATGGCATGTTGGGTGAAACTTCACTTACAGCCTGATCCAATTCCCAACAACCTTCACTTTTCCGACTGGCCTCAGGCAGGCCTGCCAAGCACCCCTGCTCTCCGCTCCTTAAGGCATTAGGCACCTGGGGACAGACATTATCATGTCTTCAAGCCCAGAGATTTGGTTTCAAAGTGATTAGCGCTAATCACTTTCCTCACAGACAAAAACCCGCTGTGTGAAGTCTCCCAGCTTCTTTCTGCCCTTTGCATAATCTCCTCTGAAACCTTGACGAGGGATCGTCTCCCTCTTGATAGTGAGTGGTGGTGATGGCTGCTGGATTGACGGTGCTGGAGAGCTCTGTGTCTCCAAAGGACAGGTGTAGGCCTGATCTCCAGTGTGGTTCAGTCCTACCCCAGAGAGAATCATAGAAGATCAAGGTTGGAAGGGACCTCAGGAGGTCATCTAGTCCAACCCCCTGCTCAAAGCAGGGCCAATCCCCAGACAGATTTTTGACCTAAATGGCCCCCTCAAGGATTGAACTCACAACCCTGGGTTTAGTAGGCCAATGCTCAAAACACTGAGCTATTCCCCCCCGCCAACTGTCTCAGGTGGTGAGAGGGGAGCTCAGAGGCTCATCCCACTCCCCGGCCCACGGGGATGGCGATGCACGCTGTAGTGAGGGATCGATCTCACCACGCCACACCCTGATCCTATGGATATTTGCAAGGTTAGGCCGGGCTGAGAAGGAAAGACCCGGGTCGGGATTACAGGCAGGCTGGGGAGATGCTTCCTGAGGCTAAACACATCCTCCTCCTTCTCCACACCAGCGCCTGCTCAGGTGACGTGATAGGCACGGACTTTTGAAGTCCAGGGCTCTGGAATGCCTCGCGCCGGGCTTGGGAGTTCCTGGCAGAGGCTGGTCTGATCAGAGAGCTGGCAGGGTGAGTGATGAATAATTTGCAATGCCAGGGAGTTAGTCCTGCCAGCCTTGGCACAACCATCAGTCAGCAAGGCCCGATTCTCAAGCAGTGTACAGGGAGGTCGTGTGGCTTAGTGGCCAGATCGGGTCGGGTTCGGGACACTTCAGGTCTATTCCCTCTCACCAGTGCCGTGGGAAGTGGATCGGCGGGATAAGAGCCTGGGCACAGTGACTGGAGAGAGAGGCAATGGATGTTGCTAGCCTTAGTGCTGAGATCTGGGGGTCCCTCGGGATGGGGCGGTGGCGTGTTGACCTGCTTTATTCCAGGCTGTTTGACAGCGCTCCAACGAGCAGGCATTGGAAGCATTAGCTCCGTTACGGGTTCTTTGCATGGCAGAGACGCGGCTTGGCTGAGCGGTTGTCCTGCTGCCTGGCCGTGGCTCATTGAATGCTCCCACGCCCCGGAGAGATGGAGCTATTTCTAATCGCCCGCTTGGTCACGACCGATTTGGGAAGCTAAAGGGGAATGCAGCGGGCGCGGCGTATTTAGATCCCACTCGGCCATCTGAGCGAGTGCCACATAACGAGGAGCTGGAGACATCCCAACTAGATAAAAATACCAGAGCATGGATTGGGGCTGGTTGGCCAACGGCGGACAGAGCCAAAGTCTCACATCTAGCATGACTACCTTAAAGTTAACAGAGCCTAATTCTCACTAAGGCCCACTGTAGCAGTGTAAAAAGAGGCAGTGTGACCTAGTGGGTAGACATGTGGGTTCGATTTCCGCCTCAGCCACCGGCCCTCTGGGGGACCATGGCTCCGTGCCTCAGTTTCCCCGTCTGTAAAACGGGGATCATCGTCGCCAACTCCCTTGTAAAGCGCTTTGAAATCTACTAATGGAAAGTGCTAATTAAGAGCCAGGGGTTAAGTATAACTGTAATTCACGCCTACTTTAAGGTCTTCTTGCTCTGCCAGAGTGTTGTAAAAGAGAATCCGGCTTTGTCTTCACTACAGGAAGCTGTGGTTTATCTCAAGATAGGATCTCAGTATAAAATCCTAGTGGACAGGGCAGGAATGGTTTTACCTTGGTGGAGCTAATCAGATTCAATAATATACTCCCCATCTGGAGTTTACCTGGGCTAGCAACATGCAGGTAAAAACCCCTGTGCCTTGTCTCTGCTAACATTGTACACAGAGCCAGCCAGCCAGCCCTGTGTCATGAGTTTTTTTAAATATTCCCAGCCCAAATCGGGACGAGAAATCGAAATCTCAGCAGTGTGCACAAACGGAAAACGTTTTCGGTTTGAGTCGATTGAAACGTTTCATTTCAATTTGGACCCTTTTTAACCTTTCTTTAGTATAAATTAAGTTCAATTTCGAACCGCCCAACCGCAAATTTTTGTTCTGAGAGCAGCAAAATGGGAGATTTTGAAACTTTTCCCCAAGGTTTTTTCATGTCGGGAAATTGGTGGAAATGGGCCCCTTCCCGACAGGTTCGGTTTTGGTGAATCAACGTTTTTCAGCAAACAATCGTTTTGTGGTGAAATTCCCGGCCGGCTCAATATAAAAATGCACCTTGTTTTTGCAGAGAGACGGCCAGAGGCCCAGGGGAGCTGGTCTGATTTTAGCCAAGAGTAACTGACCACAGCATCTGAGCCAGCAATGTGTAGTGTCAACCCCACGATTGGGGCATTGATTTACATGGATGACTTTTTAAATAGGGAGTTGAATGTAAATAGAAATGTGACCATGGGGTTTATTTTAAATAGCAACAAAAACATTTGTGGTTGTTATGGAAACAGTTGCACTCCCCCCCCCCCCCCCCGCCCCTAGTCATTTTGGGAGCCTAAACATAAAAGCACAAGACCCAGGAAGAGAAATTGTCTAATGGGGCTGGATTCTGAATTCCCTTGCACCCTTGGGTGCCAGAGATGGGAAGCCAAAGGACCACTGTCTTCCTACTTCTGAGAACATGAACTCAGCAGGGGCACAATGGAGGAGGGGAGCAGGTCCCCCACAGCCAGGTGGCCCCCCAGCAAAACTTCTTTGCTTGGCCACATAGGGGTGGCTGGGCCAAATTTATGTGGCATTGTGACCTCGTGCACCAGGTTGCAATGCCATTCACTCAGATTTGGCCTGGCCCTGCCTCCACCATAACAAAGGGGCGGCCGAAGCAAACTTGTCCCCCCCTCCCCACTTTTTCAGTCCTTCCAGCACTGATCCCCCCCCCCCAAAAAAAACAGAAAAAGAACCACACGCAGGACAAAAAGCCAGTCTCTGCCCCACCCGGGCTAAGGAGTGTTTTGAGGGGGTTTAGAAGGAGGTCGTTTTGTGGATGTTGACAGGGAGCTTCCCCCATCGGGGTGAGGAGCAGCAGGGGAGGAAGTACAAAGGGGATCATTTGCCCACTCATCACATGGGCAACAGAAGCTGGGATCATGGGTCGACATCTCGATGGCGCAGGAGAGATGCTAGGGAGGGAGGGGCCAGGCCGGGAAGGGCCCTGAAAGTGAAGGCAAGTAGCCGACGTTTGATGCGATGGAGAAGAGGGAGCCAGTGGAGGGATGCAGAGAGGGGCCAAGTGACAGGCCAGGAAAACCATCTTTGCAACAGCCTCGTGAATGTCTCTGAGCGAGGCCAGACGGCATCTGTCCGGGGTCAGCGCGATGGGTGTCTAGGTGCCACCATGCGACAACAACCGGCGGTTGTCTGCGGTGCCAGTCCCAGGATCTGAGAGAGACGAGGTGGGTGAGGTGATGTCTTCGTTTGGATCCAGCTTCTGCTGGTGAAAGAGACAAAACTTCCGTCTTCTTCAACCTGAACCCTTCTCTCTCTCACCAGCAGATGTTGGTTCAATAAAGCCTAGGTTCTCAACCTTTTTCTCTCTGGGGCCCCCCCAAGATACTATTAAAAACTCCACTGCCCATCTCTGCCACAACAACTGTACTTAAACACCAGGGCCAGCGTTAGGAGGTAGGGAGCAGGGCAACTGCCCAGTGCCCCACGCCACAGGGGCCCCCACAACGCTAAGTTGCTCAGGCTTCAGCTTCAGGCCTGGGGGGCATGGCTCAGGGCCCCGGGCTTCAGCCCCAGACAGTGGGGCTTCAGCTTTCTGACCTAGGCCCCAGCGAGTCTCATGCTGGCCCTGCTTGGCAGCCCCCTTGAAACCTACTCCTGCCCCCCCCGGGGGCCCCGCATCCCTGGTTGAGAACCACTGCAATAAAGGATATTACCTCCCCCACCTTGTCTCTCTCAACACTCACTAGAGGGAGGAGTACGTTCACCTGCAGTCCAGGGCCTGACCCCACCCTCCTGTGCTCAAGTCCCGTGGGTGACAGCGGCGTTACACCAGCGCCGCTGAGATCAGGATCGGGCCCCAAGTCTGCATCCAGTGCTGATGAATGCACAACCGCTCAGCCAGAGGACAGGCGCAGAGGGACAGCGCCCTGGATGCAGTACACCCGAGACCTTAGGGGGTTGGTAGCGAACGCATTGTGGGGACCGATTCTGATCTCCCCGACCCAGGACGAAATCCAGAGGGACCCTATTGGCTTCAGTGATGCTACCGTGTGAACAGAGCAGAGCTTATGGGGAAGTGCTCCAGGGATTGACTCGGAGACGGATGGGTGCAGAGAGGGGTCACATGTAAGGGCGGGGTAGTCCCAGTGCCGGTCCATCTGGGGCACCTCGGCCCAAGGTGCGGGAAGACGATTTCAAGGCTGGGCGGTGAAACGTAACAGGAGGGATGGAAGGGGTTAAACTCCTAGTCCTGAGAGCGCTGGAGTCTCAGGGGAAGTGATCAAAGCTTATAAATACCTCCAAGGGAGCCATTTCAAGGAAGGATGGAATTAGCCTGGGTAAGGAGCAATGGCCCCAGGCGGAGGAAGGAACAGTTCGGTCTTTGCAGAGGGAATTCTTTATCGGGACAGTTGAACAGCGTGCAGCCGTCCTCCCCCACAGCCTGGGGACGGGACCTCGGCCCTGCAGGGGCAGGGAACTCCGGGGGCGTGCAAGCTGCCGTTCCGCCTGGGGAGCGTCGCAGCCCCCCACGCTGCACTGGGGGAAATGGGGACACGGGGCACAGGGCGTACAAGGCGGTGCGTCCGGGTGCGCTGTGTCTCTGGATTGGGTCCGCGTCGCTGTGCACGGGAGCAGAAGTGGGTCTGTGTGTGTGTGTGTGTGTGTGTGTGTGTGTGTGGGTGTGGGTGTGTCTGTGCCTGTGTACATCTCGGCTTGCTCTGGGCTGCTGGCTCCCGCTGTGCGGTGACCGACTTTGTCCCACTGGCTGCAGCGCGTTGCCAGCCACCCAGATTCCTTCCACAAAACACACGAGGCGAGCGCCAAGAAAGAAGCCCCCAGCCCGGGCTGACAGCATCCTGCCTGGAGGGGCCAGGCTTTCCCCCAGGATCCTGGCACAGGGCGGGTGGATCCTCCTGGGTAGAACCAGGGGGCAAAGTCTCAGGGTTGTGCTGAATTTCGATCTAATAGAAAGTCCTTATTTCAAAGGCTGGGGGGAGAGCCGAGCTTGTGTGTTGCCCTCCCTGGACGGGACCATCTGGGAGAGCAGCAGGCCGCGACTTTGGTTCTTGGTTGCCTTGGACCTCCCCTTTGTCTAACACGGTCCCTGACGGGCCCCGGCTCTGGGGCAGGGGACTGGATGGCTCGGTGGGTTGAGAAGGGGCTGCAGCGCCCACCCCCCTAGGTTACCCGTTGGACACCAGCCCGGAGCAGCAGTAGCCAGCAGGAGCGACAGTCTGGTTCTCGGACAGGTCGGGTGGGTCCCGTTCCCGGGGAGCCGAGTGCTGGTGAGGGTGGCTGTAGTTGGCACTAATTGCCTGCCCCCCTCGAGGGTTGAACTGGCCCGTGGAGACTGCACACGAGATTTTAGCCCCTGGCCCCCGTTTCTGACGACCTTGTGGGACGTTGACAAGAGGCAACCAATCCATGAGCAGCTTCTCTTGAGCCGAGGTATGTCAGAAGCCGGTCCCGTCCCCAGGAGACCCGTCCTCCCCAGCCCTCTGGAGGTGTCTCAATAAAGCCCACTTTTGAGATGGGATGAGCCCGTCCCATCCAGTCTGCCGGGGGGCTCCGCACTGGAGCGACACTTGTGCTCGATATTTCCCAGCTGCTGTTCAGGGTTCCTCAGGAGAGCCGCTCTGCCGTCTCAGAGATCTCACGGTCTGGGATCTAGCCTGGTGATGCCCATTCACACCCTCTCCTTCCCCGGGGCACGGGTCACCGAACTCACCGATGGCATTTTAGGTGTGGAATTCCAAAGGAGATTAAGGGAGTCCGGTCCTAACTCTCACTTCAGCGGGATTTGGGCGGCTGATTCCCATAGGTTCCTGTGAAAATCCCACGCTTTGTAAGCACCCGTCCCATTGAAACCCTCCTTCACTGAGCGACACCCGCTGTGCTAAGAGGCGTGACAATGGATAGATGCGTTCCCTCTGATAATCGCAGCCGCCACTGGCAAGGCACCAGTTCTTGGGATTTTATTGGGAGTTTTGCAAGATTTGTCGTTTTCCTTAAAGCCCCAGCTCCTGGAGTCAGGTGATGATGAGCTCTCAGCTTTTATTTCAATAAGAAAAGACCTTTCCTAACCCTCACGGTTGGAAAGAAAAGCTGGAACATGTCACCCCCCCAAAAGGCTCTAAACCCAGAAAGGAAATAACAAGATCCTGGACTTCATTTTTTTTTTCAATCTCATGATTTTTTGAAGGCCTGTCTCCTGGCATTTGAATGCTTGGGGGCTGGCAATGCTGCCCCTGAGATGACTGGGAACCTCACAATAGCCTCAGGGTTATCAATCCCATCCTCCTTCTCTGAAAGCATAGGTCTCTGCCACCTGAGCTAATGAAGAATCCTCACTGCAGTGTGGCATCTAAGACACACAGCGAGCAGTTCCCAGTTCTTTCCAGCAGAGAGCCGTGGTGCACCCACATTTGCAACGATGCTTCCCCCATGCAGCTGGTTCTTTGATTATAAAATGTCCCTAAGGGGTTCAGTGTTAGGTTTAAGAACAGAGCCACCCTTAAAACCAGAATTGCCTGGAGGCGTGGGCAATATTTAAGGTGGAGGTAAAGGGCTTATACAGCAATTGACTTTTGTCTCTTACTATTTTTATGCAGGGAGGCGAGAACGCCTTAAAAAGTCCTGGGACTCTCAGGACAGCCCAGATGCTGAGAGGAAGAGGAGGTCATCTGAAGAAGTAAAGCAAGGAGCTTCCACCTCAAAGGAAGGAACTGAGGCAGGATGGGGTCTGTGCATGGAGACTGGATCAGCCGGTAAGGAGGGACAGTCCCTGGGCTTCTTTGTAGGTTTAGATATGGTGGGGTAGGGAAGAGAAAGACCTGGAATCTGAAGCATGGGGACTTCAGTCAATCTGTGGAACTCACTGCTGCAGGAAGTAGCGCCAACCCCTGCTCAGTTTATTTATGTGGCTTGCTGTGTCCATAGGGCTCCAGCCATTTCATCCCTCACTTTACAGCTAGAGGGCCAGCGCTTTGCTCAAGCACACCCAGTGGGTCAAGGAATAATCTGTCTGAGCAACTCACAGTCTGCATTGCGTGTATCTCACAATCCCCCGGGAGGCAAGGCGGTGCTATTATCCCCATTGCACAGATGGGGAAACTGCGGCACAGAGCAGCTAAGGGACTCGCCCAGAGGTCACACAGAGAGGCTGTGTCAGAGCAGGGTGTTGAGCCCAGCCGACCCAAATCCCATGCTAGTGTCCTAATCACTGGACCATCCTTCCTCCTGTACTCTCTGCCTCCCAGCCCGTGTCCTGTTCACTGGCCCATGCATGGAAGCCATGTGAGCTCAGGTAACATGGTTAAGCAGATCTCAGGTTTCAGGCCAGCGAGTGACCACCTGCTGGGGTCAGGAGGGAATTCCCTCCTTCCTGACCTCCCCACGTTCCACGCCGCACAGTCAGCCAGGTGCAGCGTGGAATGTTTTTTATTTCCTTTGTCTGGAGCGTGAGGTCTCGGCCATTGCCGGAGGCAGGGATGCCAGACGTGACGAGCCGACAGTCTGATCTGCCGGGGCAACTCCTCTCTTCTCCCTCGCCCAGCTCCTGCTTACGGGGTGTTACCAGGCGGCTGGGGTCAGAAAAGTGACAATTGATGCCCCCTTCTTATCCAGACATTGGCGTGCGAGTGTGTGCACACGTGTGTGTGTGTGTGTAGACGCGTGTGTTTGTGTGTGCACGTGTAGAATCAGAGCTCCTTTAGTGACCCGGATGAGTACTTACCCTGCTAGCCCCCCGGAGCCATCTCAGCTGGCGTCTGTCTATTCCCATTAGCCCAGCCCAGCTTCAGGACCCGGCGGATTCAGTCATGCTTAGCCCCTCGGTTTTACGTGCGGGATGACACGTAAACCACACAGAGCGTGGCGTGGTTCTTACGAGCCTGGGGGAAGGTGTGGGGCTGATGGGTGGAAAGCCCGTCCTTTTACTTGTCAGCTGAGCCAGCCAGACCGAGGGTCTGAGACAGGACAAACGTGGGTCCGCCCGCTGTTGAGGTTGTTCCTCCACCCGCAAGGGCAGAAGGATGCTCGCAGCCGGCTGGGTTTGCAAGGCAGGGGTCCCAGCTGTTCACAGGGAATGTTAGAACATTGATTGGACACACAAGCCGGCCGGGTGCTAAATGCCTCTGGGAAGTGAGGCTTGGTCCTGGCCCCACGGAGCGTAACGTGAGGGCCATAAACAGACCAAAAACCAGGGTGAAGGGAAGAAGGTAAAGATCAGGGGACGATTGATAGGCTCATACGGCCACTTAGGAAGTGCCTGATCCAAAGCCTATTGAAATCACTGCAGATCAGTCGGTCCCTGGGGCTCTGGACTGGCTCTAGGGCATGGACATACGGTGGTGGCTCGCCTTTAAATCTCACTTCTCATAAGGTTTGCAGGGGGAGTGAGTTTTATGAGGGAATTGGAAGTGAGGCCAAGGCGGTGGCTTGGCAAACAGTTTTGGGGATAGTGTCCTATTATGTAGGGGCAGCCTAAAAGACTGGGTACGTGCCCCCGTCTCTCCCTCTGGGGGCTGGTGCAGCTAAAGGATAAAAGCCCGCTACTGTTGCTAGCTAGTGGAGTTGCTGCTATAGAGTAAGACTGTGCTGCAGCTCCTAGGTTTGATTTTGCTGGTGACCTGTGGTGGCATCAGTTCTAGAACGGGATGGGGACGTGAAAGGAGACCGGCCCGCACCAATGTATTCGCATTGTTGCCGTGGCAAGGACACAAAATGCACCGAAAAGGGACCATCAGCGACCAGCGCGGGGGTGAAGCGAATTCAGCTCACTTCTGCATCAGGGATGTGGGAGCTTCCCGGCCCCGAGCCCCCGGTGCCCAGCACAACGCACGTCCCTGCGAGATGAAATGGGCAGCCATGCCTCCGGCATTGCTCGGAGCAGAGGGGCCCATGGAGGGGCCGCGGATTATGCTAGAGCGAAGAGACTGCGCCCACGGGGAGCTACGACGCCCAGCATCCCACGCTCCGTGTCAGGCCGAGATTGAGCACCGCACTGCACGCGGGGACCTGCTCGCTGGCGAGCTCCATGCTCAGCGCCTGCTCCTGTAAGGCCTAATGCTGCCCCAAACTGGGCTGGTCGGCTCCACAATGTCTCCTGGTGCTCAGGCGGCAACCCAGATAGTGTCCGCTGGCCTCCTAGCTTGGGATGTGGCCTTCCTTGCCCACATTCCTTCTCCGCTAGCTCCCGTCACGTTACTGGGAAATGTCGTGAAACTTCCCCTGACAGCCTGGAGTGCCCAGCTCTCGCCAGGATGGCTAGCAGAACTGGGACCAGATCCTCAGTAGATCTCTGCTCACTCTGAATCTGCCCCGGTGTAAATGACAGCACAGGCTGCCGGGCAGCGGAGAAGGAGACCCAGGGAGTTTCTGCGAGCCGACGTCCGTCTCCGAGCCTGACTCTGATCACACTTAAACTGGGGGAAATCCAGAGTGACACCATTGTCAGTCGATCAGATTCTCAGAGGATGTATATTGGCGGCAGCTTCATGGACATCCGTGGAGCTGCACCAGTTTGCACCAGCTATGGATCTGGCCCAATGTGGATTTAAACTAGTGTAATAGAGAAGAGAATCAGGCCTCCTCTTTTTCCCCTCAGCATCCAGGCGGCGGAACAGAAGCCGGCAGGCTTCTGCGTCCAGCCTGCATTTAATTAGACAGCTGCAGAACACAAGTTGCAACAGTGTTTCCTCTTTCTCAGAGACCAGATTCTTCTAGCTAATTGGATGAGTTCTGCTTAGACCCTGTGCTACCGTCCTGAGCTGTTTAACCCAGGAGCAGCTGGATTGCAGGGTGGTGTGAGCAGCAGCGGAAGGGCTGGTGCCTGAGCGCGGAGTGGAGGTACACGGGAAATGTTCTGGCATTGACTTTCTAGTAGGAGTCCTGCTACGGGACCAGGAGTCGGTGCGTCATGAAGGGAGGCATGTCGCGATCCGACATCATCTGCCATTTGGGACACGTGAACCGTTTGCGGTTTGGGCTCTGAGAGGCAGAGATCTCGGCTCCACATTGAGGCTCGAACCAGGGTGGGCCCAGGGTGCTTCTCAGGCTGGGAGCAGATGAGACGCTGAAGAAGGTGCCCTCTCCAGGGGAGGTCAGGGCCAAGGGCCGTGGCTACTTAATTCCAACCCTGCCGAGGTGGTGGAGCGGCTCCTCGGAGCTCTCTCGAACAAGCCGACCTTTCAGACCACGGCTCGACACGCCTGCAGCTTCCCGTCCACGCCGGGGGAAACAATAATAAACACAGAGCACGAGAGAGTTCATCTGTGTTGACAGCGCTTGGAAAGACCAGCAACCTTCAGCCCTCTTGGCTCGCACCCGGCTTCCGGCTGGGATCTGGGCTTTGCCACCAATTCGCTGCCAGAGACCATTGCACGAAGCTGAATGAGGGGGGGATGAAGGGGACGGTTCGGTTGGGATGAGAGCCCCAGGAAGTTAATCTGAGGCTCTGAATTTAAGACTTTAATCTGAATCAGAATTAGAATCTGAATCTACTCCAAATCCAAACTTTTAATCTGAACATGAATACATTCCCCAAGGGTGGAGGTGCATTCACCAGCCCTGGCCATTTTAAAATTGGATGTTGTTCTAAAATCCATGCTCGAATTCAAACCGGATTTAATTCAGGGCAATTCTCTGGCTTGTGTTGTATGGGAGGGCAGACGAAGGATCACAGTGGTCCCGTCTGGCTTTAGAAGCTAGGATCCGGTAATCAAAACCACACATCTTCATTTGAATCTGAATGAATCGCATTTAAATCCTGCATCTTAATTGGAATACATTTAAAATGAATCGTTACTGGAATCAGAACTTGGTTCTTAGACTTAGGGCTGGTCCACACTAAGCCCCCAGTTCAAACTAAGATACGCAACTTCAGCTACGTGAATAACGTAGCTGAAGTCGAAGTATCTTAATTCGAAATACAAGGTACTTAGCGCGGGTCCACACGCGGCAGGCAGGCTCCCCCGTCGACTCCGCGTACTCCTCTCGCGGAGCAGGAGTACCGGCGTTGACGGCGAGCACTTCCGGGATCGATTTATCGCGTCTAGACAAGACACGATAAATCGATCCCAGAAGATCAATTGCTTGCCGCGGAACCAGCAGGTAAGTGTAGACGTACCCTTAGTTCGAATACATCTCATTTGAATTTTACTTTGAATAAATGTAATCTGAATTTTACTCTGGAATTGGATTTTAGGCCCTGATCCTGTAGACATTTACACACGAGCTTCGTTTGAGGCACGTGGGCATTCCCACGGAAATGAACGAGACGGTAAAGTTAAGAGTTTGCAGGGCCAGCCCTTCATCTTCATTTGAACTTAATAATTTGAATCAGGGTTTTCATAAATTTGATCTGAATCTTAATCTGAACTGTAATTAGAATCGCAGGATATTTTAAGATGAGTTTTAGAGCCAAAATGTCAAGAGTGCCTAAAGTGATTTAGGAGCCTACTTTACATTGGTATTTAAACTCCTAAATCAGTGAGGTTACATCTACACGGCAAAGAAAAACCTGTGGCACTGAATCTCAGAGCCTGGATCGATTGACTTGAGCAGGGCTAACAATAGCAGTGTAGACACTCCCGTTTGGGCTGGAACCCGGGCTCCGAAGACCAGTGAGAGGGGACGATCTCGGAGCCCAGGCAGGAGCGTCTACACTGGTGTTTTTAGCCATGCAGTGTGAGCCCCACGAGCGTGAGTTACTTGACTTGGGCTCTGAGGTTTTCCTTTGCAGTGTAGACGTACCCTTAGGTGCTTTTGAAAACGTTGCCCTGAATCCATTTCATTGGCATCGGAATCACTCCTTGATCAGACTGATTTTAACCCAGCACCCTGACCTCTGGATCCCACATTTGCTGGGCTCTGGCTGCGGATGCTTCCCCGAACAATCGAGCAACACAACCGCCTCTGCTCCCTGGGCTGCCTTCAGGGCCCCCGCACTGCCGCCAGCTCTCGCCGGGGGAAAGACGGAGCCTTGAACTCGGCTCGGTGGGCGGATGTGCAACTCCTCCTGGAATGTCTGCGCTGGTTTCGTCCGCCATCAGAGACCTTGGATGCGGGGGTTGGATTCCCTTTGGGCAGAGTTTTTCCGGTCTCCTTTGGACGGTGACTTTTCCCCCAGTGCTGCCTGTGGCCACTTGCCATGTTCCTCCAGTCTGAAAATATCCCGTGCCCTTGGCCTGTTGGCCTGGCGGAGCAGGGCTGGCTTTCCCAGGCTGCTGGCTGAAGAAAGGTTGTGGAAGATGTACCCTCTCCAGCTGGTTAACCCCTGGGGCCTCGGCCGGCTCCCGTGGTCGGGCGTGCGGAGGATCGGGGGTCTCGCCCCGCATTTCCCAGGCAGGGGCAGCTCCGGGCCAGACACCATGGGCAGGGCGCTGGGGCTGTGTCCAGCCCTCCCTTGGCTGCAGCAGGAGTCACACGCCCCCGTCGGCATTCCTCCAGACGCTGGCCGAGAGCTCGGTGAGGGCCCCTGACGGGTGACGTGGCCTGGCCCAGCCCGGGTTTACTCTCCAGTCACCCGTGCAGCTGGCCGCTCTTGACATCCCCTCGATGTGTTTGCTGCCTCCCCGGTGCCATTTGTGCCACCTGGGTGTGAAACCGCACAATCCTTTGCCCGCCGCCCCTTAAACCCAGCCTGCGTGCTGCGACCGCCCCGCTCGAGTCACCCCGGGTGCCGGATCCCCCCTCTGGTCCTGGCAGGGCTGGTGGGTCCTCTCGCGAGTCCATAAAAGGGTCAGGAATTCCAGACCCCAAATAATAGGCTGGGAGGGGCCCTAGCCCTAGATCTCCCATCGCCGCCCTGGTAGGTGACTGATCGCCGCCTCCCTGACGCTGCTTCTCCCAGGATTTCGCTGGGGATGGCCTCTCCACGGACCCCGGCCTAGCCCCCGGGGCAGACACCGCTGGCTCGACGGAAGGATTCCTCCATTGACCCAGCTCCAGCCTCTCAAAGAGGTGGGAGAAAACCTCTTCCCTCGCTGGTGGGATAGTCTAGACTACGGTGCTACAGCTGCGGTGCCGGAGCCTTGCCGCTGTGGGGCGGATGTACCACTCATCCTGCTGTCCATGGGGCCTAGACACGGGCTGAGGGTGCTGTCAAGGAGCAGGGGTCTTGGAAGAACGGGCACTGATTTACCATTCAATTGCCCGTGTTCTTGGCTAGCTTCCCCCCATCCGGTCTTTCGTCTAGTCACCGTGATGATGCCTCGCCTGTATTTTATGTCCAGAGATCTCCAAGTGCTTTGCAAAGGAGGGTGATAACCTTATTCCCATTTTAAAGAGGGGGGAGACTGAGTCACGGAACAGGGCTGTGACTTGCCCAAGGTCATGTGGCAGTAGAGCTGGGAATAGAAGACAGGTCTTCTGGCGCGCTAGCCCCGAGGGCACGGTGCACTCCCGCTCTCTTGGGAGGAGTGGTTGGCTTTGTAACGTCCAGCCAGCCAGAGACGGGCACTGGGGCAGCTCCCCCCTCACCGCACTGGAGCTGCGGCCCCCTCCTGCAACCCCTGGGCGAAGATGTGCTGTCCAGACTGGCCCTCGCTCTATTATGTTAACGCTGCAGCCGCCCCCGGCTGACTCAGGGGTCACGAGCAGTTCTGCTTCGCGTTTTCGTGCTGAAAGGAGCGAGGGGGCTCTTCCCGGAAAGGCGAGGAGGGGGGGCTTTGAGCAGGGACGAGCGGGTCAGAAAGATGATGAGTTGCTATTTTGCTGTTTGGAGGAGAGAAAAAAAGAGAGCGAGAGAGAGAAGATGCTTGCCCAATTTATGTGAATTCATCGTCCGGGAGGAGAGTGACTCAGGAGGGAGCAATGGGGTATAACTAGGTCACTGGTTCAAATGGGAGCCCCAGTTGAGATAGTTCCGGGGTGCATGGGCAAGGGGAGGCCTTTGCTGGTTTTGGTTTGGGCCCCCCTCCAGATTATTCGTAGGTCTGTATGCTCCAGGGTGACTTTGGACGTGGTCATTAGGAAAGCAAACTTTGCCTTCCCCCCGCTTTGAACTATTCAGCAGTGATGCCCCCGGGAATTGGGATTACGGGACCTTTTCATCTCCAGGGTGCCGGTTCGTCTCTAGTACTGGTCAAGGAGGGTGGTGGGATTGGGATAGGGAGCTGTTTGCTACGCGGATACCGGTTTGAACCCCGCCTCCCCCAGGCGGCTTGGGAATGGGAGGTGGCTCGAGGCTCCGGGTTCAAATCCAGCCCAAGCTGTCAGCGACACAAAATTGTCGCCAAACTGTTACTGAGTTGGAGGTGCTTTTCCGAGTGCCGCTTCGAATGCTGGAGCCCTCGACGGGTTTGTTATCGGAGGGTTGCTCGTGGGCATACCGGTTTGTTGTTTTCCGGTTGCTCCTGGGCGTTGGGGCTGCCAATACAGGCTTGTTGTTGGAGGGTAGCCGGTGAGTACAGGGGCAGCATGCGCAGGTTTATTATGGTAGGGTTGCTGGGGCGGGATGCTTTGCTTTTATGGTTTCCCAAACTCCAAGGCCAATAGGGACCGTTGTGATCCTCTAGTCTGCTTTGTTATTGTAGGGTTGCGGTTGAGCGCTGGGGCGTTGGCGCTGGTGGAGGAACAGGGGCTCCTAGCCACAAGGCAAGAAAGCATCGCTGCGATTGGTTTGGGTAAAATCTGTACAACAGATGACCCGGGCCAATAGCAGAGATGCACGGAGGAGGCTGGCCAGCCCGGTGGGGGGGAAAGGGGGGAGCGGGTAGACACCCCTGTGTTACCGTGAAGAGCAGATCTGGGCACCTCTCCTCCTCCTGGATTTGCGTGTGGAACGGCCACTGAACATTAGCAGCTGGGAGGTGTTGGGATAAAGGGGGGCTGCCCAGGAGAGCGAGGGGTTAACGGAGACCGAAGGGAGCAGGGCACTGGAGCAGCAGGGTGGGCACCGCCTCTTGCTAATGGCAGCGTCTCTGGTTTTCTCTCCAGGCTTTGCGTGGCTGGACTGGCCCTGGGTCTGGCCCTGCTGACGGCCCAGCTCTGCCAAGGCAACAGGAAGGTGAGTCACCAGACCAAGGACCTTACAGCTGGGCAGGGGGCGGGATGGGGAGGGGGGCGGCTTGGGAAGCACAGAGCCCCTGCACGAGTGATCTCGCCAGCCCCAGTGTGCATCGCCACCTCCTGGAGTCACAGGCCTCATCACCAGCTAAAGAGCATCAGGGAACCTGGCTGGGGCGTCCCGCTTGGGGTCTGCTGCTGGGCTAATGGGGGTAGACCCCGGCCCCCTCCCCCAGAGCCAGGCTGGCCCCGCAGGGTAACGGGGATAGACCCCAGCCCCCTCCCCCGGAGCCGGGCTGGCCCCGCAGGGCTAATGGGGATAGACACTGGCCCCCTCCCCCAGAGCCGGGCTGGCCCCGCAGGGTAACGGGGATAGACCCCGGCCCCCTCCCCCAGAGCCGGGCTGGCCCCACAGGGTAACGGGGATAGACCCCGGCCCCCTCCCCCAGAGCCGGGCTGGCCCCACAGGGTAACGGGGATAGACCCCGGCCCCCTCCCCCAGAGCCGGGCTGGCCCCGCAGGGCTAACGGGGATAGACACTGGCCCCCTCCCCCGAGCCGGGCTGGCCCCGCAGGGCTAACGGGGATAGACACCAGCCCCCGGAGCCGGGTTGGCCCCACAGGGTAACAGGGATAGACCCCGGCCCCCTCCCCCGGAGCCGGGCTAGCCCCGCAGGGTAACGGGGATAGACCCCGGCCCCCTCCCCCAGAGCCAGGCTGGCCCCGCAGGGTAACGGGGATAGACCCCGGCCCCCTCCCCCAGAGCCGGGCTGGCCCCACAGGGTAACGGGGATATACCCCGGCCCCCTCCCCCAGAGCCGGGCTGGCCCCACAGGGTAACGGGGATATACCCCGGCCCCCTCCCCCAGAGCCGGGCTGGCCCCACAGGGTAACGGGGATATACCCCGGCCCCCTCCCCCAGAGCCGGGCTGGCCCCGCAGGGCTAACGGGGATAGACACTGGCCCCCTCCCCCGAGCCGGGCTGGCCCCGCAGGGTAACGGGGATAGACCCCGGCCCCCAGCCCCCTCCCCCGGAGCCGGGCTGGCCCCGCAGGGCTAACGGAGATAGACCCCGGCCCCCTCCCCCGTAGCCGGGCTGGCCCCGCAGGGCTAACGGGGATAGACACCAGCCCCCGGAGCCGGGTTGGCCCCACAGGGTAACAGGGATAGACCCCGGCCCCCTCCCCCGGAGCCGGGCTAGCCCCGCAGGGTAACGGGGATAGACCCCGGCCCCCTCCCCCAGAGCCAGGCTGGCCCCGCAGGGTAACAGGAATAGACCCCGGCCCCCTCCCCCAGAGCCGGGCTGGCCCCGCAGGGTAACGGGAATAGACCCCGGCCCCCTCCCCCAGAGCCGGGCTGGCCCCGCAGGGTAACGGGAATAGACCCCGGCCCCCTCCCCCGAAGCTGGTCTGGCCCCGCAGGGTAACGGGAAGAGACCCCAGCCCCCTTCCCCGGAGCCGGGCTGGCCCCGCAGGGCTAATGGGGATAGACCCCAGCCCCCTCCCCCAGAGCCGGCTGGCCCCGCAGGGTAACGGAGATAGACCCCAGCCCCCTCCCCCGGAGCGGGGCTGGCCCCGCAGGGCTAATGGGGATAGACCCCGGCCCCCTCCCCCGGAGCCGGGCTGGCCCCGCAGGGCTAACGGGGATAGACACCAGCCCCCGGAGCCGGGTTGGCCCCACAGGGTAACAGGGATAGACCCCGGCCCCCTCCCCCGGAGCCGGGCTAGCCCCGCAGGGTAACGGGGATAGACCCCGGCCCCCTCCCCCAGAGCCAGGCTGGCCCCGCAGGGTAACAGGAATAGACCCCGGCCCCCTCCCCCGGAGCCAGGCTGACCCCGCAGGGTAACGGGAATAGACCCCGGCCCCCTTCCCCAGAGCCGGGCTGGCCCCACAGGGTAACGGGAATAGACCCCGGCCCCCTCCCCCAGAGCCGGGCTGGCCCCGCAGGGTAACGGGAATAGACCCCGGCCCCCTCCCCCAGAGCCGGGCTGGCCCCGCAGGGTAACGGGAATAGACCCCGGCCCCCTCCCCCGAAGCTGGTCTGGCCCCGCAGGGTAACGGGAATAGACCCCAGCCCCCTTCCCCGGAGCCGGGCTGGCCCCGCAGGGCTAATGGGGATAGACCCCAGCCCCCTCCCCCAGAGCCGGCTGGCCCCGCAGGGTAACGGAGATAGACCCCAGCCCCCTCCCCCGGAGCGGGGCTGGCCCCGCAGGGCTAATGGGGATAGACCCCGGCCCCCTCCCCCGGAGCCGGGCTGGCCCCGCAGGGTAACGGGGATAGACCCTGGCCCCCTCCCCCAGAGCCGGGCTGGCCCCACAGGGTAACGGGGATATACCCCGGCCCCCTCCCCCAGAGCCGGGCTGGCCCCGCAGGGCTAACGGGGATAGACACTGGCCCCCTCCCCTGAGCCGGGCTGGCCCCGCAGGGTAACGGGGATAGACCCCGGCCCCCAGCCCCCTCCCCCGGAGCCGGGCTGGCCCCGCAGGGCTAACGGGGATAGACCCCGGCCCCCTCCCCCGGAGCCGGGCTGGCCCCGCAGGGCTAACGGGGATAGACCCCGGCCCCCTCCCCCGGAGCCGGGCTGGCCCTGCAGGGCTAACGGGGATAGACCCCGGCCCCCTCCCCTGGAGCCGGGCTGGTACGCTAGGCAGGGTTGGTGACCTGGAGACCTTTCTCCTGGAAAGCACTGGGGAGGTGCCCACTAGGGGGCGCTCTCCTTTCTGTGGGGGTGACGCCAAGCGTGCTGGCTGCACCTGGTCACTCACAATCTCCTGGTGCTTTTTGGGGTGTGGTACTGGCCAGTCCCAACTGGAGGTAGATGGTGTTCTCCCTCCATAAACCTCCCTTGGGGCTGGGTATGTTGTACTCCAGCACTACGTTGCCTGGGGTGTTGCTGTGGGCTGTTAAACAGCTGCCATGTTCTGCCCCAGAGGTGGCTAAAGATCAGGCAAAGCAGGAGCAAGTTGGAATGGTGGGGCAGGGATAACCTCCTGGGGCCTGGTTTTCAATGACGCTGAGGCTCCTTTATCCTATTCAGGCAGGAGACATTCCCCTGAGAAAGCCCTCATCCCGGGGCCTCCCCTGGCGTAAGATCCGGCGCTCGCCCTCCTCCCAGCCCCCCGCATAGGGGGTGGATCTGGGACGTTGCTCGAGCACATTGTGCTCTGGCTAGTCTCTGCTTCCCCCGGCCCATATGAGGCTGTGAGAAGCAGACCATGAGTTAGAGCAACCTCAGGGCTGCTCTAAATTACACCGAGGGCCAGGCAAGGCCCTGTGTGCAGGGATCACAAGTGTAGTGGAAAGTCACAGTGTTGCTAGAGCAGCTGGGGGGCGGGAGGGGCCTCCGGGGTCAGGACTCCTGGGTTCTGTTCTCAGCTGTGGGTGGGGAGTGGGGTCTATCTGTTAAAAGAAGGTGGGTGAGGAGTCAGGACTCCTGGGTTCTATTCCCAGCTGGGAGTTGGGGTAGATGGGGTCTAGTGGTCAGAGTAGGAGGGGTGCTGGGAGTCCGGACACCTGGGTTCCATTCCTGATGCTGGAAGGGGAGTATAGTCTAAGGGTCAGAGTCCCTCCCCCCGATCCCATCCCTGGAGGAACAAGTAAAGATCAGGCCCTGGGTTAACCAGTAGCAGAGGAAGGTACAGAAACAAGTGGGAGAAAGAGGCTTAAACTTCGCGCCAGTTTCTGCCCTGGGATTTGCGTACGCCATGGGCACCGAACAGGGACAGGAGCGCACCAAGTGAGCGAGATGGGCAGGTTCTCCGGGCAAAAGGCCTCTTCCTTTCGCCAGATTCTCCCCCTGGGGGGCTCTGCGGGCAGCCTGCATGTCAGGGCTGCCTGGGGGCTGGGGGAGAGGCCGGGGCAGGGGCGACGTGTGTGAAAACACAGCGTCGCATCACGGGCAAAGTCCATGAGAAGCGGGATGCTGGGGGGGAGGGGAGCTTCCGAACCACCATCATCGAGGAAATTCCCAAAGAGCCGAGCCAGCGCGGAGTGTCCTCCCCGCGGCCTTGGTATGTTGCAGCGAGCGCTGGCGGGGGCCGGAGCAGCATCTTGTCCGCGTTAGGAGTTTACAGCCCGTGGAAAGCAGCTGCAGTCTGGGCTGAGGGGGAAGCCGGGGTGGGGTGTGGGGTCTATCTGTTAAAAGAAGGTGGGTGAGGAGTCAGGACTCCTGGGTTCTATTCCCAGTGGTTCTGGTGTGTTTATCTGGGGCAGCGTTGGTCACCCGGCCGTGTGTTGCAAAACGGAGTTTTCCCTGGCTCCGCCGAGCAGTCCCCGGCCCCCCCAGCCCTTCCTGCGCCAGCGTCCTTAGGAACCAGAGGCCCCCGAGCAAAAGCCAAGTCGTGAGCTGACGTTCGCCCTTTGCCCTGCGCATTGTGCACAGTGAGCGCCACACGCAGCCGTTGTGATCTGCTGGCGTTCTTCGCCCGCTTGGGCACACGGCCGCACGAGGCGCCAGCAGTCGGAGGATCAGGCCCTTGGCTGGGGGAGTTTGGGATTTGGAGCGGCGGGCCCTGCTGCTAGGGGTGTGCGGCCGAGGCTTGGGGACAGTGGAGCAGGGAATCTGGGTGTCACTCAACAGTTGGCTGTCATCCTGCCTGTAAGCACCCTGATGCAACCATCTCCTTCACACATGGTCCCAGCATTCGGCTGTTACTGCCTCAGGGCAAGCCGGGGTTGAGCGCCCTGGAGGCGAAAGGCTCCCTATCTTGTTCCCAAGCCCCGAAGTCAGCCAAGTCCTTGCATGAAGAAGCAACCCAGAGAAGAGCTGATTAATAATCCAATAAAACGAGCCCTAGCTCGTCTCACCAGCAGATCTCAAAGCGCTTTGCAAAAGGGGCCGGGATGATTCCCCACTTTTTACAGCGGGGGAAACCGGGGCACGGCCCGGGGTCGTGACTTGCCCCAGGTCACCCCGCAAGCAGTGCTTGGCCTAGAACCTGCGTGCCAGGCCAGTGCTTTGCCTACTAGGCCACAGGATTACGGTAGCACCGAAAGGCCCCAACTGGGCACTGCAGAGTGCGAGACGGTCCCTGCCCTCTTGCTCACAGCCAAAGGGGAAACTGAGGCACGACAGCCAGCCACAGTCACCCAGCAGGTCAGTGACAGAGCTGGGACTGGAGCGCTGGAAGCAGCTGCCTAGTGTCCTTGTGTGAAGGGGCAGCGGGGCTGTATTGGCAGCTACGCTTCCGAGTGCTGGAAAGGCTCCGTGGCAACGTGGGACAGAGCCCCAGCGGGCGTAAACCGGCTTCGCTCCAGATCGACGCCTACAGCAGACTTGGCCCTCAGCTCTCAGCCTGACTGTGTCATTCCTCGAGGTGCCGTTGTTCTTGGGGAGGAAGGAGAGGGGGCCCCAAACCTTTTGAAATCTCTTTCCCTCCGCCCACCTCCACTGCTTCTCCGGCCTGGGAGGGGGCAGATGAAAGTGCTGGGCGCAGGGCGGCCGGGTCCCCGGTGGGGAACTCCCGGCCTGGGTGCTAGTGCTTTCCAGCGTCCCTGGAAATGAAAAGAAAAACGTGGGAAATTTCTGATGCGGACACGGGGGCCTGGAAGGGCTTGTGGGAGGAGGTTGTGTGGCGGGGGCTCTAGATTACTGGTTTGAATGCAGCCTGGGGCATTACAGGGGGACAGTCATTACGCCCATCTGGAGCTGTTTGCTGTTGGCCTGCATGGAATGAGTTGCTAGTTCTCAGCCTAGGACCTGTGTTGCCGAGTAGTAGAGTAGGACTCAGGAGACCCAGGTTCTACCCCTGACCTCCCCTTGCTCTGCCTCAGTTTCCCCATCTGTCAAATGGTGGTAAGATCCTGCTCTGCACTGTGCTTTGAGATCTCCTGATGAAAAGCGCTCTACCCAGCGCCAGGGGTCACTGATGCTTCCCCTGGAGATGCTGAGGCTTAGAGGAATCGCCTTCCATCCTTTCGATGAAGGAGCTATAAAAAAAAAAACATAGCCCCTCAGTGAAGCTAGCGGGCTGCAGCCAGGCTGGCTGGCTGGATCCGAGGCACTAGAGCAGAGGTCCCCAAACTGTGGGGTGCGGGAGGAACGTTTGAGGGGGGCAGCGGCAGTGCTCTGCTTTGCACCGAGTGGGTTTAACAGCCCGCCCCACGGTACCTGTGCCATCGTTAAAATCCAGCCAAGCACTGTCTGTCTCCAAGGCACTCCTGAACCAGGCCAAATAGTTTGGCAATTGGTGAGCACGTTCGTTTTCTTAATTTCCTTTTTTGGCTAACGATGAGCCCTCCAGGCCAGGGGCCTTTGGGATGTTGTAGCG
This sequence comes from Malaclemys terrapin pileata, assembly GCF_027887155.1. Classification (NCBI taxonomy): domain Eukaryota; kingdom Metazoa; phylum Chordata; order Testudines; family Emydidae; genus Malaclemys; species Malaclemys terrapin. The sequence continues at coordinate 6,974,586 of NC_071525.1, forward strand.
AGGAGGCGAGAACAGCTGGGCAGCGATAAACTCCCAAGCCTGCTCCCCACAGCTGGGCCCGCCCCGCCTGGCGTGGGATCGTCCCTCTGTCTGAGGCACCAGGCCAGCTGAGGTGGGGGGTACGGGGAAGGGCCCTGCGTTAAGCAGCAGGGACACAAAAGGAAATGCTGCCTGGGCAGGTCTGTGCCCCTCAACCCAGCCCGCTTCCCTTCAGCCCCGTCTTTTGGCTTCTCTTCCCCCTGCTCTGGGCTCTTCCCAGGTACCAACCCTCCTGCTGCCGGATCCAGGAGGCTCTATCTGCCCAGATCTTTCCATCTGTCCCAGCCCCAGAGACCTGGGCCAAAGCTGCCCCTTGGGTACCCAATGCCACCCCTGAGCCCTGGCTGCTGGGTCAGGCGTTAAGCTGTGTCGAGGGGGTGAGGCCCCTGGTCAGATGCTCACGGGGTGGATGTGGGGGGCTGAGCCCACGCCAGTGGAGTGGATGTCCCCGGCTGTTAAGGGCCATGGCCAACTGGAGGATGTGAGACCCCAGCTGGTGCGGCAGCGTCACCTCAGCCTGGAGCTGGGGACAGGCCCCTCCTGAGGGAGCCCCCCAGTGACCAGGCCGTCTCCTTGTGCCCTTGCAGGTCCCTCAGCGGACATCCCGGCAGGTGCCCGAGGAGGACGGAGCTGGAAACCAAGTGGCGGGTGCCTGGAGCAGCTGGAGCCCGTGGTCATCCTGCTCCCAGCCCTGTGGGGTGGGGGTCTTGGAAAGGATCCGCACCTGCCTGCCCCCCTATCAGCGAGCCCCCTGGGGGGGCCCTCATGGCCCACACACGTACGCCCAGCCCCTGTACCCACAGGAACGGGCCAATCCTTACCCACCACGGTCATCCTACCCCCTTCACACTGATGGGGAATCGGGGGCGCCTCTCTCCCCACCGGGGCCTGCCTTCCCCCTCCACAGCGACTCTGCCCTCCCCCTCCACAGCAGCTCCAGCCACACCCGGGCAGCCCCCCCTCCCGCCCGCTATGGGCCCCCGAACAGGTACATCCGCCACGAGTCCTTCCCCTCCGAGCAGCTGCCTTTGTCCCCGCTGCGGGATGCCTCCTCCACGCACTCCAGCCGCGGGAGGGACCCAGCCCTCGCCCCCAGAGCCCCAAGGCGGGAAGAGGACCCGTCCGGCAAAGCAGGCGCTTCCAGCCGCGGCCTGGCCCACTCTTCGCGTCGACTGCGCCACCCGGACGCTCCCGCCACCTCCAGCCCGGAAAGGCCCTTCAGACGCCGCAGCTCGGCCCCGGCGCGGCTGCCTGCCCAGGAGTCACTCCCGCTCTTCAAACCCGGGCGACGGGGCAGCCATGAGGCGGGCGGCGCAGCCGGCAGCTCCCGACACACTGCCCTCGGGTCCAAGTGGGCAGCGTCCCCGACGCAGGAGTCCCGTGCCGCCAGGAGGTGAGAGCCAGGGTCCTCTGCGGCACAGCCTGGGCTCGCGACCTGGGCGGGGGAGAGGGAACTGGCTGGCTCGGGCCGTTGGGTAGGTGCCATTTGTCCTCCAGTCTGTGACTGGTGTGCGGGGATCCCGGCACTGTTCCTACTGCCCTGGTCTCTGCTCTGAAGCCGCACTCCCAGCTGGCAAGCTCGGATCCTAACTTCCATAGGTGCCAAAATACCTTGGATCTGGGCATGGAGACCAAACCACCCGTGTCTGCATGGTGGGGTGCGGGCCCCGTCACTGTCCTTGTCCACTCAGGGCCGCCCGTCCGGCAACGGCCCCCAGGGCTAAATCCACTCAGAAACTGAAAGGGGTCAGCTGATCCTCACGCGCTGCCTGGGCCTCATCACCAGGCTGTTGGGGCACCTCGAATGCACTTTGCCTCCCAGGGCTGTTAGCTCCATTGGGCAGATGGGGAAACTGAGGCACAGGTGGACTAAGGGACTGGCCCAAGGTCACACAGAGGGTTAGAGGCAGAAGTAGGAACTGAACCTAGATCGGCTTAGTCCCAGGCCTTAGCTCTAACCACTGCACCCTCCTTCCTCCCGGGGGCTGCCAAGCCTGCTCTCTCAGCGCATACTAGCTAGGAAGCAGTGTTGGGCGTCACCTGGAATACCCCACGGCACCTGGAATGCCCCCTGGCAACAGCAGGGAGAAAGCGCAGATCCTCCCAGTCCAGAAGCCTACCCCCACCCCTGCTAAACTATGGGAGAATCCCCTTGAGCTGTGTGCAGTACAGGGCTCATGACACAAGGCGTGCCATTCTGAAGCCACCCAGTAGGCGCACTCAGGTCTCTGGCTCCCCCTTTGCTCTGTTTACACAGGGCCTGTAACAACACGTCCCCCCCTTCGTTGCAGGTCTCGAATTCGAGAGTCGATCAAACCGGGGAAATATGGCTACGGGAAGGTGCCCTTCGCGCTGCCGCTGCACAAGGAAGTGGCGGAGGGGGGCACGCCACGGTTCAAGAGACACCCAGGGCCCCCGAGCGACCAGCCACCGCCGCCCACCAAGACTCCCAAGCGCAAGGCCAAGGAAGCCCCCAGCCGGGAGAAGGAGCCGCCGGCCAAGGGCGAGCACCATCCGCACCACAAGCAGAGGAAGGCCATGCCGGCGGAGGACTCCGCGCAGCCCCAGCTCCAGGCTGGAGCGCTGGCAGAGAACAGCTCAGAGCTGGCAGGGCATAGGGCGAGGCCCAGAAGTGAGGGAGATGGGCCCGCTCCACACCGCCAGCCCCACACGACCGAGCAGGGCAGCGCTGGGCCACTGAAGGCCGAGGCCACAGCCAAGTCCCACACAGGCCCCTCGGAGGATGAGGCGAGTCCTGGAGACAATCGGGAGCCAGCAGCAGCATCCCCAGAGCTGCAAGGGGCCCGGCATCGCACCGGGGAGGGCACTCCCCAGCTGGGCCCCTCTCCCACGGAGCAGACGTCCCTATTTGTTGGCTGGGCTCCGGCGGCCACCGTAGGGCCCGGCGAGGGAGAGCCAATGGCTGTGAAGGAGACGGGTTCGCAGGAGTCGCGCCCGAGGGCGGGAGCGCAGGCGCCCGCCAAGCGAGGAGGAGGAGACGGGCCCGGGGACAGCACAAGGGGTATCCAGCAGCCTTCCCGCCCTGGGACGACCACAGGAGAGAGGGCCCCGAGCAGCGGCCATGCCCCTCGGCCACGGGGGGAGCTGCGCCTCACGCACGAGGTGCTGAAGAACCACAGCTCCACCGTGGAGGCGCAGCTGGCGCCCAAGGGACACGGGGCAGGGGGTGGCCACAAGGAGGCGCCAGAACTTGGCCACCCCCATCCCCACTCCCACCATCGGACCACAGGAGCACCAAAGCCCAGGCCTGAGGCCACCCACCTGGCCCAGCCAGAGGGAGCAGGCCCTGCCGACCCCCCCGCACGCTCCCATCCCCACCAGTTGGCCCGGCCCCGTGCTCAGAGACAGAACGAGTACCGCCCGGGCAGCTACGGCACCCGGGCCTCCCAGAGCCTCTTCGTGGAACAGCCCTCGCCTCACCGGCTGGCAGAACCGGACATCTGGCTGCTCCACCGCGGCAACCCTGTCCAGTTCCAAGCCAGGGGGCAAAGGCCCAGTCTGGGCCTGCACCCAGGCCCCGAGGTGCCCCAGTGGAATCTCTACCACCCTGGCACAGAGACCTTCCACTGCGAGGGGGAGAGCAAGCAGTTCAAAGCCTGTAGGCAGGAGGTAAGGGCCTCTGCTTTCCCTACAGGAGCGCCGGATGCCTCCCCCCGGTGGGACTAGAACTTAGAGTCCCATGCTTCAAACCCCCAACAGGGACTCTCCATTCTCCACCAGCAGTATAGGGCATAAGACACACAGGTGATCAGCTCTGCTTTCCTCCAGGAGAGGGCAGTGCTGGGTACACACCCCCACCCACTTTACTACAGTATTAGCCACCCCATCTTACAGGCGAGAGGGGAAGTGACTTGCCCAAGGTCACCCAGCCCATCGGGAAAAGAACCCAGGAGTCCTGACTCCGTCCTCCTCCACTTTAGCCAGCAGGACCAAACTATCTTGTGGGGCCTGCGTCCATTTAGCAGTAAAAGGATTCAAGTCCATCTAGGGAAGTGGCTGCTGGCGGGGCTGAGAGCATCTGAGCTGGAAAGGCAGACGACAAGCGATTCGGTTGCTAATGGGGTTTTTCCTGCCAATTTGTCCTTTTTTCTTTAGTTTAATAAACAGTGAAAAAATACACAAATGTCAGGCCCAGCCGGTTCCAGACGAGCCCCGCCGCCGTGCTCCGAGAGTGCAGGGCTTATAAATCACCCATCCCGCTCGTTTATACAATGCCGGCCAAACCTCCCCCATTGGCTGGCGGGAACTCGCTCCTGTAAATAGCCATGCAGGGCCGGAGGGGCCCAGAGCATGCTGGGAGAGTTACAGGGGCTGTTGGGAAGAAGTTATTTAGGGGCCCCATTGTCTGGTGACTTGAGGTCATGCAGTTAAGGGGAGGGAGCCAGGACATCTGGTTTGCTCTGTGAGGGGAGTGCGTTCCAATGGTTAGAGCAGGGAAGGGGGCTGAGCAGGGAGTGTGGTTGGATGGTTAGAGCAGGTGACTGGGAGTCAGGAGTCCTGGGTTCTGTTTCACTGGTTTTCTCTGTGGCCCCAGGCTAGTCGTGTCCCTTCTCTTTGCCTCAGTTTCCCCCCATATAACGGGACAGCCCTCTCCTGCCTCACCAAGTGCAATTCCAGGAACGTTTTCCAAACACCTGGAGATCTTCACAGGGGAGGTGCCCGACGAGGGCAAGCTCCCAGTGCGATGGCTCTCCCTTTCTGGCAAAGAAAGTGCATTCACCGCCCATAGCATCTTTCCCCCCAGCTGGGGCCTCGAGGGCTTTGCTGACTCAAGGGATTGATCCCTTCCATTGAAAGATTGTGGGGTGGGGGGTGGCTAAGCAGTAAGGGGGAAAGGGGATGGGCAGAGAGTGGAAGGAATGGGGTAGGAGAAGAGGAGAGGACGGATGCTGGGGAGGAGAAAGAAAGGATGATGAGCGTCGCATGAGCAATTCCTGATGAACAGCTGCCATGGCCCACCCCAGAGGTGGCTGCATTTTGGCACTGGGTAAGCAACCTCTGTTACAGTGTTGCTACATGGCTCTTAACCAGGTGCTGCTCTCCCACCCCCACCGCATTTCAGCAGTGCACAAGTGATCTCTGTGCAGCATTGCTGTATGGCGGGCAAAGACCTGCCATGCCCCACCCCAGAGGCAGCTGCATTTCAGATCCCAGGGTATTTGTATCTCACGCTGGTGATGGGCACTGATATAGCAACACATGCCCCCACGATGGGAAGCAGTGTGGAGATCTGCTTGACGTCTCCTAGCGCCATATTCAGCCGCATCTCAGCCTCCTTTCCCTTCCAGCCATGCCCAGCCGACCAGCCCGATGCCCGAGCCGTGCAGTGCGCTGCCTTCAACACCCAGGAGTTCATGGGCCGCCTCTACCAGTGGGAGCCCTTCACAGACGGTAAGGGACTGGGAGCCGGTACTGAGATTCGGTGTTCCTATGGTTACAGGGGAGGGGGGAGCCCAGTGGACTCTCATTGTCATGGCTTGGCATTCCCAGGAGGTGCCTGCGTCTTTGGTGTGCTGGCCCACACCCTCCGTGTGATGATTGCTCGGGCTGCAGAGTTGCAGGGTGAAAGGTCCTTGCTTGCCGACGGCTGTCGCCCTGAGACCGTGGCCTGCAGCTGGGGCCTCAGCTCCCTCCCCCAGGGCTGACAGTGGCACTGCAGAAGGACCCTGTGCTCAGGTTTTTATCTCAGGGGCTGTTGGCTGCGGCCCTTCTCGCTCTCTGGGTCCTTTCCCCTTCCCTTCCTCCCGCGCGAGCGCAAGTACTGCTCCCACCCCCCGTCGTTCCTGGTGGCCGGGTTTGGTCTCTGCACCTGGAGGACATGTTCCCTGAAGCCAAGGGGCAGCTGGGCCAGGGCGTGTCTGTCCTGTCGGCTCCAGGGTGACCCACGCCGACGGCATGTCTGCGTCTCCCAGTCAAGGGAGCGGGTCAGGGAGCTGTCTGGTGGCGCTCGGCTGAGCCCGGCAAACTCGTTTCACTGGTGATGGAAGCACACTGCCCCGCTCCCCTGGCCGAGCAGGGTGTGTGCGGGGTCTCCTTGTGGAGCCTCTCCCGCCGCCTAGGTTGCTCTCTGATGAGCCGGTTAGTTCTCAGCAGGGCCGGCTCTAGGTTTTTTGCTGCCCCAAGCAAAAAAAAAAAATTTGGCTGCCCCCCTCTCCCCCGCCCTGGTCTTTCTCTCTCTCTCCCCCCCCACCTCCCAACTGCACCCTCCTGCCGCCCCAGCCCTGGGTCACTGGTAACTCGCTCCCAGGGCGGGTCATTCAGCAGGAATTTTGGATGTGCACAGAACACAGACAGGATTGGTTCCCATATGGTTACAGAACTGCAGTAAAGTGGAACAGTTTTCAGCTTGTGTGACTGGAGGATGTCTGGATGCATATTATAAGACTGTCCTACATACATGAGGAAAAGTTGAGGTGCCTTTATTATTCTTTTGTTCCACTCTTTGTTTCTATGGGGAATTTGCCAATGCAATATCACTGTCTTCCTTTTAAACAAATAAAACTAAAACTTAAAATAAAACAAGCAATGGCTGTTGAAAATAGCAATTCCAGTCTTAATACCACTGGGAAGCATTTCTTGCTCAATTTATTCTACTTTTTCTACAGCAAGTTACAGTGGATCAGTAGATTTGATTTGGGAGAAATGAAGTAACAGCTGCCCAATTTGTGCTTGAGCACTCCTGAATTTTGAGGGTGTTCAAATCTGGAAGGCAGGTGCTAGATTCCCTTTCTGAATATTAACTATATCTGGAGAGGAAAAGTCAATTTCTGCTTCCATGGCTCAGAAGTGGAAATCCTCCTACGTACCTGGTACTGTATCTACAGCTGCCCAGGTCCAGAGCCTCCCCTCCCTTACTTTTCATTTTAAATTCTAGTGGGATCCACATACATCCCTTACTAGGCTTCAGATAGAGAGGGGCACTGTCCATTTAGTCTACCCAATTCCTTCTTTGGGGGAGAGCCCAGGGCTGGGGCGGCAGGAGGTGCAGGTGGGAGCCAGGGCTGGGACAGCAGAGGGTGCGGGGGGGGGGGGAGGGGGAGAGCCCAGGGCTGGGGCAGCAGGGGGTGGGGGTATGGGGAGAGCCCAGGGCTGGGGCAGCAGGAGGTGCAGGAGGGAGCCAGGGCTGGGACAGCAGAGGGTGCGGGTGCGGGGGAGGGGGGGTGAAGAGCCCAGGGCTGGAGCAGCAGGAGATGCGGATGGGGGCCAGAGCTGGGGCGGCAGGAGGTGCGGGGAGAGCCCAGGGCTGGGGCGGCAGGAGGTGCAGGCGGGGGCCAGGACTGGGACAGCAGAGGGTGCGAGTGCGGGGGGTGGGGGAGGGAGAGCCCAGGGCTGGGGCAGCAGGGGGTGCGGGTATGGGGAGAGCCCAGGGCTGGGGCAGCAGGAGATGCGGATGGGGGCCAGAGCTGGGGCAGCAGGGGGTGTGGGCGGGGGAGAGTCCAGGGCTGTGGTAACATGGGAGTGCAGGTGGGGAGCCCAGGGCTGGGGTGGGGGGCGGCAACAAACCTAGAGCTGGCTCTGTCCCTACTCACAGCAAGCTGCAACATGAGGTGTCAGTTCCACACTCCGTCCCCCTCCCTTTCCTGTTAATTGCGGCCGAGGGAATGCTGGGAAATGTAGTTCTTTCCCTGCTCCAGGGCTGGCTCTATAGGCAGGGAGCTAACCAAGGAACTACAACTCCCAGGGCCCCCCTGTTGGTTCTCAGCTCTCACGCTGGATTCTTGTGCCCCTGCAAATGTGCCGCCCCAAGCAACTGCTTGCTTTGCTGGTGCCTAGAGCCGGCCCTGGTTCTCAGAGCTCGTTTCGAAGCTGCTCTGGAGCGTAACCCGGGCCTGAGGTTTGGGCAGGGGGCGGGCTCGTGCGTGTCCTGTTGAGCACGGCAGCAGTTCGGGGGCTGGCGTGTGCGGAAGCGATTGCATGTGTCTGTGTGCGGCCTGTGAACATGTGGGGCAAGGATGGTGCCTGGACAGACCTACACATATGCTTTGTGTGTGTGTGTCCCTGGCTGTGTCCACGGGTTCCTCCCTGCATGTACCGCATGGATCTGCGTGTGTGTTTCATGCGAGCACGGACTGCGTGTGCCTTGCTGGCTGTGAACATGTCTGCAGGGAAAGGGCTTTCTGTCTCTTAAATCACCGCGTCCAGGGCACTTTGGAAGCCAATTAGCTGGAAAACTCTCCAGGGAGGCCGTTGTGCTGAGGAAGGGGATGGAGGGCTCCCCATGCTAGGGGCTGGGGTCCCAGCAGGGCGCTGAGACATTCTCATTTCCTGCCTCAGCCCCTGACTCTCTTGCTCTGAATTTGCTCACTTCCTTTCGCTTGTGTTCTCAGCAGGAGTGTGGGAGAGGGGGCACGGGCGGAGGGGGAGGGGGGCAGGACCTTGACACTTCCCAGGTCTCGGGGGCAGCTCCAGCAGGGCTGGATGGGAATTAAGCACAGTGTCAAACTTTGGGAAACAGTATGCTTTGAGTTGGAGACGATTCTGATCCAGATAGGGTCTGGGGGCGGTTCTAATCTGGGGGGACCAGGCACCAGTTCTGATCTGGGGGAAGCCAAGGGCTGGTCCCAATCCAGGGGGTGTGTGTCAGGAAGCAGTTCCGATCCAGAGGGGACCAGGGGCTGAATCTGATCCGGGCGGGCAGGGCTAGTTCCGATCTGGGGAGGCGACGGGCTTGAGTCCCATTCCTATCTGAGGAATCTGATCTCTTGGTTCTGAGCCAGGGCCCTGGGGTCACTTCTCATCTCATTCAAACTGGTTCTTCCGGTCACTGCTGGGAACCCTGGGGGATCGTCTGTTAAATCAGTGACCACCTCTGGGTGGCAGGCAGCAGCTGTAATCCCAGGCACTGGCTCTCTTTCTGAAACGCCGACCCCTAGGCCCCACGCCCCTCCCAGACCCAGAGATGGAACTCAGGAGTCCTGACCCCCAGCTTCCCCCACCCCCCACTCAAAGCACTAGCAGCAGCTGATATGGGGCGTGAGGAGTGCCCAGGAACCCCCCTGAGAGGAGCTCCTCTGTGCCCCACAGTCCCCAGAGGCCGAGCCCCAGGCTGTGACATTTCAGCGCCAAGCGAATTGGATGGAGAAAAGTAGAAGCTGTCTGGAGGGGGGGAGGGGCGAGCGGCGGTTGGAGTCAGCCCCCCATCTCTGTGCTGCGGTGCCCACTCCACCCAACTTTCCCTCCCCGCCGCCTGTGCCCAGCCCCCTCCCCCCGCCAATCCATGGCACGAGGGCTGACAGGTGTTTTTTGCCGAGTTCGACAGATCCAGCCTTTTCGGCTGTAATCCCCTTTCTCATGGCCGATGGCCTGTGCAGTAATCGTCGAATGGTGTCAGCCCCGCGCCCGGTCTGTTATTCTACGCCCCGCCGGCGCTCTCTGCCCAGCTCGGTCATCAGGCAGGGCAGGGCGGCAGGAATCCAGAACCCACGCCAGGTGCCAGCAGGCACCCCACGCCTTGGGCCCGCTGGCTGCCTGCCTTCCCCGACTCTCTTCTTCGTTCTTTTCTTTCACCTTCTCTTTTCTGTCTCTGTCATTCTTTCTCTCTTTCCTTTCCCTCATTGTCTCTTCTTCCTCTCTCGTCTCTCTCCTCCATTCATCTTTCTTTCTTTCTTTCCCCCCAGCTGGCACCCTCCATCCCTGCAGGACCCCTTTGCAAACAATCCCCTGCCAGAGCCCCTTTCCCTCCCCTCCCCCGGCCACGTCCCCGGAACCGCCCTGGTCTAATGATGTGCATAGCAAATTGATTAAGCGCTGGAAGATTTATAACCAGCTGACGCTACACTGTTTGTTGTGCGCCAGGCGCAGCAGAACCGAGGGCTGTGCGAATCTGAGCCGCCAGCCCCTCTGCCTTCCCTGGCATGGGGAGAGCCCATCTCACGTCTCCACCCCGCAGCAGGGGGGTTGCCCCCCTCCCCAGGCCTTGCCCACTGTGGGTCTGGCACTGGGGTGGGGGTCCTTAGCCATCAGGCTGCTGCCAAGAGGGTGTTCATCAGATTCCTTTCTAAACCCAGCCGAGCAGGTGGTAGCAGTGTCTCTGTTAACAACCCTTCGTCCTTCTCTGGCCCCGTCTCACCAAGAATTTCAAAGCGCTTTACACAATGAATCGAACTCACTGGGAGGCAGGGACCAACCGTTTTACAGGTAGGGAAACTGAGGCCCAGAGCACGGGATGCGACTGGCCCAGTATCACACAGCAGGTCAGTGAAAGAGATGGGCATGGAACCCAGGAGTCCTGGTGCCCAGTCCCCTGCTCTAACCACGGGGGCCACACTCCCCTCCAAAAAGCCAGAAATAGAACCCAGGAGTCCGGGCACCCAGCCCTGCCCATCCGTATCCCCAGGGCTCTGGCATGGGGCATGCCACTCCAGCCAGTTCCAGGGCAAACGGATCTCTGAGCTCGCCCCGGAGCCGTGTAGCAGAGCCCCCTCCCGCTGAGCTGGGTGGGGGAGTGCAGGGTAGCTAACGAAGCCCTGAGCGTTCATTAAACAGTGTTATCAGCGGGCGCCGGCCCTTTCCCTGCGCTCGGTGCCGCAGGCCACCTAAGCAGCTTTACCCAGTTAATACAAGGACGTGGCATATGAACGGCTCTGCGTGGCCAGGGCTGGACCAGCCGGGAGTCCGTGATTAGCTCAGCGCAGCTGGGGCCGTTCGGAGGACGGGCCGTTGCTAATCCGGTTCCACAGCAGGATCAAAGGCAGCCGCCCCCTCCCGGCGCCTCTGGGGGATAATTTCAAAAGTGGATTTGCTGGTGCCACCACAGTTCGGATCTGGCGCTGCCGTAGCCCCAACTCCCGGTGATGGGCCCGTGGGCGAGAGGCTCATCCCTGTGGGTTGGGGCCCAGATCTCCCACTGAGTCAGGGGCCCAGATCTTCTGGTGCATCCCCATGTGTCAGGGGTCAGGATCTCACAGGGTGTCCCAGTGGGGCAGGGGCCTGTTCTCCCAGTGGGGCAGGGGCCCGGATCTCCCGGCGTGTCCCAGTGGGGTAGGGGCCCGGATCTCCCGGCATGTCCCAGTGGGGTAGGGCCCGGATCTCCCAGTGGGGCCAGGGGCCCGGATCTCCCAGCGTGTCCCAGTGGGGCCAGGGGCCCGGATCTCTCGGCGTGTCCCAGTGGGGTAGGGCCCGGATCTCCCGGCGTGGCCCAGTGGGGCAGAGGCCCGGATCTCCTGGCGTGGCCCAGTGGGGCAGGGGACCGGATCTCCCTCAGTTGACCAACCGCTCCAACCCCCTGTGCTCTGCCTTATGTGCCCCCCCCCATCTTGCATTGTAAAGCTGGCCCTGTAGGTTCAGAGCCCGCACTTTGATTTGGGGGAGTTGTTCTGTCTCGCAGCTCCTTCCAGGAGCTAAAGCTAGCCAGAGCCCATCCCGATGTGCAGGATCTGCCCCCTGTCCCATCCCGATGTGCAGGATCCACACACCCTCCCCTCATCCCATCCAGATGTGCGAGATCCTTCCCCTTCCCATCCAGATGTGCGAGATCCTTCCCCTTTCCATCCAGATGTGCAGGGGCATGCCCCGCACATGCACTCTCCACGCATCTACCTTTCTACCGTCCATGCCCAGCCAGCCCTCGGCGGCCGAGCCCCGCCGGGGGGCGAGGACATGAGGAATGAATAACGTTTCTGTTCAAACACTGTGTTCTTTCCAGTTGGCCGGGGGTAGAGCCGTGGCCTCCAGCCGCTGAGACAGCACGTTGGGAAAATAAATCCTGGCTGGGTTATTATTATTAAAGGGTCCTGCTCCGGCTGTGCCCCTCCCCCCCCCCGAACTGGCACCAGAGGGCACCAGCATCTCTGATTGCTCGCTCTGCCGGAGGAGGGGTGGCGCCCAGGTCGTGTGGCATGATCCGGGGCAGAATCGAGGCCTCCCACCTGCGTCTCAGGTTGATGCCGTGTTTCCAGCTGCTGGCACATGCTCTGGCCTCTGGCCAGCGTTAAACCGGCCCCGATGCCCACAGCACGCCAGGGAGAGGGGAGGTGCCAGGCTGGAGGGCAAGGCAGGGTCACCCAATGGGGACAGGGACAGAACAGATCTGGGCTCAACCTCGCCTCCACAGCACCCCTCCCTTCTCTCTAACTCTGGGGGAGGTCAGAACTCAGTGGGTTCAGGTCCATCTGGATCAGGGTCAGAACTTGGTGGAGTCGGTCCTTCGGCATCAGAACTTGGTGGGTTCAGGTCCATCTGGGTCAGTACTTGGTGGGTTTGGGTCCATCTGGGTCAGAACTCGGTGGGTTCAGGTCCATCTGGGTCAGTACTTGGTGGGTTCGGGTCCATCTGGATCAGGGTCACAACTCGGTGATTTTAATTCATCCCATCTAGTTCCAAATGTCCCACCTGATGAGGTTTCCACCCCCGCCTGGCGACATTTCTGCTGTCTCATTAGTAGGGGCGGCTCTATGTTTTTTGCCGCCCCAAGCACGGCAGTCAGGCAGCCTTCGGCGGCATGCCTGCGGGAGGTCCGCCAGTCCCGCGCCTTTGGCGTACCCGCAGCCGAATTGCCGCCGAAACTGCAGGACCGGCGGACCTCCCGCAGGTATGCTGCCAAAGGCAGCCTGACTGCTGCCCTCACGGCGACCGGCAGCCCCCCGCGGCTTCCCGCTCCAGGCATGCGCTTGGTGCGCTGGTGCCTGGAGCTGCCCCTGCTCATTAGACCCCTGCTGACCCTCCGAAGGCTGCCTCCCACCCCAGCCCCTCTCCCTCTCCCCCTTGGACCAGCCTCAAGAATCAATCTTCCCTTAACATGGCGGCAACCACCCTTTGCCCCTGCCAGCGCAGTTTGAGCCCTGGACCTCTGCACCTTGAGCTAAAGGAATAACGGTCAGTTAGCAGCAGTAGTAGGGTGTTATCCTTGGTGAGGGCTCCCCATCCCCCTCAGCTCCCTATGCGTCTCTTTAAACAGTTTGTGAACCCTCTAGCAGTGCTCACCGTGCTCTGCACTGTAGAAGATGCCACACGCCTGCTGCTCCGGCTGGGCTCCGGCAGTGTCTAAAATGAAACACGATGAGCACCAGTAGAGGGTCTGCCCAGAATTAAAGGGGATACCATCCTATTCCTCTGCACCACGAAAGGCTTTCAGGGGCGGGACTTTGCAGCTGGAGGGGAGGCTGGCTACAGAAAAGGCTGTGACCCACTAGCTTAATGCAAAACCCTGACTGGAAACAAGCATTTGCTCTTGGCGCGTTGCACGGTCGTTTGTCCCCATCCGTACGTGTCCATCTCACACCTGCGCTGTCCCACACTCCCCCCTGTCGGTGCCCGCCCTTGATTTACAACTGGAGCGGCCTGGACTCTCCTCGCGGCGCCACAGCCGGATTCAATCACCCAGGCTGGCGCGGGGCGGGAGTGAGGCCGGGGGTGGGGGATCTCAGGGGGCCCTGCAGACGTTTGCTTCGAAGTATGTGGTGATCTGTCAGGCTGGGGAGCTCTGCCAGGAACTTCCTAGCGTAACAACCAGCCATGTCCCGCAGAGGGGCAGGGGCTGGGAGATCAGGTGCTGATGACCTTTGCTGGGGGCCGGGATGGGGCTGCAAGAAACAAGCGGGGCTGTGGGCGGGAGCCCAGGTGCCCAACTTGGAACCGCCTCGATACTGATCCTGGGGGGGCAGAGAACGTGACACTCAGTGATTCTCAACCTTTCCAGATGACTGTCCCGCTTTCAGGAGTCTGATTTGTCTTGCATACCCCAGGTTTCACCTCACTTAAAAACTCCTTGTTTACAAAATCAGACCGAAAAATATGAAAGTGTCACAGCCACACGATTACCGACAAATTGCTTTCTCAGTTCCCCATATAATTATAAAATAAATCAATTGGAATATAAATACTGTACTTCCATTTCAGTGTGAGTCTTGAGCCTGCCTTTCGCTTGTGAGATTTGTCTGAAGCCAGAGCCCCAGGGCTGAAGCATGTGACTCAACTTTATGGGGTCCCCTGTGGCTTGCCACCCCTGCACTTGCGAGCCCCCAGGTTGAGTAACACTGATTGAGATATACCCATCTCATAGAGCTGGAAGGAACCCCAAAAGGTCATTAAGTCCAGCCCCCTGCCTTCACTAGCAGGACCAAGTACCAATTTTTTTTGCCCCAGATCCCTAAGTGACCCCCTTAAGGATTGAACTCACAACCCTGGGTTTAGTAAGCCAATGCTCAAACCACTGAGCTATCCCTCCCAACTTGATGAGTTGATGTACCCCCTGGAAGTCCTCTGCGTATACGCGTGCCCCTGATTGAGACCCACTGATCTCAAGAGCCGAGGGCCAAGTCTCTTGACTGCCCTGTTTGCCCAGGGTTGTGAAGATCACGGGCCGTAGTGGATGGCGGGGGCTGTGCCGTGAGACTGAATTGGGGGCGGGGAGCCTGGCGCCTGCTTTTGGGGTCACTTCAGGCCTGGGGTGAAATTCAGAGGAGCCGACGTGATTGAAGAGCCACAGGGTCATTTTCCCAAGCGACAGGCGTGTCGGGCCAGCTTTTTAAAAAGCCTTTATTAGCCTGGCTCCTGCAGTGGGAGGAGACGATGCAAGGAGTTAGTTACACTGCAGCTGGGGGGTGACTGAGGAGAGGCCCGGGGCCACGTGCTCCAGCCAGGCACCCCAGCTGCCAGGGAGGTGTACCCCAAGTGTCACTGCAAGCCAGCGGCTGAGGGCTCTGGCTTCAGACACCTCCGTGCAAATGAACATCCCCGCAAAGGTGCAGCCGCTGCCAGGTAAACCGCCCATTTGGCTCCCAATGTGAAGGGCGGGGCTTTGATTATGGGGGGGGGGGGGGTTGGTGACTCAGTGAACTCGGTTACCCAGAAACCACCAGTCGTTCTGCCCTGCGATCTGCGGGGTGGGGAGGGAAGCAGCGGGGTGGGGAGGGAAGCAGCGGGGCTGAGAATCCGGCCAAGACTCAGAGGCCTGGGGAAGAAAACTGCCCGGATGGATGGGACATTTGCGTTGGAAACAGGAGAGCAGAAAGTCATCCCAAGTGATTAATGACCTGCGAAGAATGATAGTGGTGGAAAAAGAGGGGCGGTCAGCCAGGCTGGGCTGAAGTCTTCTCCTGCATTCATTCCCCGTCCCTCCCTCTTCCATTTTCACTCTCTCTTCCCATGCTTTGTTCACCCCTGTTTTCTCCCTCTCTCTCTAGTGTCCCCCCCCCCATTTTCCCTCTCAGATGCCCAGAGAGCCCCAGAATCGGCCCCTTCCCCACTCCCTGCAGAATGGGCCCAGAAGATGCTGGGGAGACCAGCTGCTGGGGTCAGACCCCGAGGCCGGCAAGTGGGGGGTGTGTGGGTGGTGGTGGTGGTGGGGGTATTCAGGTGAACCTAGAAACTCCCAGTTTCCAGCCACTTCCCCTATGGACAGACGCAGTACTGGTATAAGCATCTCTATACCAGTATAACGCCACCATAGCGGGGAGTGGGGCATTGCTTTAACGGTGCAGCTAGGCAATAGTATAGCCGTCGTGAAACCAGTGCCCTGTGGTGTGCAGATGCTCTTACATGGATTTAAACCTGGCCCAGCTCCTGCTGGGGAAATGTACAGGTGCAAGTTAAACCGGGAGAAACAGTTTGACGTAGAGACGAGCGTCCGCACCCAAAAGCTGAGCCGGTGTTAACGAAAAGCCATTTAACTGGTGCAGCTTAAATTGACGGGACGAATCTCACGGGCCTAACCCACCTTTATACAGCTGTAACTGCAGCCGCAACGCAGGGCCTGCCCCGCTTTATCCCCGCTGGTTTCAGAGGGCTGTAGGTAGGGGTCAGTCCCGTGGCTTAATGCAGAACTGGACTGTCCAAAGAACCTGCCTAGACCAGAGGACAAAAACTCTGCCTAGATAAGCCCTTCGTTTCCTTCATAGCCTTCTTTGAAGGGCTTTAGCAAAAGCATTTGGAAAGTCGAAAGGGCCCCTCTGCCCTTTCTCTTATCTACTGTGGTGCGGACGTGTTCAAAGGACGCGGGTCTTTGCCAGCCCGCCCACGTCAGGGCGAGACGCGGCTCGTCTGAGCAAGCAGCAGTTTGCGTCCCACTTAGCCCTGGTGTAACTGATTTCCCAAGGCGTCTGGCCAGCAGAGAAGCAGCCCCAGACCTCTCCAGGAGATTGGAGCCGGGTGATTTTCCTTTCCAGGAGCTGGGCTCGCTATTTACTTAAGAGCCTGGTCTGGCTGCTACCGCTGTAGTACCGGAGCATCTCCCAGTCTGTATCCTCACCTCCCGGCTTGTGGGGCAGGTCCACGCTGTTATCCCCCTTGTAGAGATGGGCCACTAAGGCCTGGAAAGGCTAATTAATGGGAGCGAGGCAGCCAATGACCTTGGAGGAGCTGGGCCTACATCACATGCCCAATGCCATACAGGACATCGGTAAAAGAGCAGGGAATCAACCCCAGCTCTTCTAAGTCTGAGGCTACTGCACTAACCACTGGGCCATCCTTCCTCCTCGCCCCACGCCCCCGTGACAAAACCAGGCTGGGCGCTGGCTGCCATCCGGCCCCCAGGCAGAGCTGTCAACATCCAGGAGATGCACGGTGCGGCTTTTAGCCAGTAGCCCAGCCACCACGTTCTCGTGTTTCTGGGGGAGTGCCCTCCGATCCTGGCTGCGCGTCATCCCACCGGGCTGGCGATGCTGCAGGGGAAAGCTTGGCAAGAACCGAAGGCTGGACGTTGAAGCCAGACCCACCCAAGCGAGGGTGATTAACACTGGAACGAACTGCCCGGGGAAGCGGGGACTTCTCCAGCTCTTGACGTCTTCCGGGCTTTAGCCGAATGCAAGTTTGGGGGGCCCATGGAAGGGCTTTCTCTGGCCTGGTTATACAGGAGGGCGGCCTGGAAGATCCAACGGTCCTTCCATGAATCCTGCACTGGGCCGGGCAGATGGGGCTTGCTCGAGCTGCTCCCTCGCCAGCTTTTCTGCCACAAGGGAGGGGGATTTCAATCCAGCCGCGGAGCGTAGGGGCGTGATTGGCCTGAGGCTCGGGGGGAAATCAGGAGCAGGCACGGGCGCGCCACCGGGGTAAAGCCGGAGTAAGCAGGAGGCGACGGAGTGAAAGCAGCTTCCCCCTCCCCCTCTGTATTATTTCTGCTCCCGGCTAATATTTGGATTTCTGCTAGACGCGGTGGGAGTGGGGCCGCGAGGGGAGGGGCTCGCACAAAAAGCCCTTTGTTCCCTGCCCCGCTATCAGCCCCAAGACTTTGCCAGCCAGGGCTGCCGGGCGAGATGGGGCAGCGAAAGGCCAATCGCTGCACGTCTGGGGGGCAAGGGAGGGAGCCATGTGGATGGGGGGAGGGAGGGAGGGCTTTGGTGATAAATCACCCCCGGAGCCGGCAGCTCTTAGTAAAATAAACTCTGGAAAATGTTAAAACGTCTTGGCTGCTCCCCCACCTCACCCCGGTCTGGAGCAGGGTGGGGCCGGCAGAGGGGGGTTAACCCTTCTCGGGGCTGCATGCAGCCTGGGGGGGCAAGAAGGGCTTGGGACGGACTAGACAAGGTGGGCATTCGATTGCCCCCCCACAACCCCGTTTCATTATCGAGCCCAGGGAGGGGGTTGGGAGGGTTCGGACATTCACAAGCGACGCCAAAACACCCCGGGCCCAGCCCCCCGCGCCCCAGTACTCAGAGCCGGGCTGGGCTAGCGGGTGGCTGGGAGTTCTTGGAAACAAACTGGGGGTGGGGGGGGTAGGCAGGAGCCCAATAGTGGGCATTCTCCCCTCTGAGTCAGTGCCCTGCTAGGGGGCACTGTGCTGCGGGGCGGGGGGGCTCAGTAGGGGGCGCTCTCCCCTCTGAGTCAGTGCCCTGCTAGGGGGCGCTGTGCTGCGGGGCGGGGGGAGGGGCTCAGTAGGGGGCGCTCTCCCCTCTGAGTCAGTGAAAGGGGGGGCAGACAAGCCCCAAACCCTGCTCCATCATTAAAGATCCCCCAGCAATCTCTTGTGGCCAATTCCCTTCTGCCGCCCGAATTCACCAGCAGTCCCCCGGACGTGATATTTTCTTTCCTGTCCCGTCCCAAAGAGCAAGTGCCCTGTTTGCCACGTCTGTGCCCGCCGGGCACAGGGACGCGCCCGCAGCCCTCCTTGGGCTCCTCCGAGATCCAGGCGGAGCACGCTGCCAACGACAACGTTTCTCTGCGAGCCCCCGAGCGGTCTCTGGATACCCAGAGCGACCCCCCCCCCCGGATCCCCAGCCTGGGGTCTCTCTGGCCTCTTACCTGGTCCGTTCCCTGGGGTCAGGCCCAGTTGAGCGGCTGCTTTTCACAAGGGCAGATAGCCCATGCCCAGAGCTGGGGTTGGGGGTGTGTGGGCCACCCACCTGGGGCACTACTAGTCTGAACCCTACTACTAGTCAGATCAGGCAATGCCCTGATCTGACCCATCCCCCCTGAGAAGCTCCCCTAATCCCGCTCCAGGATATAATAAGCCCCCCTAATGCTTGTCAGCCTCCCCACCCCACCCTTTAGCTGTGCCCTGGGAAAGCCCCATTTTAGGGATGAGCAGGCGCTGGGTTGGTGCTAGGATGCCCGGGGTCTGTTTCCATGGGACGATGGAAGGGAAAGGGGGCAATGATCCGGTCTGGGAGCTCGCCGGGCTCCCGCTGGGGCTGCCCGGCGCACGGTGCCCCCTGCTCTTGGTCGGGGCTCAAGGTGCTGCCGTTGCCCGCCCGGGGGTTCTCCCTGGCAGGGCCGCCCTGAGCCCCGGCTCTGTGTGGTTGCAGTGCGGGGCTCCCAGCGCTGCGAGCTGAACTGCCGCCCGGTGGGGTACCGGTTCTATGTGCGGCACACGGAGAAGGTGCAGGACGGCACGCCGTGCGAGGCCGCCTCCCTTGACATCTGCGTGGCCGGAGAGTGCTTGGTAAGTGAGGCGGGGGTGGGGGCGTGTACATGCTGTGGGGGGAGCTCTGTGCTCCGGGACCCCCTCCCCCCAGGACCCACTGCTCTAGGCCGTGTCTGTGGCTGGAGTTCAAGGGAGAGGGGAACAGGGCAGATCTGGTCTGGAGTGGGGCATGGGGACGTCTCTGGGTTTGAGCAGAAGGCCGGGACCCCAGACCCCTGGGTTCTCTTCCCGGCTCAGCCACTGACAGACTCAGTGACGTTAGGAGAGTGGTGTCCGTGCTCCGTGCCTCAGTTTCCCCCTTGGTGCAAAAGGAGGGAGCCGGGGGCAGCCCCCAGGGGAAGGACGCTGGAGTGGGGGAAACCCGGAGCCCGGCCCCACCCAGCAGCCCTCACCCACCGGCTCAGCTCCATCTGCCCTTCCCCCCACCCCCTGCCCCTTGCTGGTGGTCTGTCCGTTCTCCCAGCCCTCCAGCCCCTCTCCGCCATGTACTCCTCCCTCGTTAACCCCTTCCTCCCTGACCTTGAGCACTGACGGCATGGGTGTGTGTGGGGGGTAATTTATACTCTGCGTTTAACCCCCAAGTTTAACATCTGGCCCAGCTCAGGTCCCCCTCCCTGCCTGGCTCAGGTGGACACTCCCATACCCCCCAAAACTGCCCCCAGGAGCAGCGGCACCTCTTGGCAGAGCAGGGGTGCTCCCCTGGCTGCAGTCGGGGAGCCGCCCGTGCTCTGGGGTCCCTCTAGGGAACAGGACAGAAACGGGGGGAGTGCTGCAGAGGGGCCTGTGTTGGGGAAGGGTCATGGGGCCAGCCGAGGCATCAGTGTGTGAAGGATGGGGCTGATGTGGTCACATATCTCTGGGCTTATGGAGTCCGGCTGGGGCCTGGGTGAGAGTGGGGGCGGCCCCCTGATTTAAGGCAGGCCCTGGTTAGTTTCTCAGGGGCCCACCTGGGAACCCGCCTTTGCGCCGTCACCCCCTCCCCCCATAACAGGCTGCTCCAGGGCTTATTCGGAGAGGTGGAGGGGTCCCCCCAGGCCAGGGGGTTGGGCGGTGAGTGTGTCGGGTCTCAGCCCAGCTCCTAGTGCAATGTGGGTTTGCTGCCCCCTCTCCAGGCTGCCCTCCAGCCAGGCCAAGCTTCGGCCAGGGAGGGGAGGCTAGTCAGAACGTGGCCAGGGCAGTGGGGTGCCCGTTCTACACAGGGATTATGGGCACGGCAGGGGAGCCGGGGGGCTGGCAGGGGTGGATCTAGGTGGCGGGGGGGGCCCTCGCTGTGGCCCCATCCCATCCGAGTCCACATGCCTGTTTCTCCCTGGCCTTCGCCCCGCAGAGCCCTGGCTGCGACGGGGTCCTGGGGTCCAACCGGACACTGGACAGCTGCGGAGTGTGCGGGGGCGACCACTCCACCTGCAAGCTGGTGGTGGGCAACTTTAGTGACTCCAACGTGCCCATCGGCTACCACAAAATCCTCGAGATCCCCCAGGGCGCCACCAGGATCAACGTGACTGAGATGACCCGGAGCCCCAACTACCTGGGTAAGGGCTGGGGCAGGCCGGGGTGGGATGGGATGGGGAGGACGGGGCTCATCACACCAAGGGACTCTTGCACTGGGACTTGTGCAAGCTCACATGCACACACATGCGCTATACACACACACCGGACTCACACATCTTGCATACCCACACCTTGCACGCTACACACACAAACACGTGTGTGCCTTATATGTGTGCACAGCTGTTGCTCACACGTTTTGCACAAGCATGTGGCTTCCATATTGCCTGCACACTTCACGCACAGGCATCACAAGCACATGCCTTGCACCTGGCTTGCCTACCTTGCCCACTCGCATGGGTCTCATCGATGCACACCTGGCACGCACGTTTTGCGTGCTCGCTCCTTGCACATGCCCAGCTCATATGTGCTGCCCACACACCTTGCACAAGCACACTGTGCACAGATGCATTGCACGCATGTGCCTAATACACGTATACCTGGCATGTACCTCTCCTGCATCACCTGTGCACTTTGCACACACCTTGGGCACGTGCTGCACATGCAAACCTTGTGTACACACGCTATATCTTCATGCAGGCACACCTCATATAGACGTCACACACCCGGACACTTCACACTCAGTTTGCACGCACACCTAGCTGAGATAAGGGCAGGCAGCTCTCCTGCTCCAGGGTCTCGGCTGATTGCCTGCATGGTCAGGAAGGTGTTTGGTAAATTCTCTCCCGTGCAGCTATATGCTCTAGGCAGGTGTGTATCCTCTGATGCACCAGGTGTTGGCACCGACAAGGGGCATGATCCACGAGGCAAGGAGCTGATGTGATGGGATAGCCCAGCGCTCCCAGGGGAGTTTGGGTCCAGATTGGCACTTTGCAGCTCAGGCCATTTTCTAATGGGATCTGGGACAGCCAGTGTCATGCACCTACCCTTCTATGCACAGAGATGTGCACACTTATACGCAGGTACACAGATATGTGCACATATGTGCACCTACATATGCACGCTTTCATAGATACACCCACGTGCAGGCCATGCGCGCACACACACGGACACACGGGTAACCTGTAACACACACGGACACAGACACTTCCATGTGGGCACATAGACACACACATTCATAGACCCACACACGTGTCCTGTACAGTGACACACAGAGATGTGTACACAGACATACACATGTGTATACTGACACACACAGACATATACACACCCCTGTACACTCACACACACAGACATGCACACAGACACACACCCCTGTACACTCACACACACAGACATGCACACAAACACACACCCCTGTACACTCACACACACAGACATGCACACAAACACACACCCCTGTACACTCACACACACACACACACACCCCTGTACACTCACACACACACACCTGTACACTGACACACACAGATACACCCCCCCACACACACACACACACCCCTGTACACTGACACACAGACGTATACACACTCCCCTGTACACTGACACACACACACACCTGTACACTGACACACACAGACATGCACACAAACACACACCCCTGTACACTGACACACACAGACATGCACACAAACACACACCCCTGTACACTGACACACACAGACATGCACACAAACACACACCCCTGTACACTGACACACACAGACGTATACACACTCCCCTGTACACTGACACACACACACACCTGTACACTGACACACACAGACATACACACAAACACACACCCCTGTACACTGACACACACAGACGTATACACACACCTGTACACTCACACACACACACACACACCCCTGTACACTGACACACACACACACACACCTGTACACTGACACACACAGATACACCCACACACACACACACCCCTGTACACTGACACACACAGACATGCACACACTCCCCTGTACACTGACACACACAGACATGCACACACTCCCCTGTATACTGACACACACAGACGTATACACACACCTGTACACTCACACACACACACACACACACACCCCTGTACACTGACACACACAGACATGCACACACTCCCCTGTATACTGACACACACAGACATGCACACACTCCCCTGTATACTGACACACACAGACATATACACACCCCTGTACACTGACACACACAGACATGCACACAGACACACACCCCTGTACACTCACACACACAGACGTATACACACACCTGTACACTCACACACACACACACACACCCCTGTACACTGACACACACACACACACCTGTACACTCACACACACAGACGTATACACACACTCCCCTGTATACTGACACACACAGACATGCACACAGACACACACCCCTGTACACTGACACACACACACACCTGTACACTGACACACACAGACATACACACACTCCCCTGTATACTGACACACACAGACATGCACACAGACACACACCCCTGTACACTCACACACACAGACGTATACACACACACCCCTGTACACTGACACACACAGACATGCACACAGACACACACCCCTGTACACTCACACACACAGACGTATACACACACACCCCTGTACACTGACACACACAGACGTATACACACACTCCCCTGTATACTGACACACACAGACATGCACACAGACACACACCCCTGTACACTGACACACACAGACGTATACACACACCTGTACACTCACACACACACACACACACACACCCCTGTACACTGACACACACACACACACCTGTACACTGACACACACAGATACACCCACACACACACACACCCCTGTACACTGACACACACAGACATGCACACACTCCCCTGTATACTGACACACACAGACATGCACACAGACACACACCCCTGTACACTGACACACACAGACGTATACACACACCTGTACACTCACACACACACACACACACACACACACACACACCCCTGTACACTGACACACACACCCCCCTGTACACTGACACACACAGATACACCCACACACATACACTGACACACATACACACACACACCCCTGCACACTGACACACACAGACATGCACACAGATCTATACAGGCACACGTGTACACTGACACAGAGACATGCATGCAAAATCTACACGGACATTTGCACACATAGACACAACATGGACACACATGCACACACACACTCCGAGTGCACCTTTCACTAGCTGCCCTGATACCACGCAAGCCGCCCAGGCTCCCCGTTCTTGCCAGGCTGTGCTGTGACCACAGCCCCCCAAGGTGGCAGCTCTCCCTGTGCCCCGGGACATGGGCTCCAGGGCCGCAGTCCATGCAGAGCACGCCGGGGTCCCGAGTGAGCACGGGGGAAGTCCCGGAGCCCCCCACAGGCTCAGGACGCTCACGCCGCCCCCCCTCTGTGCGCTGCAGCCTTGAGGAGCCGCTCCGGGAAGTCGATCATCAATGGGAACTGGGCAGTGGATCCCCCCGGGCGCTACGAGGCAGGCGGCACCGTCTTCGTCTATACCCGGCCAGGCCACGAGGAGCCCCGCGCGGGGGGAGAGTCGCTGACAGCCGAGGGGCCCACCACAGAACCCATTGATGTGTATGTGAGTACAGAGGGGGCCTGGCTCGTGGGGGATGGAGAATGGGAGAGCAGGGAGGGATTCTGGTCCTGAGGGCAGTGGGGAGCAGTCTAGGGTCGGGGGGGTTCCTAGGCCCTGGGTGGGGGGGATCCCAGGGAAGGGGGCTGGCAGAGGAGCCGCCGGTTGACTCCATGCGTGGCAGGCTGTGGCAGACGAGACTTGGAGGCCAGCTGGGTAGCCTGTTGAATGGCGGGTGTCCCCCGCCCCCCACCCCCTCCAGGCGCCCTGCTCGAGCCGCTCTCTGTCGTCTCCCCCAGATGATCTTCCAGCAGGACAACCCCGGCGTCGCCTACCGCTTCTTCCTGGCGGGGGCCAGACCAGACAGCCCCGCCCATGACCCTCCCGGCCGCCGGCAGGACGTCAGTAAGGAACCTCCTATCACCCTCCGGGGGGCCCTTCCCCCCCATCACCTGCGGGGAGCCCTTCCCCCATCATTCCCTGGGGGCCCTTCACCTCCCATTACCCTACAGGGGGGCCCATTACTCCCATCCTGGGGGCCCTTCCCCCCCATCATTCCCTGGGGGCCCTTCACCTCCCATTACCCTACAGGGGGGCCCATTACTCCCACCCTGGGGGCCCTTCCCCCCCATCACCCCCTGGGGGCCCTTCCCCCCCATCACCTCCCAGGTGGCCTTCACATCCCTAACACCCCCTGAGGGGCCCACCTCCCCCCGGAGGCCCTTCCCCCCATATCACCCATCGAAGGCGCCCTTCTGCTCTCTCCTCCAGGTGCCCTGACCATGTTGTCACCAAGCGACCAGCTGGTGCCGCCCACCTCTTACAATCACCCCATGGGGACCCGGCACCGGGCGCCAGCACCAGCCAGCCAGTCAGGCAGGACCCCCGGGACACTGCAGCGCAACGTCCGCGTCCCACCACTGTCGCCCCCACCCTGGCACCAGCCGCACGACATCTATTGGAAACGGGTGGGGAGCACCGACTGCTCCGCCTCCTGCGGGAAAGGTGAGCGACCCCCGCAGCCTGTCCCCTCCTCCGCCCTGTCCCCCCGTGACCCAGCCCCCGATCCCCATCCTTCACCTCCTTCGCCTCGTCCTCCTGATTCCTGTCCCCTCCTACGTCCATCCCCCCATGACCCACCCCTACCCCCATCCTCCCACTATCTGTCCCCCCGCAACCTGTCCCCTCCTCCTCCCCATCCCCCCATGCCCCATCCCCCATAACCCATTCCCCGATCCCTATCCCCCCACTGCCCTTCCCCCTACTCCTTGTCCCCCTGCTCCCCAACCCCATTCCTCCCTGATGCTCCTTCCCCGTGTCTACAACCCCCAGGTTATTGGGGTCCCCCCAGCCGTGTCTATGACCCCTGTGTTATATGGGACCCCCTTTCTCTCTCCCCCCCCATGTCTCTGCAGGGCTCTGGCAGCCCGTGTTCCGCTGTGCCGCCCGCCACTCCCAGGAGGAGGTTGGGGAGGAGCAATGCGCCGATGCCCCCAAACCGCCCGCGCCGGACGAAGCCTGCAACACCCAGCCCTGCCCGGCCTAGTGAGTGTCTGCGTCCCCCTGCCCCCGGCCTGGCCAGCGCCCTCCGCGGGGAGCCAAGGACACAGGGCCCTGGGGAGGAGGGCAGGTCCAGGGCTGTAGTGAGAGTGGGACCTCCCCTCCAGTTCCCCCCCCCCCCAGGCTGTCGTGAGTGCGGGTCCCCTCCCCGGTTCTATAGTGAGTGCAGGTTCCCCACCCCCCGGGCTGTAGTGAGGGAGGGACCCCCCAGGCTGTAGTGAGTGCGCGTTCCCCCTCCCCCAGGCTGTAGTGAGTGTGGGTCCCCCGCCCCAGGACTGTGGTTCATGCGGGCGCCCCCAGGTGCGGGTGCCCACGGCTGCAGGGCAGGGCCTGGAGCCCGGCAGGTCCCGGTGCCCAGCCCGGGCTGACCCTGACTCTCCCTGGCCGCAGCTGGGACGTGGGCGAGTGGTCGGCCTGTAGCAAGTCCTGCGGGCCGGGCACCCAGCACCGCCAGGTCCTGTGCCGTCAGACCTACGCCAACCGCAGCACCATGGTGCACCCGCAGCACTGCGGCCAGCTGGACAAGCCCAGCCCCACGCAGCCCTGCCAGCTCCGCGTCTGCAGCCACTGGGAGGTGCGCACCAACTGGAGCGCGGTAAGGACGGGCCGGGGCTCAGGGCTAGCGCTGGGAGCTGGGCATGGGGGGGGAGGTTGCTCTCTGGGCGGGGCTCGAAGGGTGGGGGGCTGGAGGGGCCAAGGGTCTGATCTGGGGTGGGAGGGGGCACATGGGGTAGATGGGCCCATGTGTCTGATCTGCGGTTCCTGGGGGGCGGTGCTGTAAAGGGAGGGATGCCTGCGGCGGGGGTGCCATGAAGGAGGAGAGCCCCTGGGGGGCAGGACTGGGGGGGGGTTCCCTCCCATCCCATACAGGGAGAGGTTGTCGTAGTGACACCAGTCTCCATGGTGACACCATCTCCCGCTCCACCCTCCCCCCAGTGCTCGGTTCTGTGCGGCCTGGGCCACCGGACCCGCCACATCCGCTGCATCAGTAACCATGGCGACCTGCTGAGCGACGGCGAGTGCAACGGTAGCCACCGGCCCCCGGCCAACGAGGCCTGCGACATGGGGCCCTGCGTGCGCAGCTGGTTCCACAGCGACTGGAGCAACACGGTCGGTGATAACCACGCCCGGCTCCACCGGTGCCCCTCAATCCCGACCCGCAGCCCCTACTATCCCAGCCCTGCCCCCCAGCTCCGCCGCAGACCCACACTCCTGCCCCACAGCCCCTGCTAGCCCAGCCCTCCCCCCAGCTCCGCCGCTGACCCACACTCCTGACCCACAGCTCCTGCTAGCCCAGACCTGGGCTCCTGGGGCAGGGACAGCCCAATCATGCCAGACTTTGCAGTGACCTTGCAAAGCTGAAGCCCTTCCACTAGGAACAAGGGCGAGGCCCAGCAAACTCGTTTCTCATGTGACCTGAGACCAGGGCTGGCGCAACCCATTAGGTGAACTAGGCGGTCGCCTAGGGCGCTACAATTTGGGGGGCGGCGACTGTGGTGGTATTTCGGCAGCGGGACCTTCCGCCGCCTCTGTGGGGGGCGGCATTTCGGGGTGGGACCTTCCGCCGCCTAGGGTGGCAGAAAAGCTGGTGGCGCTCCTGCCTGAGACCCTTAGAACCCAGGTCTCTGCAGAAACAAGGCTGGTGCCATGGTGACCCTCCTCCCACCCCCCAGCCCGGCCCGGATAAGTTCAGGGGGTAGGAGAAAAGCTCCCTGCCCCAGGGCTGGGGCTGCTGCACCCCTGGGGTCGGGAGCCAGGAGGGGCGAGGTGCAGACCCTGGATTGTGGCTCCCTGCCTGGAGAAGCCTGGCTGTGGCTTCCCTGCAATGCTGGGCAGTGCTGCCCTCTACCCTCCCAAGGAGGGAGCACAGCTGGGAGGCTCTGCAGAAGGATGGATGAGAAACACACACACACACCCCGCCGCCCCTGCAGGTCCCAGGGAGCCATGGGGCCAGTGCGGGGTGGATCCCTGTGTAATGAGCCAGGGTGCGAGGGTCTGAGCCAGGCTAGATAGCCCCAGGCCCCAGGAGTCCTGAGCGGGGAGGTGCCCGTCTCTCAGCCCCTGGCCAGGTTCCCTGATGGCGTCTCTCTCTCTCCCGTCGGCCCCAGTGCTCAGTGGAATGCGGGACGGGGATCCAGCGCCGCTCGGTGGTCTGTCTGTCCAGCTACGCCAACGGGCAGGTGGAGGAGACCTGTGCGGGCACCAAGCCTGCCGACATGCGGGCCTGCAACAGCGGGCCCTGCCACCGCACCGTGAAGTGGTACACGGGACCCTGGAGCCAGGTGAGGAGGGGTGCGGGCGCTGGGCCGGGCTGGGTGGGAAAGCACCCTGCTCTCGGGGCCAGGCCTGGGGATGCTTTCTCTGCAGCCTCCTGGGATGGTTTGCACAGCACAGGGTATGTGTGCTGCACACGCGTGTGCCAGGTAGAGCAATCAGTGCTCTGTGGGTGCGCACACACGGGCCCATACATAACAATCAGTGCTCTGTGTGTGCAAGGGTGTGCATAGGTGTTGATGTGTGTGTGTGCCCATGCGTAACCATCAGTGGTATGTGTGTGACACATACCCAGCGTACAGTCCAGCCTAGCGAGTAAGTGTGTCACCCCTGCCCTCTAACTTGGGTGCCCTTTACTGTTTGGCGTCTATAGCCTCCAATCTGGACTGCTCCCAAACAGCCTCCAACATGCAAGTCACTCCCAGCGACGGCTGCAGCCAGCACACACCTTGGCCCTCAGCAGCCTGGGTTATACTGCAGGGTGACCCCAACACTCCCCTCATCCTAGATTTCCCCCCCGGAAATGTACATCCTGTCCTGCCCGGCCCTCTGCTGAACAATACAAGCGAATAAAAAGTCCCTCCGTTTATTAATGAAGTGACATGCACACATCTCGTTCCCCCAAATGGAGTTTCCCAGACACTGCAATTCTGACACGCTGGATTAGATAAACCAATAAAACAAGTTTATTAAGTGCCAGGAGAGAGATTTTAAGTGAGTACAAGTCATGAGACATAACAGTCAGAAATGGCTACAAGACAAGTAAAGAGAAAACGCTGCAGGTGCCTAACTTAACAACCTCTGTTCAATTCGAGGCAAGGTTTACTCACCATGTGCTCTCTGCCGTCTTACTGAACAAGCTTCTTAGACCAGGACCCCTTCCCCAGTTCGGTGGCTGCTTCCTTTGTCCCTCTGGTGCAGAGAATCAATGGGCAGAGAGAGAGGAGGAGAGCCTTGGGGTGTCTATCCCCCTTTTTACAGCATCTCCCCTCCTCTTGGAAACCATTTCCAGCTGAGATTCTGGCGACAGAAAGTCTGTGTGGAAGGATGCTCCCTGCTGCTTTTCCTCACCTGTTTGGGGTTTCTGTGTCTACCCGTCCTACTTGATGACTCTGTTTGCTGCTTAAATGCCAATTAAGCAGAGCCCACTTTCCTTTGTTTGAGACAGGCCTCTTTGCTGTGCTCCCTTTGGACCATATGTTAAGATCCCCATGCAGCTGGAATCTTATCGCTTCACAATGTGGCCACCCATATTTTATCAGGGCAGTATTGATCAGCAGACGATGACTTTTCCGATGATACCTCCCAAGGCATAACTCGGTACCCAGATTGTTACAGTAGCGTGCAGGGTGTGGTCACGGGGACATTCTGTCAAGGATTTTTAGCTACCCTGGTCTGTGTTTGCACTCGCCAACCCCAGTTCTGCCCTCCTGGAGGCCGAGGTCTCTCGCAGTCCTCACAGGGACACACCGCAGTTCCGGGAAGCACAGGGAGCAGAAGCCGCTTTGCCAGTGACCAGAAACAGAGAGAACAGCCTCTCCCACGACCAGCCAGCCTGGTCCTGCTAGGACATGCCCTAATGACGAGGGTGGGACGTGGGTGCTGGGTGGGTAGCGTGTGGGTTTTCCCTCAGTGCTGGGTGGGTGACATGCAGGAGCCCTGCTCTGAGCCCCCTTCCCTTCCCTGCCCCCCTAGTGCTCGGCGGACTGTGGCACCGGCACCCAGCGGCGGGACGTGATCTGTGTCAGCAAGTTTGGCTCGGAGTTCAATGTGACGGAGGCATCGGAGTGTGCCCCCCTGGAGAAGCCGCCCTCCCTGCAGCCCTGCACCGGCAGTGCCTGTGACGCTCGCTGGTTCTCCACCTCCTGGAGCGCGGTGAGAACCTGCGTGCCCCCCAGACTGGCCAGGCCCCTCCCCGCGCAGACCTGAGCTCCTGGGTTCCCACGGAAGTGAACTCAGATCCTCCCACCCCCCAACCCAGGCCCCTGCCAGCTGAGCCTAGGGAGACTCCCCTTCAGATGGGAGCTGTATAGGGGCTATGACATGCAGCCGAACCATTCCGATCCCATCCACTAGAGGACAGTGCAGTACGCGCCGTGTGGCCATGCCAATCTGATTGCCCATTTTTCCAGGCCCTGGGGGTTTGGCTTGGTATAATGAGTGGCTATTCATTTGCCAAATACTTGAGGCAGCATCTCCTGCAGGGCAGTTGGGGAAAAGCGGGGGCTCTAGGCTGCGTGAGCTCTAGGCTGCCCCCAGCCTCAGGAAGATAAACACAGCATGGCATAAAATATCCCAGCATAAAACCTAGTGCCCTGGCCAAGTCGGGTTGTTCCTCCCACCCACCCACCCCAACAGGACCCAGCTTCACTTTCTGTCTTAAACTGCTGCACCCTAACCATTTCAGCACTGAGTGACCCCTGTGCAGTGTTGCTGAGTGACTGTTGCCAGCTGACATGCTCTGCGCCAGAGGTGGCTGCATCTCTGTGCTGGGTGGGGAGGCCGATTCCCCTACACAAAATCTGCAGAGCACCGCAGGGATCCTTAGGGTTCTGAGGGGATGTTGGTTACTCTCCTAACCCCCTCTCTGCCCCCCACAGTGTTCCAAGTCGTGTGTGGGGGGAGTCCAGGTGCGGGAGGTGCAGTGCCTGACCCAGAACAAAACCTTCAGCAATCTTTGCCCGTCGGACCTCAGGCCCATCAAGAAACGCTCCTGCAATACCCAGCCCTGCACCCCCGATCTCGGTAAGCGATGCCAACTGCCCCGTGGCCTGCTCAGCCACCCCCTTTTCCTCCCCACTTTACCAAGCAGACAGCAGTCAAAGGGAGCCCAGGGCAGGGGGGAGAGGCTAATAGGGGAGGCGGTGCAGACCCAGGGACCAAGACCTGGTGCTCGATGGGAAGTGATGCAGACTGATATGGAGGGGATGGACTCCCTGAGCGAGGGGTGCCCCTCCTAGGCTTCATGCCAGGGGGTATGAGCACAGGACTGGCAACTAGGACTCCTGGGTTCTATTCTCAGCGCAGGGAAGGTGTGCAGCAGACTAGTGATGAGAGCCAGGACTCATGGGTTCTATTCTCAGCTCCGTCACTTTGCCTCTCTGTGCCTCAGTTTCCCCTTCTATACTTCCTGCCCCGCCCCCCATCTTGGTAAAACCCCTTTGAGAGCGACGGCTGCTCCGGGCAGTGATGGTGGATTGGAAGCCTGCCGGGGTTGTGGGACCAAACGGGCCTTCCCTGCAGTGTTATCCGCACCCCCGGCTCCTCACCGCTCCCCTCCTCTTTCCAGACGAGAACTGCAGGGACAAGTACCAAAACTGCCCCGTGGTGGTGCAGGCCCGGCTCTGCGTCTATTCGTACTACAAGCTGGTGTGCTGCGCCTCCTGCACACGGGCCGTGGAGCGGAGCAAGGACATGCAGAGCCGGTAGCGGCGCCGGCTGGCCAGAGACGGGGGCTGGGCTCTCGCCCGCTCATTGTGGGGAGGACTCGGACGGACCTTGGCTGTGAAACCAATGCCCAGCCCCCCCGGACGCTCCTGGGATCCAGCTACTCGTCCCCCCGAGGTGACCCAGCAGCATGTGGGGAGGGGACAACCAGACTCTGCCCGCAGGGACGAGGAATGAGCGGCCAGGACGGCTTTGAACGAGGATCACGGCCAGGCCGCATGCGTGGCTCGTCCCAGGGCCTGTCACTGGAGAGGCCAGTTCCTCTTGCTGATCTAGGGCCTGATCCTGGGTGGGGCTGAGTGCCAGGAGCTTGTCCCCGCTCACTCCAGCAGGGGCAGTCCTGCCCAGGATCAGGGCCCTTGTGTGTTACTGACCAATTCTGCGTATGGGCCCAGTGATGACGGGAAGGGGCGATGCTGACTGCTCCCTGGGACCGTGATGCTTATGACCCCGCCCCCGGCCCGGCTGCCCCGTCAACACATGGCCCCACAGCTGAGCCCGGAAAGCCTACCACCCTCCCGGCCCCCCCAGCTACCGGAAGGAATTGGTGCTTCCCGCTGGGAAACACGATCCCGTCGCTTCCGCGGAGCCTGACCCTCGCACGACCTGTGTCCCACGGAGCTGCGAAGCCCAGCGCCGGCAGGCCTCCTCGTAATGGTGCGAAGAGACCCATGTGCTCCGTGTCCCATCCCAGAGCCTGGCCTGGGCCTCACGTCTGAGCCTCCGAGCCCCTTCTTTGGGCATAGAAGTGACACAACTCGGAGTTTGGGGGTGGCTTTCAGCCCAACTCCTGGCAGACAAAAGTCACCGCCCGGATTACCACGTGGCCAAGGACCGAACGGGCAGCAGGAACCTGAACTCC
Source organism: Malaclemys terrapin pileata (assembly GCF_027887155.1). Classification (NCBI taxonomy): domain Eukaryota; kingdom Metazoa; phylum Chordata; order Testudines; family Emydidae; genus Malaclemys; species Malaclemys terrapin. The sequence goes on from NC_071525.1 coordinate 7,006,646, forward strand.
CCTCTGACCCCTAGGGGGCGCCCCTGCATTGGGGAGCTTGCCCTGCACACCCAGCCCAGCAACTTCTACCGGTGCTGACGTGACCCCCGAATGCGGGTCAAGCTTGCGTGAGTCCCCTCCAGTTGTTTCCCCATCAACTTCCTTCCCTGTCCCTGCTTTGTCTGGGGAACATACAAGGCAAACCTCCTCCTCTGTAGAGCACACGCCCCCCAGGCCACAGGGATGTCTGCATGGGCTGGCTGGCTGTTTTGGGGATAGCATCTCTCCGTCATGTCTTTCTGCTTCTCTTGAGACCAACAAGATTCTTGCTGTTAACTTCATGGGCTATAGATCAGCCCCTAGATTTCCCATCACTTTTAATGTCCACACGTAATCCCCACCTCGAGCTATGCACAGGATTTGAACCTGTGATCTTCAGGAGAGAAAAAAGGAAAAAAACACACATGCCACTACCAGTTAAGCTAAAGCATCACCTCTTTTAGGTACTGTCTGTAGTAGACCTTTAACCTCTTGTGGACCAGCCACCAGCCAACAACATGGACACACCATGCTAAAGCGTTGAGGGCCACATTTGATGAGGCTGGGTAGCAAACCCCTGACAAATAAAGGCATTATATTAAAGACATTTTATAGAAAATTTTTACTGCAAAGCCATTCAGAGTGTCCAGATTATATAAATATATAACTATATATTATAAAGATTGTATCTGGGTTTTTTTGTGCAAATCTAATTTATTTTTTATTAAAGATGAGCTGATGTTTCCCTGTGGGCTTATATTTCCCCCCCCCCTTTTAAGAAATATGTTACTTTTGCCAATTTGAAGACCATTAAAAAAAAGTATTCAGTATTAGTTACCTGGTTGAGGGTTGGTTGGTGCAGAGAAATCTTGGGGGGCGGGATTGGGGCTGGGAAAGACTGTGTAAAGAATAATAATGTTTTATTATTGCATTACAATAGGATCTAGAGTCCTCAACTGAGTTTGGGGCCCTGTTGTGCCAGGCATTGCATAGGCTGAGTGAGAGACAGGCCCCTAAACAGTTACCATCTAAAGCCTTGATTCAGCACAGCTCTTACTCACATGCTAGAATTTAAGGGCGTATTCGTGTGTGTTGCGGAATTGGGGCCTTCTCTGCGCTTTGCTTGGCTGGGACGGTGAGATGAGCCTGGTGAATCTCTGTCCAACCTGGCTACAACATCATTGCAGCCAACAATGATTGAGACACAACTGAATTTTGCGTCTGAAATGGCAACTCTCCAACACGAAGAAAAAGGAAGCAAAACTTAACAGCGACGGCGACTTCCTGAGCAATGGAGAAAACATAACATCCTCAGATGACTCACTCTCCACAACCCTCTAACCCTGACATACATCCCCAAATACACTGACCAGCTGTGCAAAAAGACTTCCGAAAAATTGAGGAACCTTCCGAAAAATTGAGGAAGGTGAGGAACCTTCACCTCACCTTCACCTGGAGCTCACATACTCCAGAAGGGAGCACCCACCCCAAAACAAGAAATCAGCATATGGTCCCACACATGGGAAGGAAAAAATCAGGAATCCTACCTGGAGACCATGCGAGAAACCCAAAACAACTATCAACTCCCTCTAATGCCAGCCATCCAACACAAAACGAAAAGGTGGAACCAACTACAAGAACTCCACAACCCTCAGAACACCGCCTCCGAGAGAAACCAGGGCACCAGGACCCGCATGGACACTACATGACACCCCAACATCATCCATCTATGAAGACCACCCGTATCCAGAGCTGAATTGTCTCTACAAGGGACTGAACTTTGCCCCACCACAAAAATCTGGTATTGTACTAACGTGGAGAACTAGAAGAATTATTTCACTGACTTCACTTCAAAGAATTTCACAACAATAGCAACACCACCCACAACTATCACGTCCCCACGGAGAGACATAAGGGAGAATCATATGACCCCACAATAGCCGAAATCACACCATGATCATTATACTGATTGCATCAGGAAAAAAATTGAAATCCTTAGTAAAACATCACATCCACCCCAATCTCTCTTCCACCCAGAGAACAGCTACACAGTCCCTGAAAGCTAACCACCAGATAGGTATCAAACCAGCAGACAAAGGGGGCACCATTGTAGTACTCAACCGTGATGACTACATTAACCGACCACCCTCCGACACCGCCTACTAGGAAGAGATCAGAGAAGACCCCCACTACAATTCACCCAGGAACTTAACGATACCATCAAATCCTTCCCCAAACAACTCTACAACCTTGTCCTCCTACAATTCTACCTTCTGCCTGCTTCCCAAGATGCACAAGGGACCCCAGGCAGACCCATCATATCTGGCCATTGTGCTCCGACTGAAGGAATCTCGAGACCCATAGAAATCATCCTCAAACCATTCACCACACAAAGGACCAGCTTCCTCCAGGACACAACTGACTTCCTCCACAAACTCTGCAACATTAACAACCTCCCTCAGAACACCATCCTTGCCACTATGGAGATTACTTCCCTATACTCCAACGTCCCTCACAATGAAGGCAGAGCTGCCTGCCTCAAATATCCACAAGACAATGGACGACCCTCGGATATCCACATTGCCAAACTCATCCATTTCATCCTCATCCATAACAATTTTACATTCAACAACAAATGCTTTGGCCAAACCATGGGAACAGCCATGGGTACTAGGATGGCTTCTCACTATTCCAGTTTCTTCATGGGCCATCCTGAAGAAGAATTTCTGGACAGATGCACCACAAAACCAATGATATACCTAAGATGGATCAATGATATTTTCATCCTCCGGTCAGACGGCTTAAACTCCCTCATAGATTTCCACCACAACTCCAGCAACCACCACCTGTCCATTAAACTCTCCCTGGAGCACTCGCACAGTACCATCCACTTCCTGGACACCACAATCAGCTTCATCACTGGAACCCTACAGAAAACCATACACAAGAAACCCAGGGATCACCACACCTATCTTCCCCCAAACATAGGCGCCAACTGCTTGACCCCCCTCCCGCCCCAACTCCACCCCTACCCCGCTCCAATTCCAGCTCCTTCCCCAAAGTCCCCGCCCCATCTCTGCCCCCTCCCTGCCCCTATTGGACCCCTTCCCCAAATCCCCACCCCAGCCCCATCTCTTCCCCGAGCGCACCACGTTCCCCTTCCTCCCCCCTTCCCCCTCCCTCCCAGCGCTTGCCGCCGTGAAATAGCTGTTTCGTGGCAGAGAAGTAGATTGCATCATAGAATAGGCCACCCAAATACCCTGAGAGAATCTGTTTCAATATGGGCCTCACCTCCAACCACACATCCCTAATTGTCACCTACCACCTCACAGTGGATCTCATATGCGGTAGCATTAAACAGTTACAACTGATACTTGATGGGGTATTCTGAAAGGAAGCTTTCCCGAACCCACTCTTCTGGCCTTCAAACAACCCCGCAACCTTGCCAAGCTCGTCAGCAGAAGCAAGCGCCCCACAAACCCATTCAAAGTGGCACCAGACGCTGCCAGAATAACAGATGCAAAACCTGCCGACCCGTCTCCACTGTTACAATGACCAACACCTCCCACAACACACCTTTCAGAATCCGTGGGGCCTACACATGTCTATCACAACATGTGGCGTACCTCATCCAGGGCACTAAATGCCCCGGTCCCAACAATGTGGGTGAAACCAGACAATCACTACACTCGCCGATGAATCCACACAGGAAAACGCTAAAAGACGCAAACCCCAGATCACCTGTGGGCAGACATGTGTCACAAGCTGACCTCTCAGTCCTCAGCCTTGAAGGAAAACCTGCACGACACCTTCAAAAGACGAGTCTGGGAACTTAAATTCATACCTTTGCTAGATGCTAAAAATCATCATCTTAATAAAGACAAAGGATTTATGGCTTATTTCAACACTGGGTCACCCACTTGCCCCACTTTTGGTCCTATGACTGCTGGGGTGTTAATGGGACGCGTCTCTTTGAATGGTCTCTGCCAACGTTAGCGCCTTATGCTAAACAATCTGTTCCACGCTCTGTTTAGCTGTGAGGTGCGGAGCACCTTTCCCAGCCCTGAAGAAGAAGCTCGAAAGCTTCCCTCTCACCAATAGAAGCTGGACCAATAAAATATATTCCCTCCCTCACCTGGTCTCGCTACCATCTTTCTCATCATTTTCACCCGTGTAACTAACTGCCTCTGCATTTCCTCTGCGTGCGTCGAGCCAGGCTGCATGGGGGAGGACAAGCCACTCTGCTCCTGTGTCCCATCTCGGTGTGACTGCAGGGCCTGCAAGGGCGTCACACCGGAGTAAGTGAGAGCTGAATCAATGGCTCTCCCCCAGTTGCCTGCAAACTTAAGGGAGGCAGAGGCCGGACAGTGCATAATCTGCATCTGGATGCAGCCACATGCTAGTCCTGACCTCACACTCATGTGGTCTCCCATGACCGTGCAAACAGTGCATTGTAGCTGGTTACATTGTAAACAAGTCACTGTCTCTAGCTGTCTGGCCGCCCACAGGCTCGATATGTCTTCTCCCAGACACACCCATCACCCGTCCAGCTAGTCTCCGACTCTGGCAATCGGGACTCAGAGAGATCCGCTACTCTGCTACGAAGAGGGATGGGTCTTCCAGAGGGCAGAGGCCGGAGGGAACCCTTGTGTGTGGGGGTAAGGGGCAGTGGAGCATGGGCTAGCAGAGAGCGGGGCATCAAGATACCTGAGGCAGTGGTAAGAGCAGGTGACTGGGAGCCAGGATGGTTCTGTTTCTATTCCTGGCCTGCCATTTTCAGAGAGTCCCATCCCTGCTGTGCGCTCAACATCTCCAGCGGCAGCGCGGGGCGGATTGGGAGCCTTCAGGGCAAGGTGCTTTGCGATCCGGGGCGAGGAGGTGACGGAGGAACCATCGTTGTAGCCTGACGGGTGCCTGGCGGTTTGCCTTGCGCGGCAGGGCCTGCCGCCGGACACACGGGAGCTCTAAGGAGCCTGTTTGCTTTGGTCTGGTGTGTTATTGACAACGGGCAAGGCCAGCTGTCCAGCCCGGCTTGCGGCGTCGGAGCTGAGCTCCGTGAGACGCTCTTCTGCTGGTGCGGGCTGGGCTACAGACTGGGTCTTCTTGCCACGGTTACTGCCTGAGTTTAGCAGAACCAAACACAGCCCCTGCTAGCGGCTGGGCTCTAGCTAGTGGCAGCAGCTCGGCTGTAGGGTCACCTGAAGCGGCTCTGAAACAACCAGCATCAGCAATCTGTCCGTCCCCGCTCCCCCGCCGCATGTTTTATGCAGCGTAAGTCTGAGAAACTGGCTGCTTTCGCTGGACAGAGCACGCTCCTCACTCTGGCTGATCCACCCAGCTGCAGCACTGCTGGGCCTCCGGTCGGTACAGGGCAGGGGTCCCAGCTACTGAGCGGCATGCAAGCCCTAGAGACACCCCCCTGCCAGGAGTGGTGCCCTGGTACGTGACGCAGCCCTAAGGCAGCGGGATGCTCTGAGGTGACATGCCACTGCACTAAAAGCTGGCAGGGGGCAGCAGTGAGCTGGGGGGAGTCCTACGCTGCCCAGACGGCAGCGGGCCAAGGTAGCGGCATCGAGCAAGTTCTTCCCTGGCTTGCAAGGCCAGCACCCACGGGAGATACAGCACAGAACCCAGCCAGGCACATGCCCTCAGCACACTGCCAGCGAGGGGAGTAGCCCTTCCCAGCCCGGGGAATTCACCTCCGCCTTCAAGCCGGAATTCTGCGCTGCCTCGTTGCTGGTTCCCAGCGCAGTCAGTTTATAGGCACACGGGCGCTGTGAGGCACAGGCCTAAACGGAGAGTGAGCCCAACCGGGCGACACCAGTGCAAAACAGAGGTGAGAAGCCGTCCCCCCCAGCCCCCGTGTTTCCTGCCCCCCGGCACAAGCCAGTGGGTTATACGTGCCCTTGCCCTGGTGTAAAGATCGGCAGGGCAGGCCAACGGCTCCTAAGGCCTTGCTCAGGAACCACCCTGATACGAGGCCAAAATGGGGCTTTGTGAAAACTCCCCGGGCCAGCGTGCAGGGGGTGACCAGGAGCCGGGGTGCTGAGTGCTCAACTGCTAATTAGTCCCCAGAGGACGCAGAGGGGGTAATTATCTGATCGGGGGCTGGGTGGGATAAAGATTCAAGCAGCCCATCAGCACAGGTCTGATAAAGAAGTGCATGCATCTGAAGAAGTGGGTTTTTTACCCACGAAAGCTTATGCCCAAATCAATCTGTTAGTCTTTAAGGTGCCACCGGACTCCTCATTGTTTTAGTCTGATAAAGAGGGACAGGATTGGACGGATGTGCTGGGGAGGGGAGCAAGGGACAGGACCAGAGCTAGCTGGGTCCAGTCACACAGCAGCCCCCCCGAGCCCTGAGGAGAGGGCCACACGCACGGTAGCTATTGTATGACAGTTGCCCAGGGACTGTGGCGATGTGGGTGCGGGGAAATGAAGGAAAAGGTCACTGAGCTCACACCCTGGGGAGTGTGGGGAAGAATGCGGGCATGCCAGCGTGCCCCGTCACCCCAAAATACCGCCCACAGCTGGGACCAGGAAAGGAAAACTGCAGCCAGGAAACTGCCCTGAAACTGACTTCTGTCACGCAGCGAGAGGCCAGGTCATTGTGAAACCCAGCCCAACCCCCGCAGGCTCGGTGAGATGGAGAGAAACCAAAACCAAAACCAAGGGAATTCGCATTCCCAAGGGGGCAGCAGCAGCGGGATATTCCAGGGCTCGGCTCCCGTCTAGGCACCAAAACAAGCGCCCAAGTCTGCAAAGCGCTCGGCACCCAGCAGGTCCCGTGGGGCTGATTTTTAGCACCCACCATGCAGCGCCCTTGTGAACATCTGGTGAGGAAAAGAGCCCCAACAGCTGGTGTGTTACTTATTTCAGCCACCAGGGGTCACCAGAGATCAACATCAGCAGAACACCTCGCCCAGGGCTGCGCGGTCTGTCTACATGGTGCCCTAAACCTGGACTCTGCCTCCCCCCAACTTCCGTCCACACAGCTCAGCCTGACTTAGGTCAGCAAGCACTTGGGCCCTACAGGGGCAGGGCAGAGCCCCAGTCCCCCTGTGACGCGGGTCCAAGCTCACGCCACAGCCCCAATTCGGAAGGGCGGTACGGGCGCGCTAGCACAGCTGGGAGACCCAGCTCCAGCCATGGTAAGCCCCGGTTGAGCGTGCAGTGTGGACGCTCCAGGGCGGCGGTGGAATCTAGTGTGCAGTGCAGACACTCCAGCCAGGGTGCAGGCCCCTCCAGCTGAGGACTCAATCCACGTGCTGTGATTGTACCAGAGCATGGGGCGGGGCGTCTGACCGATGGTCACGCCACAGCAGCCTGGGGGTGAGCAGCAAGTTGAACACTTAAACCCCCATCCCCACTGGCCGCAGGGCTCTGATGCAGCCAAGACACTCCTAGGAAACCCATGTCACCCGGCCCAAACAGTCCTTTGCCGGTCCTGCCAGTCCCCGCGAGGTTTACATTAGTCACGGCTCCTAGAAAGGTTACACACACCCCGACAGTAACATGGCCACAACTGCATTGTTTTTAATGCAATGGATCTCAAAAGTAGTAAATGTCATTCAGCGACGGGTACCCAGGATAGCGCAGGCAATTGCCCTCCGTCACAATTATCCCCATTTTACAGCTCGGGAAACTGAGGCCTGGCAGGGGAAGGGCCTTGCCCATGGTCAGCCAGCAGGTGGAGCGAGGCATAGAAGAGAACCGAGGTCTCCTGCATCCGAGTCCAAAAGGAGCCTAAATGAATTGTGAACCCCACTCCCATAGGATTTGAGCACCTAACTCCCTTAGGAGCGTTTGAAAACCGGGGCTGTAATGAACTGCTTCGTGCCTAGCAGGCACGTGGCACTGTTACACAAAACCTTCCACGTCCGTAGTGTGTGAGCAAGTTTTGACTCTTGGGACGACATGGGGTGGGGTATCTGGGAAAGAAGGGGGGTGGCGACTAGTGGAGCAGGGAGGGCTGGGAGCCAGGGCTCTTGGGGTCTAGTCCCAGCAATAGGAGGGGAGTGGTGGCTAGTGGTTAGAGCAGGGCACTGGGAGCCAGGACTCCTGGGTTCTGTCCTGAGCTCGGGGAAGCAGAGTTGAGGGCCGCATGGCAGTGCTGAAGCTGGGATGCACAGGGCTTGCTTTCTAGCTGCACTGTCGTGTCCACGTGCCCAGCCCTATCTCCACTATCCTGTTATGAAGCCATTCAAGGGCAATCTCCCGGCTATAAAACCCTAAACACCCGCCCACGCCCTGCTGTGGGAACGGCCCGGTTACTGACCAGGCACCAGTTCCTGCAGCGCGGCCCGGCAGGCGCTGGGAGCCGGCCGGCCGGTGACTGACCACCGATGTGCTCTGCCCCCGTGGTGAGGGAGAGCTCAGCTGGGATCAATGTACGGAGGCTTCTGGACATGGGCAGACCCTGCAGTTCCTCCCAGGGCCCAGCCAGCTGCCTGGGCGCCACCCAGGGGATGGCCACCCTGCAAAAAACCCCATGGCAACGAGTCTCAGAGCCCAGATCAACTGGCTCAGGCTCCCGCTGCGGTGCTAAAAATACCAGTGTAGACATCCCGCCTCGGGCTGCAGCCCGGGCTCTGGGGCCTGCATGGGAGGGGGCTCTGATACTGCAGCCGTGGGGAGCATGAAAAGAACAGAGAGGTGAGGGGTGAATATGGGGCTAACTATCTAGAGAGAGGTTTTCTGGGGATGGATGGGTGGGTGGGTGGATGGCTAAGCTGTGTGGCCGCCTCTCACCCGGCCCGAGCTGCTGCGGTGAGAGAGGGCTGGGGGGGAAGTCCTCTCTCCCCGCCGCAGCCCTGGGGCAGCCTGCACCCCAAACCCCTCATCCCCGGCCCCACCCCAGAGCCCGCACCGCCAGCCAGCGCCTTCACCCTCCCACACCCCAAGCCTCTGCCCCAGCCCTGAGCCCCCTCCCACACCCCAAACCCCTCATCCCCGGCCCCGCCCCAGAGCCTGCACCGCCAGCCAGTGCCTTCACCCTCCCACAACCCCAACCTTCTGCCCCAGCCCTGAGCCCCCTCCCGCACCCCAAACCCCTCATCCCCAGCCCCACCCTGGAGCCCGCATCCCAACCCTCTGCCCCAGCCCTGAGCCCCCTCCCACACCCCAAACCCCTCATGCTCAGCTCCACTCCAGAGCCCGCACCCCAACCCTCTGCCCCAGCCCTGAGCCCCCTCCCGCACCCCAAACCCCTCATGCTCAGCTCCACTCCAGAGCCCGCACCCCAACCCTCTGCCCCAGCCCTGAGCCCCCTCCCACACACACCCCAAACCCCTCATCCCTGGCCCCATCCCAGAGTCCACACCGCCAGCCAGAGCCTTCGTCCTCCCACACCCCAACCCTCTGCCCCAACCCTGAGCCCCCTCCTGCACCCCAAACCCCTCATCCCCATTCCCACCATACATCACCTCCATATTGGTGCAGATAACAAAATTCGTTCTGCACACGTCGTGAAAAATTAGAGGGAACACTGGATGGATGGATGGATGGATGGATAGAGGAGGTACATGAGGAAAGCTGGATGGGTAGATGGGGTTCTGTGGATGGATGGATGGATGGATGGATGGAGGGGGTACATGAGGAAGGCTGGATGGCCAGACGGGTTCTGTGGGTGGCTGGATGGATGGAGGGAGGGATGTGGGTGGCTGGATGGATGGATAGAGGGGGTACATGAGGAAGCCTGGATGGCCAGACGGGTTCTGTGGGTGGCTGGATGGAGGGAGGGAGGGAGGGATGGAGGGAGGGGGTATATGAGGAAGGCTGGATGGCCTGATGTGTTCTGTGGGTGGATGGATGGATAGAAGGGGTACATGAGGAAGGCTGGATGGGTAGATGGGGTTCTGTGGATGGATGGAGGGAGGGAGGGGGTATATGAGGAAGGCTGGATGGGTAGACGGGTTCTGTGGGTGGCTGGCTGGATGGATAGAGGGGGTACATGAGGAAGGCTGGATGGGTAGATGGGGTTCTGTGGATGGAGGGATGGATGGCTGGATGGATAGAGGGGGTACATGAGGAAGGCTGGATGGATGGATAGAGGGGGTACATGAGGAAGGCTGGATGGGTAGATGGGGTTCTGTGGATGGAGGGATGGATGGCTGGATGGATGGATAGAGGGGGTACATGAGGAAGGCTGGATGGCCAGACGGGTTCTGTGGGTGGCTGGATGGAGGGAGGGAGGGATGGATGGAGGGGGTATATGAGGAAGGCTAGATGGGTAGATGGGGTTCTGTGGATGGAGGGATGGATGGATGGATGGATAGAGGGGGGTACATGAGGAAGGCTGGATGGCCAGACGGGTTCTGTGGGTGGCTGGATGGAGGGAGGGAGGAAGGGAGGGAGGGATGGATGGAGGGGGTATATGAGGAAGGCTGGATGGGTAGATGGGTTCTGTGGATGGATGGATGGAGGGAGGGAGGGAGGGATGGATGGAGGGGGTATATGAGGAAGGCTGGATGGCCAGATGGGTTCTGTGGGTGGCTGGATGGATGGAAGGAGGGAGGGAGGGAGGGAGGGATGGATGGATGGATAGAGTGGGTACATGAGGAAGGCTGGATGGGTAGATGGGGTTCTGTGGATGGATGGATGGATGGATGGATGGATAGAGGGGGTACATGAGGAAGGCTGGATGGCCAGACGGGTTCTGTGGGTGGCTGGATGGAAGGAGGGAGGGGTGGATGGGTGGATAGAGGGGGTACATGAGTAAGGCTGGATGGGTAGACAGGGGTTCTGTGGGTGGCTGGATGGATGGAAGGATGGAAGGAGGGAGGGGTGGATGGGTGGATAGAGGGGGTACATGAGGAAGGCTGGATGGCCAGACGGGTTCTGTGGGTGGCTGGATGGATGGAAGGAGGGAGGGAGGGAAGGAGGGAGGGGTGGATGGATGGATAGAGGGGGTTCATGAGGAAGGCTGGATGGGTAGACAGGGTTTCTGTGGATGGATGGGGGGTGTATATGGAGACAGGTATTTTATTTGGGCTGGATCAGGCCCTGAGACCCTTCAGGACCAGGGCAGGTCCCGTCCAAAGGAGAAGCCGGGCTGGGCATGTGATGGGCACAGGGACGGGCATTCCTAGAGAGCCCTCTGCTTTCCCGGCAGAGCAGCAGGGAGGTGCGGCCTTCGCATTCGCAGCCCCAAGTCCCTGTCCTGGACTTTAGAGCCTCAGGAGCAACATCACCAGCCCCAGCCTGCTCCTTGATGCCCTGCCGGGACACCCTGCGCTGTGGCAAGTCTCTGCTCCCCAGGGGCTGTAGCAGATGGTAGAGCAGCCCTGAGGCTGCAGTAGCGGAGCCCCGGGGCTCAACCCCTGAAGGGGGCTTAGCGCTGCCTGAACCCCCCACCCCAAGCTCAGGGGCGGAGGGTGTGAGAAGCAGCCGAAGGGGGATTGGCGAGCTGGGGAGCTGCTGGGAACTCGGCGGCTCATGCCGGCTGCAGGCTGTGTGCGGTCAACCAGCATTCCTGAGCAGTGACTCAGCCGCCGGCCAGGGCCCCCCAGGCTCCCCAGGGTCACGGGAGATAACCCGAGCGCATCCGGATTCCTGCTGGCGCATCAGCCGGCAACACACAGGCGGGGACCTGCTCCGGCGGGCACCAATCGCTGGCCTGGCGGCTGGAGTTTGTGTTTTTCCCAGGAAATCCCTGGCTGTTGAAACAGATGAACGAGGGGATGGCAGGAGCCTCTGGCAGCCCAGCTCGGCACAGCCGCCGGCCTCTGCCGGGGGCACCTTCCCAGCCCAGCTCGGCACAGCCGCTGGCCTCTGCCGGGGGCATCTCCCCAGCCTGGCTCCGCACAGCCGCCGGTCTCTGCCGGGGACACCTGCCCACCCCAGCTCCGCACAGCTGCCATCCTCTGCCAGAGGCACCTCCCCAGCCCGGCTCGGCACAGCCGCCGGCCTCTGCTGGGGGGCACCTCCCCAGCCCGGCTCCGCATAGCTGCCGGCCTCTGCCGGGGGTACCTCCCCAGCCTGGCTCCGCACAGCCGCTGGCCTCTGCCGGGGGCATCTCCCCAGCCTGGCTCCACACAGCCGCCGGTCTCTGCCGGGGCCACCTGCCCACCCCGGCTCGGCACAGCCGCCGGTCTCTGCCGGGGCCACCTGCCCACCCCGGCTCGGCACAGCCGCCGGCCTCTCCCGGGGGCACCTCCCCAGCCCGGCTCCGCACAGCTGCCGGCCTCTGCCGGGGGGCACCTCCCCAGCCCAGCTCAGCACAGCTGCCGGCCTCTGCCGGGGGCACCTCCCCAGCCCGGCTCCGCACAGCTGCCGGCCTCTGCCGGGGGCACCTCCCCAGCCCGGCTCCGCACAGCCGCTGGTCTCTGCCAGGGGGCACCTCCCCAGCCTGGCTCCGCACAGCCGCTGGTCTCTGCCGGGGGGCACGTCCTCATTCCACCTCCGCACAGCCTCCAGCCTCTGCCGGGGCCACCTGCCCACCCCGGCTCGGCACAGCCGCCGGCCTCTGCCAGGGCCACCTGCCCACCCCGGCTCGGCACAGCCGCCGGCCTCTGCCAGGGCCACCTGTCCACCCCGGCTCGGCACAGCCGCCGGCCTCTGCCAGGGCCACCTGCCCACCCCGGCTCGGCACAGCCGCCGGCCTCTGCCAGGGGCACCTCCTGGCAGAGCTGCATGCAGCCAACCCAGGGGCTGGTGTCTTGCACACGCACACCCACATAGGCACACACGCACACACACACACACAGGCACACGTGCTCACACATACGCGCTGGACCGACGCCTAGGTCCAGGTTCAGCACCAGCCCAGCAGGAGGGGACCGACAGTGGCTTTTTAGGGTTCCTGATCCTGGGGGCCTGGTCCACCACAAGGTACAGCAGCCTTGAGGCGGAGCTAATTCACCCCCCTTCTCTCCCTCTCCCCAGGGACCATTCTAGCAGTTGGGAGGCCTCTCAGTCCGCCTTCCCCAGCCACCCCCCCCCCCCATCTGTGCCATGCCCAGCCCCGGGGTTCGGGGTGGGGGGGCACTGCCCCGACAGGCCCCCTGGGTGTAAGCGAGAGGCTTTTGTTTGCTCAGTTCAGGGCCGCCCAGCCACACCCCTGCGCCAGTATCTGGGTGCTTCCTGCCAAGGGCGCTGGCTGGTTCCAAAGGTGCCCGGCGCTGGCCCGGGGCACGGCTGGGCAAGGCTGCTGCCAACAGGCTCCAGCCAGGCTCCCTTGGCAGGGTGTTTTCCGAGGCCGTGGCGCTGGCCGGGGGGTGGGCTTGGGGGGTGCTCCCATTGCAGCCAATGCACAGTGAGAGGGAGGTGGCCCCGGGGCGCCTCCCCCATGCACAGGGGTCGGGGTGTGTGTGAGGTGATTTTTTAGCCAGGGTTAGGCCTGACCATTTAAATAGTGGGGGGCGCAGGGCGGGGTGAGGGGCAGCGGCAGAGCTGTGTGTGCAGGTGCCTGGGGGGGGGAGGGGGCTGTGCGTTGGGCGTGGAAGCGATGGCAGACCTGGGGGAGGGGATCCCAGGGCTGGAATAGCGGGGGTGGGGGCCTGCAGGCCAGGATTGAGGAGCAGCAGCAGAGCTGGGGGAGAGGAGCCCGGGGCTGGAAGTTGGGGGTGCTGAGGGTCAAGGTTGAGGGACAGCGGCAGAGCTGAGGGACCCTGGGGGCCTGTGTGTCAGGCATGGGGGGTCATGGCAGAGCTGGGGGGGGCGGGGCCCATTGCTGCACTAGGGAAGGGGCTGTGGAGGGTGTGGGGGGGCGGTGGCAGAGCTGGGAGGTGGGGGCCATTGCTGCACTGGGCAGGGCTGTGTGGGATGTGGGGGGGGTGGCAGAGCTGGGGGGGCCATTGCTGCACTAGGGAGGGGGAGGGGGGGCGGGGGCACAGCTGCACTAGGGAGGGGGGGCGGGGGCACAGCTGGGGGGCGGGGGCACAGCTGCACTAGGGAGGGGGCTGTGTGGGGTGTGAGGGGGCAGTGGCAGAGCTGGGGGGGCCATTGCTGCACTAGGGCGGGGCTGTGTGTGGGGCGAGGGGGCAGTGGCAGAGCTGGGGGGGCCATTGCTGCACTGGGGGGGGGCAGGGGCACAGCTGCCCCAGGGAGGGGGCTGTGTGGGATGTGGGGGGGGGCAATGGCAGAGCTGGGGGGGCCATTGCTGCACTAGGGAGGGTGCGGGGGGGTGGGGGCACAGCTGCACTAGGGAGGGGGGGCTGGTGACCGGCGCTGCCCCCCGAGAGCTCTGCACTCGGCCTGTCCTGCGCTGGTGCTGCCGGGGCCCTGCCCTCGGGGGCATCTCTGGCTGCGGTTGCTGCCCAGGTGCCGCGTCACAGACAGGCCGAAAGGGGAACTTTCCCCAGACACGGTGTGGAAACCACCCCCCCGCAAGCGCTGCGTGGGCCGAGCTCGCTGCTGGGAGCTGCCGCGCTCCCCGTCACCGGAGAGCCAGTGGGGCCGGGAGTGGTGGGTGGGGGGCGGCTCTCGGCCCCGGCTCAATGAAGCCCCGATGGCTGCTTGCGAGGTGCCCACGTGAGATGAGTTCGGCAGGTCTCAGCTGGACCCGGCCCCGGAGCCTGAACGCCCCCTGGAGGGGGTCACTCCGTGGTGGGGACCTGAGTCCCTGGGGCTGCCAATCCCACGCACTGGGTGTTTGAAGTGCATCAAATGAAATGCAGGGGGGGGCCGAGAGCTGGGCTAGCCGGGCACTGCGGGTCGGGAGTGAGGGGCACCGGTTGAGTTGGTGGAGGGGGCCCCAGGGCGGGGCTAGCCGGGGGCTGCGGGTCGGGAGTGAGGGGCACCAGCAGAGCTGGGGGAGGGGGCCCCAGGGCGGGGCTAGCCGGGGGCTGCGGGTCTGGAGTGAGGGGCACCGGATTAGCTGAGGGAGGGGGAAGGCTGGGATAGCCGGGGGCTGCGGGTCGGGCGTGAGAGGCACCAGCAGAGCTGGTGGGGGGGGAGGGGGATGTCCCGGGCCTGGCCAGGGGTAGCAGGAGCAGTGAGTTGTCACAGGAGCTGTGCGTGGGACTCGTTTCTGTTCCTGGCCGTGGGCTGGGGACTGCGCGCTCGGCTGCGTTCTAGCTTCCCCTCTATCTCCACCACAGCCTGGGGCTTTTCACCCCACTCAGCCCACCACATCCTGGCGCTTTCGTTTTCCCTTTGCCTTGCAGCTGAGGCCGGGAAGTGGAGCGAGGGGGCGGGGCGGAATTTGCTGGAATTCATATCACCCCCCTACCCGCCAGGCAGCTCTCCTGAACCAGGTGGAGAGGAGACCCCCTGCCCCCAGCAGCGGCCCTGTCCTCTCCCTGCTCCCCAGACCAGGGCCGAGCCAGGCCGACCAATCTGGAGTGTTAGGAGCTGGGTGTAACCTCGTTCCGGGGTGAGTTCAAACCTGCTCGCGATTGGCAGGTGTGGACGCACCCGGCGAAGGCCAGACCAGAAGGCGCGTGACCTCGGGGGGCGGGAGCTTTGCTGTCGGCTGGTTTGGGTGGGGGTGGGAGAGGGAAGGCAGAACGCAGACCCAACCTGAAGGAGCAGCCGCAAAGCCCGATGCCCAGCCCCGGAGGAAGCCAGGCCTGGGATTGGGGGGTGTGTGGGCTGGAAGAGGGTCCCTGGCGCAGGGAACAAAGGCAGCTGTTTGCTGCTCCTTGAGCCCGGCCGCGTCAGAGCCACAGGCCTTGGTCCGTTCCCTGGAAGTAAACGAGGTTGCACCAAATACCCGACTAGCCCCTCCCCCCCCCCATGCCAGGCATGTCTTGCTTGTGTCTGCTGGGTTCTGTGCACGGGAGCCAGAGGCAGAGATGGCCGGTTCCCCGGCTGCTGCTCAGGGCTGGGGGGGGAGAGACAAAATGGGGTGCTTGACAGAGCAGAGTCACCATGACACCCCATTCAAGCCACCCGGAGAAGGGGCAGGGGGCAGTGTCGGGCGTGGGGGGAGCGTCCTGCTGCCCCGACCCTATGGACCAGCTCCTGTAATGGGGTGGAGGGGGGACCCTGCTGCCCCCTGCTGGGGGAGTCAGGGATCTCTGGACTCTGCTGTGGAACAGGACTTCGGCGTGGGTCTGGGGTCTCAGCCCCACCCAGCCCTGGAGCTAGAGGAGTGGGATGCAGCCAGGCACCCGCCTTAGCACTCCCCTTCCGTCGCCGCAAGGAGGGGCCGGTGGGACGCTCAGCCTGGTGGCCGGTCCTGGGGTGGATTCTGCTGGATCTAAGTGTGGCATCCCAATCACTGCATGAGGGGGTCCCAGGTTTACCCCCTGCAATTCGTACCACCTTGGGTTACGATCCTGCTCCGAGCAGGGGCTGGCGGAGCCAGGCGTGGATGCGGGAGCAACTGATTGGGGCAGACGCTCACCCCAGAGCAGCGCTAGCCGGGGCTGTGATGCCCCTAAAGACGCTGAGATGTAAAAGCCAAGAGGTTACCGGCCAATAAAAATCCCTTGAACCCCGAACCCCGACGGCCTGGTCTAATTCCTTCCCCCTCCCCCTTCTTCAGCTTCAGCAGGAAAGAGGCGTCTTCCTCACTTCCTCTCCTAACCTGCTGTTTGCCTGGGACAGCGCGGCTGCACCCTAGCCCAGAAGTGGCTGCATTCCAGCGTGGGGGGACGTGATCCCGCTTCAGAGGTTTCAGGCTGAAAAGCAGGACATAAATGTTTATGAAGCTTTAGAAAATCTTAACCCACCACGGGACTGGACACAGCCTTGGGGCATTGGCCCTAGCCACAGGCCCCCCCCCCCCCAAGAATCTCCTCTGCAGAGGTTGGGAGGCACCTCAGGTGGCATAGAGCCAGGGTAGAGCGCCACAGAGTGGCTATTGAAGGCGGAGGGGGGCATGGTGAGTCCTGGGCCGGCTGGCTGCGTGGCACTCAGTGGGAGAACAGCCCTCCCCCGGCAGTGAGCATGTGGGGGCTGGAGGGCGCTGGGCTCGCTGAGCCAGGCAGTTCTGCAAGGCCACGCTGCACCGCTCAGCGGAACCCGGCAGCGAAAGCAGAATCTGCGGCTGCTGACAGGCTGGACCAAGGTTTGGGGCAGGAAATCGCCGGCCAGCCTCTGAGGCCAGCTTCCACATCTGGAGCTTGCAACTGTGTAAAGGCAGCAAATGCTCTGGCAGGCAGCGTGGTCTAGTAGGCACAGCCGTGGCCTAGCAGCCAGGACAGCTAGGGTCGGCCTAGCTCAGCTACTGACCTTCAGCACATCAGGGCCCCGCTCTGTGCCTCAGTTTCCCCTCCTACCCATTAGCTATTTAGCTTGGAAGCTCCTTGAGCATGGCCTGTCTTTCCCTTTGTGTCTGTGCAGCACCTGGCCCAGCGGGGCCCTGAGCTCAGGTTCTCCCTCACGTCCTGTCCCATACTGTGGTGCCGCACAGCTGCGAAACGGCTGCCACGTCACGCCCCAGAGGTGGCTGCATTTCACCGGTCGCTACGGGGCAGATTTCTTTCTAACGCTTTGGAACAGCGGGACGCTTCATTTGGGTCCCTCGGCAGGGGCTTGTTCTGAGCTCAAGGAAGCAAGGGGCTTGTTCCCAGGCGGCTTGGCCACCAGCGTCAAGGACTTGACAAGCCATGGCCCATGAAAGTCAGGGATTCTCAGCGCCAGGCATGGCCCCGCTGGAGAGCAGAGCTCGTCTAGCAGGCTGGAAGCTTCACGCATATTTCTGCAGCCAGCAGGAGTGATTCATCTCCTGCTGTTTGTTACTGGCTAGGCCAGGAATCTGGGGCGGGCTCCTCCTCCCCTGCCAGGGGTTTCGTGGGTGTAGCCAGTGAAGCCAGGCTGGGGACTGAGCAATGCTTGGAATGTACCTCAAGTCCCTGGGGCATAGGTGGAGTATGCTGGATGGAGTGGGGTCTAGTGGTTAGAGCAGGGGGCTGGGAATCAGGAATCCTGGGTTCTCGTCTGGCTCGCGGAGGGGACTGGTTTCTAGTGATTGGCAAAGGTGGGGCTGGGTGTCAGGACGCCTGGGTCCCATTCCCATTTCTGAGCTGGGACGAGGAGTCAGGACTCCTGGATTGTGCTTTCATCTCTTACCGTGGCTGGTTGCATGACCTCGAGCAATTGTCACCTTCCTGTGCCTCAGTTTCCCCCTCTCTAAAATGGGGCTAATGATCCTGCCCCACAGCACAAGGGAATTATGAGGGGCTCATATATTCCTGGGGTAGGTGAGAGCAGAGCCAGGCCCAAGCCACATGCCAGAGGAGGACTGGGGGACCGAATGATTGAGATAACGGCTCCCTGCCGGTCTCTGTAACACCAGAGCTTCTCCCAATGAATTACACCCGGCCACCCCACCCCCTCCAGCATGATCGCCGCCTGATAGAAGAGGAAACTGAGAGCAGAAGCTAAAGCTCCAAAAAAAAAAAGTTTAAAGCGAAACCAAAAAACCCCGTGGGGCTGACATGCTGTTGACTGCTAGCTAGGTAGTGTTCGCTCTGCTTGTATGCTGCACCCCCTCCCCACCCTGCCTCTGGCTGGGCTAAAAGCCACCTCTGGCCGCCTATATCCAGCTGGTGCCTCTTGTCTTGTCCTGAGACCGGAAGCTCTTTGGGCCAGGGGGCTGGCTCTTTGCTCTGGGTTTGTACAGCACCTGGCGCAGGGTCCGTGACTCAGGCTCCCAGCCCCGGTGCTGATACAAACCGTAAGACGGAAATCAGCCCGGAAGGCAGCGGCAGAGCTGGGGTTGGGACCCAGGAGTCCTGCGCTGATAGTGACCAGATCTGCACCTTCTGGGCAGGAAGTTTCTGGGACAACCCAGAGAGCTGCCCTGCCTCTTGCATTGCAGTGTGGTTATCGCGGCCCAGAAGCTTCCTGGAGGGGCTGACTCAGTGCTCTGGTATTTATGGGGGTGGGGAGTGGAAAGGGAAAGGGGGGGGGCTACACACCTTTGCAGCCCGGGGACCCCCTGCGGCTCCCGGGCATTCCAGAGCGAGCCCGTACCTGCCGCTGGCAACAATGGCTGCCGCGGGCTGCGGGCCCCCCAGCGAGCTGGGTGCGGGCCAGGACCGGAAGTGTGCAGGCAGACGAGAGCTCGCTGCCAGCTCTGCTCACCCGCCTCCCCCCACCCCCCCGCCCATGTGAAATGCACCAGCTCAGCTCGCGAGTGGCAAAGTACGGCGACCTTCAAACGCAGCGAGGTCTAGCGATTAGAACGGGGGGTGGGGGGAGTGGGACTGGGAGTCAGGACTCCTGGGTTCTTTTGCCAGCTCAGGGGCGGGAGGGAGGGTGTCTGTGGTTACACTAGGAGACTGGCAGTTTGGGACTCCTGGGTTCCCCTTCTGATACCAATTGGCTGCGTGACCTTGGGCAAATCCAGCCGTCTGTGTGCCTCAGGCTCTCCATGGGGCGACTGATCCTGGGGCCGGCCCCCGGGACGGCTTGTGAGGCTTAATCCCTTCGTGTCAGCAGAGCCGAGTGAGCCCCTCGGGCCCACGTCCCCACCCAGGGGCTGACACAAGCTAGCGATGCCCGTGTGACATGACGCGTGCCGAGGCTACTAAAAATAGCCCCAAGAGAACCCGCTGGGCCATGACAGCCCTTCCTGCCTGCGCACTGGCCTGTGTCCGGCTCCGTGGCTGGGAGACACGCCGGCCGTGTGGCTGCGTGACGTCAGGCCGTGCGGGGCTCCCCCACCCCGCCCCAGCGCCCGGCACACTCCATGAGCTGAGATGGATGCCCCAGCCTCGGCTGTCTTGCGCTACACCGGGGGTCCCCCCCAGCCTGTCCCCCTGGCGTCCTCCCCTCACCTCCCCCAGCGCCCCCACCCAATCTCCTTCCCTCGCCTCCCCTCTCTCTCCCAGTCGCCTCATCTTCAGTCCCACCCCCTCCTAACCCCAACCCCCTTCACCTCTCTCTCTCCACCTCTTCTCCTTCCAATCCTTGCAGCCCCTGCCCCGCCGTCCTCTCAGTCACCCCCGCCCGGGACTACCCCTGTGGCACGGCCAGGTCCTGCATCGCCTTGGCCAGCATCTGCCCAGGTTCAGTGCCACAGGGCTCCTAGCAGCACCCAACAGCACTTTGGGGAGATTCTCAGCTCTTGCTCCCTTAGTGTTCGACCGCGTAGGCCTGGACGGAAGATTGGGATCCCGGCGCCCGCGCCCCCGCCCCCAAACACTGGGGAATTTCGCAGCGGGATGGCGACCTGAGCTTAGCAGCTGGGACACGTTTCGCAGCTCCCTGCAAGAGGGGGAATTCGCCTCGCACCTACGCCGAGGCGGCAGAATTACCGGTGTCATTTCTTTTCACAACGGATCAGCCCTGACTCTCGCTAACACAAGTGCAACGGCACTTTGCTGGTGCACTTGCACTGGTGTCGCGTCTGTTCGTAGCCGTGCAATGAGTTTGCGTTGGTGTGACTGAGAGGAGACATTGGACCCGGGTTAGTAACTCCAATGCCCCAGGATGGACTAATGTCCCGGGTACAGAGAGCTCAGAATTTCCTCTGGACTGTTTGCAACTTGAGCTGGGAGTCGCTTTGCTTTCTGGCTTTGCAAACATCCCCCGCCTAGTGCTTTATGACAGAGCTCTCCCACTCCCTCGGTATTTACCGGGATGGGTGTTGCAGCCTTCCAAAGCATTTGCAGCCATGTGAGACTAAAAGCCCCCTGAACTTGGTAAAATGCAACTGGGCTTCTAGGCGAGGCGGGGTTAAAAGGGACCCTGGAGACAGAACTGCTCTGCCCTACGCTTCCCCTCTCCGCAGCCGTGCAGGGCTAGCCCAGCTCTGGGAGGGGAACCGGATCTAGTCTGGCTCGTGAGTGGTCCACAGCATCGGTGACTAAGGCCTAGATCTTCAAACCGCAGTTTAGGCATCTAACTCCCATTGGAGGTTTGGTGCCTAAATACCTTTGAGGATTTGGGCCTAAGAACCAGCTCCACCCCCATGCCGGGGCTGCACAGGGGTAGTTGAGAGTAGACATTGAAAACCCTGCGGGTCAGAGGGCTGAAGAAAGGGGTGGTGTTTTGCCCCAGCACCAGCCGCATTTAAGTGCAGGCCGGCAGGCGGCAACTGCCTGGCTGTCCATGCCTCTGCATCTCCACTACACAAGAGGGACAATCACACTGGAGTGCGAGGGTTAATTAGCAAACCATCTGCCAACTGGTTCAGCGGGAAGCCGTGTGCATTGTAACACAACTGGGGTCACTTGGAAGATTATGGCAACAACAGGGGTCCTCTGGTTCCCAAACGCCCCTACATTCCCAGCACCTAAAGGAGAATCCCCAGGTGCTGTCAGCAGTATAGAGCCTACGGTACACAGTTGAGAAGGTCTCATTGCATCCAATAGAAGGCAGTGCTGTGAGTGTGTATGTGTGTGCACGCATGTGCATGTACACACACACACACACTGTAGCCAATTGGTTGCATTATTCGCATGTGTTGCAGGCAGCGCCAGGCGGCTGCAAGGATGTTGACTAGAGACGGGGGAGGATGGGGAAGGGCAGTGACTGGCTCAGAGCCCTCCACTGCCCGGGCCCCAGCTGTCCTGCAGCCAGGCTCATGAGGGCTCCTTCCCCACCCTTCCGGCTGGAGTCAGAGAGGGGCGGGGATTGTGGCTGCCTTCCTGGCTGTTGGGTGTAGCTCCCTGACCTCGCCCCAGGCCAGGCTCAGGGGTCAGCTCTCTGCCACGTGTGCGATTGACGTGCATGAGCAAGTGCTCATTGACCAATGTCCCCCTTCCCCACCCCCACCCCCCAGCTGGGTGTACGTGAGGTTTCACACACTCCTTCAATGCACCAAACCCGTCAGGGCCACGAGGGGTCCCAAGCACACGGCGGCAAGCGGGGGTAACGTGCACCGTGCATGCTCCCCGCCACACACACACACACACACACCATCTTCCCGCAGTCCTGCAGCCCTGCACTGCATTCTGCAGCTCCCACTGCTCTTCCAGACCTGGGGTCCCACACCACGCAGCCAACACCCCTCGGTGCTGACTGTCACTCATCCCCCATGGCTATTCCAGCCTGGAGCTCCATGCACGCAGCCCTCCAGTCCTCCTCCCCCACGCTGCTCCTTGCTCCTCCGGTTCAACCCCCCCCTGCTATTTCAGCCCTGGGCTCCCCACATACAGCTCGTCTGCTGCCCTCCAAGCCCCTGCCCCTGGCCCTGCTGTTCAGGCCTGACCCTTGTCTGAGCACAGCTGGGGAACTGTCTCTGGGCCAGCGTCTAACAGGAGCCGGACTGAGAACGACCAAAACTCGTGTCACGTGTGACGTAAGCCATGGGGTGACAGGCCTGCAGGGGTGGAGGCCAGTGGAATTAGACAGGCTGAGGCATTCTCTGCTCTCATTGGACCTAGAGCCTGCCATGAGGGCCACCAGCGAATCACAAATCCTTGTCTGTGCCCCCATTGAGCTCACCCAGCCTGCCCCCAAGCCCCTGCCCCTGGGGGGACTCAGAGTTCAGGGGCCTGATCCCTTCCATGGGGGACCCTGCTGGCTGCAAAGGCGTTCGCTACACCAGGGATCCATTTGGCCCTCCGCCTATTTCCCGCTGACACCACCAGCAGCGGGAGCATTTTAATTCCGTGCCGGGCCCGGTTCTGGTGCATCTGGTTACATATAAACAGGAGCTACAAAAGGCCTTTTGTCCGGCCTCCTCCCCCGCCATACAGGCCTCCCTTGTTTCAGTTTCCACTGTTAATTTCAGCCGGGGCAGAACTTCTGTGTCCTGGCACGGAGCTGCGCCCTGCAGCCACGGCGTCCCACGCCAATGTTTCCAAGGGCCGCTCCTGTATTTAACGCCTGCTAGGGGAACTGAGGTTAGCAGGATAGAAAGGCACGGCTGAACAAGTGGCAACATGGTCTGGCTAGTGGTTAGAGCAGGGGACAGGGAGCCAGGACTCCTGGATTCCCTTAGTTCCCAGCTTTGGGAAGGAGCATGGTCTGGTGGCTAGAGCAGGGGATAAGGACTCAGGACTCCTGGGTTCTATTTGTAGCTTTGCCACTGACTCATGGTATGACTGAGCCTCCCGCCTCGCTCGGTGCCTCGGTTTCCCCAGCTGCAGACTAGAGATAAGTACACCACAGCGAGTGGCGTGGGGCACTTTGAGATCCCCAGCCGACAGGCTGTAGCACTCTCTGGGGGATACAGAGTCCTGTTTACCGGAGGAGCCAGAGTGGCTTTGTAAGCGGGTCCCAGCATGACCTAGTGGCTTGAGCATCGGACTGTGGTTGCTATTCCCAGCTCTGTCGCTCACCTTGGACAAGGACTTTCCCCCCTCCGTGCCTCAGTTTCCCTTCCCGGTTTAGGTTGCTTAGTGCAGGGCCGGTTTCTCTGTGCCCGCACAGCAGCTGGGGGCCTGATCTCAGCTGGGCCTCTCGGCGCGACCGTAATAATCAATGCAGCTGAAACTGCTGCAAAATATTGACCCCTGACAGCAGCTCGATACACAGAGTTCCCCAAGGTCATGACTTTTTACGGCGCTTGTGATTTTTAAGCCTGATCTGCCGTCGCAATGTCGGCGTGAGTGGGGGGGCTGGCGCGACTGCTGCCGGACAGTGCGAGAGGCTGGACGGAGTGTGGGAGCCACGCGGGGGAAAGCGGGAGAGACAGGGCAGCCGGGCAAGAAACAGCCACAGGTGGTCAAATGGCGGCTGATCCCCGGTGCCAGCCTCCGGGGGATTTACTCCTGGTTTACACCAGGCTGCGGGGAGAGTCAAGCCCAGGGGAATCTCTCTGCCTAGCAGGACACAGAACAGCTCCCCTCCCCCCATGTGATGCAGGAACTGGCTTCCTGGAAGCCAGCTCATGTGATTTCCCCCCCTGATGCTATTACCAGCGCTGTTGCTGGGCAGAGCAAACTGCCTAGTAGGCGTGTGTGTGCGTGTGTGTGTGTGTGCACAAGCGTGTCTGTGTATGTTTGAAATGGGCCAATCAGAGCGGAAGCAGGTCCGGCCGCTCCCCGGTCGCCGCAGAGCAACACCCTGTGCCTGTGGGGGGGATCTTCCCTTTGCACTGGGACTGAGAGGGGAGTGGGGGCTAGTGGTTAGAGCAGGACGGGGGGGGGGCTGGAGGTCAGGACTCCTGGGTTCTGTCTCTAGCTCTGGGAGGGCAGTGATATCTAGTGGTTAGCGCAGGGGAGGCTGGAAATCAGGACTCCTGGGTTCTGTTCCGAGATCTGAGAGAGGGGGGTAGGGTGACCAGACCGCAAATGTGAAAAAATCGGGACAGGGGGTGGGGGGCTAATAGGAGCCTATATAAGAAAAAGCCCCAAATATCGGTACTGTCCCTATAAAATCTGGTCACCCTAGAGGAGGGGGGTCTAGCAGGTTATCTCAGGGGAAACTGGGAGTCAGGACTCCTGGGTCCTCTCCCCAGCTTCGGTTTTCTCCCTGGAAAAAGCACATTGGACACCTGGTTAATCTGATGCGATGGTCCCTGATGGGGATTGCAGCTAAAGACAGCCTCTGGGGCAACACTTGAATTGATTCAATACACAACGTGATCCTAGCTGGCCCTCATGCGGGATGAACCTCCCAATGGACCGTTCACCAGGACGAGCCCTCGGGGAGAGCCAAACGCCGGTGCCAAGGCATGACCGGGGGAGTGTCGTGTGGCCCAGATGAGCTGCGCTTTGGGCTCAGATGCCCGGGAGCACACAAGTCCGCTAGTGTCAGAGCGTGTGTAGGGGGCGAAGGAGAGTGCACAGGGATGTGTGCCTCTTAGTGCCCATGGCCACGTGGGTCCGTAGGAGTGCACCGGGATTGTGAGTGCAAGTGTCTGGGCGCACAAGTGAGCGGGAACAGGGTGGGCGTGTCGGGGAGCGTGTTGCTGGGCTGAGCAAACTGCCTAGTAGGCGTGTGCGTGCGTGCGTGCGTGTATGTGTGAGGGTGTGGGCGATGCATGCCTGAAATGACATGTGAGGATGTAAGTCTCATCTGAGAGCATTTGGGAGTGCATCTTCACAACTGTGTGTGTGTGTGTGTGCACGCACGCGTGTGTGGAAAACTGTACATCAAGTACCCCCTTGGGAAGATATGCTGCTGATTCCTGCAGAAAAGTCCCGAGTCGCCGTGGGAAAGGTGCTAGATACCGCAGGGACTGATGGAATTGCTGCTGTAAATAACCTTTCTAAATATAGCTGGGAGGGAGGTTCTCAGTGCCATATCCCACGATCCCGGGGTAATATATTAATAGCTGAGCGTGCCGTGTTGCATTTCATTATCATTCGATGCCCTCACGGAGGGGGACGAGCCCTTTCAGGCATTTTCACCTATCTCGGGTGTGTGATCGCTGAAGGAGCTTCTATAAGCAGTTGGGTGAGCCATCCCTGTGCAGTGGAATGGTGCACTGTATCAGCTGTTCTGCTCCACCCCAGAGGTGGCTGCATTTCAAGGCTGGATGAACAATCCCTGTGCAGTGTCATGGTGCAATGTATCAGCTGTTCTGCTCCACCCCAGAGGTGGTTGCATTTCAACGCTGGATGAACAATCCCTGTCCAGTTCATGGTGCAATGTATCAGCTGCTCTCCTCCGCCCCTGAGGTGGCTGCATTTCAACGCTGGATGGGCGATCCCCGTGCAGTGTCATGGTGCAATGTATCAGCTGTTCTGCTCCACCCCAGAGGTGGCTGCATTTCAACGCTGGATGAGCGATCCTCGTGCAGTGTCATGGTGCAATGTATCAGCTGCTCTGCTCCATCCCAGAGGGGGTTGCATTTCAGTGACAGGTGAAGTGACTCCTATATGTTGCTTGTAATCAAGGCTTCATCAAGGCCAGGAGGGACCATTAGATCCTCAAGTCTGAGCTCCCGGCCCAGAGAATTTCACCCATTTACCGCTGTATTGCATCCAGTATCCTGCAACGGGCAGGGAAAGGGGGCTCCCAACATGCTTTATGATGGCAAGTTGCAGCAGGGCCACGCGAGAGATGACATTGCGTGATGAGTTTCTAAGAAATGGCCCCCCTAGGGTTTCAGAGAACTCGGAATCGGCTCTTGCCTGTGGTCACTTCCTTCTTCCCCAGCTACACACGACTCGCAAGCGCTAGCCGCAGCATTCTCGCTGCCAGTGCTTTCCAGCCCATTTCACACTCATGCAAATGACGGCACAAGAAGTTGGGTAAGGGAGACGCATGTCCCCGGTTTTCAGATGAGGCATAAAGTCAGGGTGTTGGCCACCTAGTCATCGTAAATCCCATGGTATCTTCCACAGCCCGGGTAAATTCCAATCTGGGTGATTACCCTTTAGCCTCCTTAAATTCCCCTCTGCGGTTTCAACTGGCTAAGGTTCATGTCTTTGCCTCCACTAACCTTTTGTGGGGCGTTGCTGTGAATTGTTAGAAAGCTGCCTGCATTCCGCCCCAGAGGTGGCCGCATTTCCACGTTGGGTGAGCGAGCGCTGTGTGGTGTCACGCTGTATCAGCTGCTCTGCTCCCCCCCGAGAGTGGCTTCATTTCAACAATATGTTTCTCAACTTGGCTTTAGCATGTTTGGCTACTAATAAATAACCCTTAGCGCTTCTACAGAGCTTGTCATCCATCGGGCTCAACGTGCTTTGCAGAGGCGGGTCAGGGTCATGCCCCTCATTTTGCAGAGGAAACAGGCACAAAGTGGGTAGAGGTGACTTGCCCAGGGTTGCACAGCCAGTCAGTGGCAGAGCTAGGAAAAGACCCAGCAGTTCTGACACCCAGCCATTGCCTCGTGAAAAGAAATAATCAACAGTTAATGATGCTGAGATGTTCTCGCTTGCAAAGCCCAGCCCGACATCAAGCCTTTACCGGATGCTCAAAATTAACTTTGCTTGTGGCTGGTGGGACAGTCCCCTGTATAGAAACCTCAGCGAAGCAAAAAGTACCGGGGGAAATACAGCTGCAGGAGTCCCGGGCTGCAGAACCACTAGAGGCTGCCTTCGTGTCCTACCGCCTGGCGCTTCGGATACCACCCGTGCAGCTGCCCTTCCAGCCATGGGCTGCTGTTGCCACGGGGACAGACAGCTGCAAGATCCTCTCCCACTGTCCCGGGTGGAAGACCTCAGCTGTCTGGGCTTAGCACCCGCAGGACATAAGGGGAAACAGGCCCAAAGTGGTACAAGCCACAGCCCCAGAGGGCTCTCAAATGGCAACATTGGTGCGGCTTAAAGCTGCAATAGGGTCAGCAAGACAGGACGGGGGAACTAGAGGGGGATCTCATTTTGGAAGCTATGAGCTGGCAAAACCCCATCTCCAATGGCAGCCAGAGATGGATGCACGACCCACCCACTGACGCCTGCACTGTGCAATACAATGGTACTAGGAGGAATTCCTTCCTGACCCCCCTGCTGGATGTCACCTTATGCCCTGAAGCATGAGGATTGCCAGGCCTTCAAATCTCTGTCAGCATTGGTGCCAGTCTTTGCTCAGACCAACATCTAATTTACTAAATAATTCACACTGGTAACAGACACAACCGAAGTTAAACCAAGGCGAAGGTCAGCAGCTAAAAACACCAGGGGCCAGGAGGCTGCCGAAAGGCGGGCGTCTCTCAGAGGCAGTTTTGTCTAGTGGTTAGAGGACAAGTAGCTGTCAGGATTCCTGGGTTCTATTCCCAGCTCTGCTTGAACAAAAACAAATCGCTTTACAGATTTTTAGGCCAGAAAGAACCATTCAAGCACCTAGTCTGACCTCCTGTATAACAGGCCAGAGACTGTGCCCAGCATCTCCCGGGTGAAATTGAATCCAATACTTTGTGCTTGGCTGAAATAGAGAGGCCTCCAGTCTGGATTTGAAGACATCAAGACATGGCAAACCCCTTGGCAGTTTGTTCCAATGGTTACTCACCCTCGTTTTTCTTTCCAATGCGCCGTGATCTGGCTCCAGCGTCTGATGAGTGTAACCCTCAGTGAGCGGAACCGGTCCCACGCAACCTGGGTTCTGAATGAGCCCAGCCTGCCCTGTGCACCCACAGCACAAACTCAGCTAGCGGGTTTTTCCTGCAGCTGCCCCAGGAGGAGGAATGAATGGGGCGGCGCTCATTGAAGTGACCCCCTCCCCGCCCCCCCGGCAATATCTGCAGACAACAGATGGGTGATCTCCCTGCATCACAGGGATGGCACCTCGGATCTGGTGGGGGGGGGGGATTGGGGGTGGAGGGGCTCAGCTCAGCCTCGGGCGTTTTGTACACAGAGGGCTTCAGATCGGTGGGGTATGTGTGAACCGGCTCTGGTAAAACCGGATCTGCCCCAAATCCAACCCAAGCTGTTTTCCAAGCTCGGTCGCTAATGATTCCCCGCCAGCCCCCTTCCCCTGAGCTGGGATCTAAAGAGTGCAGATGGGAGAGGGGCCCTGGGCCTCTGCCCAGCTCCGAATCCTAGGGAAGGAGCAGAAAACCGCTCGACGGGATACTTCTCAGCGCTGAAGAGGGGGCGATACAGCAGGGGCTGCAGCTGTGTAAATTCCCCTTTATTCCCAGCTTGTTCAGTGCACGTCAGCCCCGCACTGCAGCTGCCCCTGCGGTTCTGTAGCCCGGGATTGCTCTGCTAATGCACCTCACGTCCAACCCCCGGCCCGCCTGGCGAATCCAGTCCCGATCGCTCCACTCACATCTCTGCCCACGGCTTCATCAGGCCTGGGCTTCCCTCAGCCCTGCCAGGGCATCTCGGTCCAGGCTTCCAGCGCTCCTTCCCCGCGATTCCAGCCCAGAGCCTCCGCTGCTCCTCAGTCCTCGGCTACCGCACTGCCAGGGCCTGTACTGAGCTCCGACTGCTGGGTGTTAGCCCAGGGCCCTGTCATGCATTTTTCCCATGGCACCTCTGGGCCTGTCTGCAGCACCCCTTGGGTGCCTCTGGCATGGACTCTGTGGGTGCTCGAGCCCCAGAGGTGCTCGGCAGGCACCAGTCACAGCTGTTGGGTGGGCCGACAATCAGCTGGTCAGCAGCTGGTGGGAAGCGGAAGGGGAGGGGGGTCTGGAGAGGAGCCAGCAAGCGGGCTGGGGGAGAGGTAAGAAGAGGCGGAGCGAGGGCAGGGCCTTGGGGGAAGGGGCAGCGTGAGGGCGGGGCCTCAAGGCGGAGTCGGGGTGGAGCACCCACAGGGCAAACCAAAAATCAGTACCTACGCCTCAGGGGACCCTGGGAAAGGGGCTTCCAATCCCATTGGACATTGCGGTGCGTGTGTGAGGCCGATAAACTCCCCCTGTGCGTTCAGCTGAGACCCGGCAAACTCAACACAGGAGCTAGACTCTAGCGCCAGGCTGGGGACGCTGACAACCCACAGCGCATTCAGCCCAGGGCCGGAAGTTTGCTCTGACTTGTAAAGAAGGTAGCCATTAGTTTGGATTCAGAGGCCAGTTCCATCAAGCTCCCCTGGAACAACTCCAGTAAAAATCTCAGGCACCATCTGGAAGCAGGCACCGTTAGCCTGCGGTTCAGCTCGGACGGTGTTAAAAAAGCAACGTTCTTGAGCTCACGTTTCAATAGCACTTTGAAGGCTCCCCCCAAAGGGCTTCTCAAGCTGTGTATTCAAACAGCACCAGGGTAATGCACCCACTTCTGGGGTGGAGGGGAGCAGCCAACTAGCACACAGCCGGGAAGAGAGCAGAAATCATGAACAACAGATGGAAAGCACCAGGGAACTTTAATATTGATTTAAATCTGACAGGTCTGCAGCTGCTAAGATTTCTCCCAAAGGGCATCTCTAGAGAGCATGTCCCCACAAAGACAGTACGGTCTAGTCTAGAGAATAGGGCAGGAGACCCTGGGTTAAATGCTGCTGGGTAATCTTGGGTGAGCGCCTGTCCTCTCTTTGTGCCTCCGTTTTCCCATCTTTAAAATGGGTCTAATGATACTGACCTCCTTAGGGATGTACTGATGAAAGGTGCCATGTTAGGGCTAGGTACTGTTGTATGGTGTATTGCCCTGGGAAGATCTGTAGATCTTTGAGCCTACAGAGCCAGGGAGTGTCTGCATCTAAGCCATGGCCTCCACGGTGAAGGGCTCCTCTCTAGTTTCTTTAATGCGCGTTACACTGCAGCCTGGCCCTCCTAACCTCGGCCCATAATAGTGTGAGCCATGTAGCGCCGTGCTCTGTAATCGCATCTTCCGGGGTCAACAGCCCAGGAACTGCCGAGCCCAGCGGGGCTCTAAGACCCTTTCTGCTGGCTGGAGCGGAGCAGAGTGTTGTTTTATTCATGGCCCTGCTGTGGTGTCACCGAGGCAGACGGAAACACGCTGAGCTGCCAAGGGGGAAAAGCTTAGTCAAGCGCTAAAGAACGCAGGCTGCAGCCCGCCCGGCATGGGGCTCCCGCCTGCGTGGTTTGGGGGGCCCAGGGCCTAACGGAGCTCGTGGGAACAGGTCCAGAATGGGCGCTGCAGCTGGCATGGTCAGCTCCACCGGGCACAAGCAACCCTAGAGAGAGAGGGGCACGTTTCTCCAGCTCGATTAAACTGGCTCGCAGGCTTCAGGAGCAGCAGACGGCTCTTGGGGTTAGCAGTGGGGCAGAGATTTGGTTTCCCTGGTGGCTGGATCAGAGCGTGGCCCATCTGGCTCTGTAACCTGTCTTGAGAGTGGCTGTGTGCCCTGCTCGGGCAGGGATGGTGGAGGACACCCCTTAATGCTAGAATTGAATGGCCCCTGGCGAGTGATTGAGAGTCTTACAGCCTCTATGTGATTTCTCCAGAGCTGAGGGGGAAGTAGGGTCTAGTGGTTAGAGCAAAAGGCTAGCTAGCCATCAGCTTTGGGCAAGTGGCCTGCTTGCTGTGCCTCAGTTTCCCCATCGACACAAGGGCGCTAATAACCCCTGTCTACAAAGTGGTTTAAGGTCCTCAGGTGCCATAGAAGGGCTATGTAGAAAGATGGGCTAATACCGCTGGGGACTCAAACACCTGGGATCTATTCCCATCTCTGCCAGTGACCGTGGGCAAGTCATTTCCCTTTGTTGTGCCTCAGTTTCTCCTCCTTCCCTTTCTCCACCTGTCTCGCACTCCGCGGCTGTGTGACGCCTAACACAAAGGAACCTCTAAGCATGTCCGTGAGAATCAGCAGAGGACGCACACATAGAATCATAGACTTTAAGGTCAGAAGGGACCATTATGATCATCTAGTCTGACCTCCTGCACAACGCAGGCCACAGAATCTCACCCACCCACTCCTGTATCAAACCCCTAACCTATGTCTGAGCTATTGAAGTCCTCAAATCGTGGTTTAAAGACCTCAAGGTGCAGAGAATCTTCCAGCAAGTGACCCGTGCCCCATGCTGCAGAGGAAGGTGAAAAAACTCCCAGTGCCTCTGCCAATCTGCCCTGGAGGAAAATTCCTTCCCGACCCCAAATATGGTGATCAGCTAAACCCTGAGCATGTGGGCAAGCCTCACCAGCCAGCACCCAGGAAAGAATCTGTAGTAACTCAGATCCCACCCTATCTAGTGTCCTATCACAGGCCATTGGGCGTATTTACCGCTAATAGTCAAAGATCAATTAATTGCCAAAATTCGGCTATCCCATCATACCATCCCCTCCATAAACTTATCAAGCTTGGTCTTGAAGCCAGATATGTCTTTTGCCCCCACTGCTCCCCTTGGGAGGCTGTTCCAGAACTTCACTCCTCTGATGGTTAGAAACCTTCATCTAATTTCAAGTCTAAACTTCCTGATGGCCAGTTTATATCCATTTGTTCTTGTGTCCGCATTGGTACTGAGCTTAAATAACTCCTCTCCCTCCCTGGTATGCTGGGGCCATGTGTATAATGGGGCAAAATGTGCCCAATTCTGTCCTTAAAAACCCCTCTGAGCATATGGTTTCCTCTACTCTTTGCCTGGCCACCACTGCCGGTAACAACCAAAATATTTGTGTTCTGTGGAAACTCTTGTTTCTAACCCAGTTTGGCTTAGTCATGAGCCTCATGAAAAGGTCAGCCTCCCCCGGCCGCCCTGAGGTGAAATACACCCGCTGGCGTTCACTGTTCCATCTGCATGTCAGGGGGCTGGATGACTAACGGGGGAACCAGATGCAAAGCAAAGCTGCTTCCCTAGCGACGGCGGGGAAAATACAGGGCTGGCATACGCTCGGCAAGCCCGTTGATCGGCCCCTTGGCTGCGTAACCCCGAGGAGGCCTGGAAGCTTACGGATGCCACCCAGCAATGCCAGGGGCTTGATCGTGCGTGGGATGAGCCCACCTGCGTCCTCCCCCCAGAGGTTCCCAGCGTCATGCCTCAAAAGGGTGAAGCCCAACCCCCAGGAGGTCGCTGGTGAGAAAAGCATTCAAAGCTGGGCATGTGAGAATCAGCTGATCCGTCCAAGATGCTTATCTGACTCCATGGGCACCCCCGAGATCCCTGGAAATATCCGTGGGATCACAGGGTGACTCAATGATACCCCCCAAGATATTCATCCAGTTCCATTGGGTCTTCCAAGAGACTCACTCTGCCCCCATGACGCTCATCTGACCCACATCTGATCCCAGCAATAACCCCCAGATGCCCATCATAGAATCATAGAAGATCAGGGTTGGAAGGGATCTCAGGAGGTCATCTAGTCCAACCCCCTGCTCAAAGCAGGACCAATCCCCAACTAAATCATCCCAGCCAGGGCTTTGTCAAGCCCGGCCTTAAAAACCTCGAAGGAAGAAGATTCCACCACCTCCACCATCCAGTCTCACCAGTCCCCATCTGAGCCCAGCGTTCACCCTCAACCTTGTGTTAATGTTCAGGAAACTGACCCGTTTCCCCTTGAACCATGGTGAGATGGATTCTGCTGAGGCCTTGCTGGGGCTGAGACTGCCACCCTCCCCCGCCCTTTATATTCGGCACCAGGCAGCTTCCATCCAAGGATCCCAAAGCCAGGTCGGGATCACGACCCCCATTTTCCAGAGGGCGAAACTGAGATGCAGAGAGGGGAGCTGACGTGTCTGAGCTCACACAGGGCGGGGAATCCAGGCCTTTTGGTGTGAGCCTTATTCAGAAGACCACTTTCCCTCCCCCCCCAGATTAAACTGGGATGGGGGACCAGTAATGTCCAGGCCCCCCCATGCTGCAGAAGAGAGCGGCTAGCAGGGAGACTGGCAGGGACGGGGGAATTTTTGGCTCCTATTGAAACAAGCCACATAAGGGATGATCTAGCAGATTTCCTCTTCCCCAAACACCCACCTCAGGAGGAGGACATCCTCCCAGCTCCCATGGATAATGCCCTGGGATGTGTGGATCCCAGACAGTGGTGGCTCCAGGCACCAGTGCAGCAAGCACGTGCCTGGGGCGGGAAGCTGCGGGAGGCGGCCAGCAGTCAGGCGGCCTTCAGTGGCATGCCTGCAGGAGGTCCACTGGTCCCATGGTTTTGGCAGTGGCTGCGGGACCGGCAGACCACCCGCAGAAATGCCACCGAAGGCCGCCTGACTGCCATGCTTGGGGCAGCAAAAAACATAGAGCCGCCCCTGAGCTCAGACCTGGGTTCTTGATGCTTCAAACTGCATGACCCCCGCCCCCTAAGGGAGCAAACCACACGGGAAATTTCACCGTGTCTACTGCAGATGCATGGAGGGCCTGGAGTCAAACCCGTAACTAAAGAGACCACTGTCCATCCTGCTGACCAGTAGCGTCTTGTTGCCGCCTTGTGCTTCCCCAGCTGCCTGTCTCCTGTCCTAGGGTATGTCTGCCCTGCACGTGAGCGCAGCTCGTGTACACGCAGCCAAGCTACTGTTCATCTAGCTACCTCGGGTCCCACCTGCAGTAGCTCAGACCTCACCAGGGGCTGGACAAGTCTGTCCGGCACCCAAGCTAGCTAGATTCAAGGATCCATCTCTCGTGCGGCCTAAGTGACTACCCCATCCCCTTCCGGCACGCTCCGGGGTCTGCTTCCATTTCCTGCCCCTCCCCTCACCCAGCCGCTGTCATACACTTCTCCTCCCTGGGCAGGAATAACGCCCTTTGCCCTCCGCAGGGACTCAGCCAGTTTGCAGAAGGCGTGGGAGGGCCCAGCCCTGGGCAGAAGCCCAGCTCAAGGCAGTTAAGCACCCCAGGGTTTCTGGGTGGTGCCCAGGCCTCGCATGGGGGTCTGCAGCTGCCAGCCTGCCCCTCTCCCCGAACCCTGCCACCCTGGCAGCTGCAGGGTGCTTAATGGAAACTGCTCCTCGATACAAGAGCAGCTGCAACAGGGACTCGGAGAGGCAGCTCAGAACAAGGGGCGGCGCATGTTGGCTCTAAGCAACCCAGGGTCCCCCCGTACGCCATGCGGCTTTGATAGCAGGGCGCAGGGTGCGTTTAACTGGGTCAGAAGGCAGGGGAGCCCCAGGACACATCGGCTGAGGGCCTTGGGCTGGGATTACCCCTGTGATAACTGGCAGCAGGGGCTGCGTCCCAGTGGGAGAATCACAGAGAGATCACTCAGCCGTGGAGCTGGGATAAGGGTGTGTTGCTATGAATGGGTGCGGTGTGTTCCGGTCTGTGCCTGTCAAGGGGTGTGTGTGTTTGTGCTGGAAGGAGGTTGTGTGTGCATGTGAGGGGTGTGTGTTAGGCTTGGGGGAAGGTGCTGTGTGTATCAGGAAGTTGTGGGGGTGGGGGTTGTGTGCATGTGTGTACAGGGAGGTTGTGTGGGCTGTGTGTAGGGGGCTTGTGGGTCGTATACAGAGGAGGTTATGTATGCAGAGTGTTGTATGTAGGGAGTTGTGTGGGGGTGGGCTGTGTGGTACACAGAGGGGGTTATGTGGATTTTGTATGCAGGGTGTGTGTGTATAGCGGGTTGTGTGGTGTATAGCGGGGGTTGGGTCCGCATGGGGGCTGTGTGTAGGGAGGCTGTGTGTGCGGGAGGGGTTTGTGTGGTACACAGAGGGTGTTGTGTGGATTTTGTATGCAGGGTGTGTATGTGTAGCGGGTTGTGTGGTATATAGCGGGGGTTGGGTCTGCATGGGGACTGTTTGTAGAGAGGCTCTGTGTGCGGGAGGGGTTTGTGTGGTATACAGAGGGGGTTATGTGGATTTTGTATGCAGGGTGTGTGTGTGTAGTGGGTTGTGTGGTATATAGCGGGGGTTGGGTCTGCATGGGGACTGTTTGTAGAGAGGCTCTGTGTGCGGGAGGGGTTTGTGTGGTATACAGAGGGGGTTGTGTGGATTTTGTATGCAGGGTGTGTGTGTGTAGTGGGTTGTGTGGTATATAGCGGGGGTTGGGTCTGCATGGGGACTGTTTGTAGAGAGGCTCTGTGTGCGGGAGGGGTTTGTGTGGTATACAGAGGGGGTTGCATGGGTTGTATGTGGGGGAAGGAGCAGTGTGACGGGGGGTTGTGTGTGTGTGATTGTGTTTTCAGGGAGGGGGGTGTTCTGTGTGTGTGTGTGTGTGTGTGTGTGTGCAGTGCCTAGCCCATCGGGGCCCTGCTCGTAGTGCGTGTAATCTGTATCCAGCTGGGAGAGCCAGACTTCTGTGTCCATGTGCAGCTGAGATGGTGCAGGCTGGATCCCCCAGAGATGGGCTCCCGGGAGGGGGGGACTGCCCCCCCCCCAGGCTGCAGGTGGCCTGCAGCTGGCTGGGCTCTGGCCCCTTTGCCCACACCCAGCGGGGGGCAGGAGGTGCAATGAGCGGAGAACATGTGACTCTCTCCTGTCCCTGCAAAGTGCTGAGTGGAGGCGCACGAGGCGCAGGGATGGGGAAAGCAGGAGATCCCATGATGCTGAGCTCACATGCAGAGGGAATATGCGGCACCCACGGGCTGTGTGTGAGGGGGATTAGCTGCCTCCCAGGTTGAGCCTCACCCTGTGCCAGTGGGGAGGGGGATGGGATCTCTCCACTTGCCGGCCGGACAGCTCAGGATTTCCAGGGCGAAGCAGATTTTCCTTGAGCCCCTGGGTTCCGCAGCTTGGAAGGAATAAGGCGGGATGGGCTAATTCACTTGCTGTCCATTGGCCGGGGAAGTGGGAGCCAGGCGGCCCGTCGCAAAGGGGCAAACAAAAGGGGCAGCTGTCGCCTCCCAGGATGGGTTGCTGCTGTTTGGGAACAGATGGCAGGCCAGGCCTGCAGCACCAGCTGCCACCCAGACACAGCTGGGTCTCAAGCGCTGCATTGTTCTCGGGTCTGTTTGACGTTTACCTGCCGGCCCAGGCCCGAGTTGCTTTCTTGTCCCCTTTGATCTCCTCCCCCAGGCTGTTCATTTGCCAACCCCCTTCTTTCCCTTTGCGGGGACCAGATGAACCTTCTCAAAGGTGATGGGGCTGGGCTGGGGAGAAAGGGGCTGGAACCGGAAATCGCACCAGGGAGGGGAATTCCAGCCCGAGAAAGCAGGAAGGAAGCCCAGTGAGATAAATTCAGCTCAGCTGGCTTCCTGGATGTGCTTCCACGGCCGCCTTACCCCATGTGGGCTTTGGGCTCCAGATCCCTGGGTTCTGTCTCTGATCTAAGGCATGTCATTTCTAGTGCTCTGTGCCTCAGTTTCCCCACCTGTAAAACAGGGCTTGGTGCTACTTCCCCTGCGTCGTGAAATACTTTCAGACCAATGGATGAAAAGACCTAGGTTCTGCCAGCCCTTGGGAGGGACAAATGTCCAATTGGAAATCATCGGGGCCTGAGTGCAGAGTGGAGCCTTGCTGCAGCACTGGCTGGGCTTTGTTCTGCGCCACAGGGAGCCAAGCCCCTTTGAATGTGAGCTAGTCTCAGCCACTCACGTCTGACGCACAGTCCTGTCTCTAGCCCACCCCCGCTCTGCTCATGGGGAAGCGATAAGCGGCAGCTGGCGTTTTATCTCTCCTGGTCCTTTGCTGTTCCAGGAAGCGGGCCCTGATCTCTTGTGCATGCTCGTCTTCTGCCCGGGGCCCCAGTTAGCTCTGTGCCCTCTTTCCTTCAGATTTCTTAGTAAAACCGAAACGTCTCACTTTATTCTTAGCAAGAGGCTTCTGAATTCTGAGAAAGCAGGTTCAGCTGGGCGGGCCCGGAGCATGCTTAAAGTGAACCTGACTCAGCTGTAGACACAAGGCGGATGATCAGCTACCTCGGCACCTTCCCCTAGAAGTGGCCACGTTGTACTAGGTCCTGGAGGCACACAGTGAGGGCCAGTCCCTGCCCCAAAGAGCTCACAATCTCATTACCCCATTTTGCACCTGGGAACTGAGGCCCAGAGACATTAGCTGATTTACCCACAGTGGCAGAGCCAGGACTAGCACACAAATCTCCTGAGTTCCAGCCCAGTGCCTTACCCACAAGCCCATAGAAATTGCTGGTTCAGCCCCATCGTCCATCGAGCTCAGTATCCTGTCTCTGACCCTGCGTAGCACCAGATGTTGCAGAAGAAGGTGCAAGAAACTTCTCATCAGGCAGATGAGGAATAATCTGCCTCCCAGATTAGGTTTCCTCCTGGTCCCTTTAGTTCGATGGGTTTAGACCCTGAAGCATGAGGTTTAATATCTCTACCAAAACGTACTTTAGCATTAACTATTCCAACTCATTTGTCCTTCCTCGGCAGCTAACCCAGTTCCCTCGGTGAAGCTCCCCTGACACTGACCTAGAGTACACTGCCCAGTTCCCGGCTATGTGGCGAGAAACGGGGTCTGCGTTTGGAGCAGGAGAGATGACCATTCAGCGCTAAAGCCTGGGAATTTGCTGCAGTAGACATATGTGCGGCGTCAGGCCAAGGACAATACAGTGGAACATCCCCTGGATGGTCCATGGAGCGGACTCAGGGCCCCAAATGTGTTTTCTGGCCTCCGATTTCTCCAAGCCCTTGGGCTTGCTTTTGTTTGTTGACTCAGGCCTGGTCTACACCATGAAGTGAGATCAATCTAACTACAACGGCTGTGAAAAATTTCATGCGATGCACTTAAGGTGTAGATGCTGCCAGGTCAACGGCAGACCTCCGGGGAGGTGGGTTAACTACAGCGAGGGAAGAACCCCGCCTGGCCCTGCAGTGACTCTCCATGCTACCGCCTTAGCGCAGCATTTCCAGTTTCAGGGACCTCCTTGGAACTCTGGGCCAAGCACCCTGTTCTTATAGGGTTTTTTCTCTGTTGAAGCCTATGGATTTTGCTGTGTCAGTTTGTGACCAGTTACTTCTTAATTGGTGTAAACATTCCAATACACCTTCGAGAGGGTCATCCTGTCCTTTGTTCCGATTTAATCAATTGTCCTTAGGGGTGCCAGCCTTTACCTCAGGGTCGTCAATCTGCCCTTCATTATGGATGCACCTTGATGCTTCTTTGATGTCCTTTAAGTCTCTTCACTCCTTTTTCCTTGACTCTGGCTATAACAATGGCCTTCACACCTTATCTTTTCCTGATGCATGCATTCCTCATTCACACAAACAGATTGAGAATACAAACAGTAGTATTTTATATCGAGCAAAAAGGCATTGCAAATTAAACCTTGCTAAGTTTTACAATCAATAACCAAGACAATTTACATTGAGACCCAGGTCTTCAATGTTCCTCTAGTCTACTTAACATAGACACAATAGAGAATCCTGTCTCTTACTTTTCAAACCTTAAAACAAAGAAATGTATATTTAACTAGAGTGCCTACTTTGTAATACATATAGGAAACCATGGTAGACATTATAACTTATCCTAAAACAAAAGGGTGACCACAATCACTCATAAGGATTGTTCTGGTCTGTCATTCCTTTCTGCTATTCAAAAAGGGTGGCTGACAGGATGAAATCAAATCATACATTAATTCTCATAGTACATTATAAAATCCAGCTCCTACACGGGGACTTCTTTTATTGCACCTTGAAGGGCAACCGAAATAGCCACCCTCAGCCAGGCCAGCCTCTCGTCTTGGAGCTCAGATGTGTCCAGCCCTCGCCCGTTTGCAAAAGGGGGCCAGGCGTGCAATGTGGAATCAGGGGGGCAGGCCCCCAGCTGGCATACATGGGTGTAGCTCCATGGGAGTCAATGGGGCCGGAATCCCCGTGGGTGTAAGTGGCGCAGCTCCATTGACTTTGAGGGAGCTCTGTCAGTTGGGGGGAGCTGTCCTGGGGCATTTTCGAGGGGAATACGTTGTGTAAAATACTGTGTTTGGCAAACAAAATGTGATAGCCGGAGGAACTCAACCTGAAATGCTCAAAGTCACCTCTGCTCCCTGGGGGAAGTAGGAAATGACCCTGCTTTAAAAGCAACCCAGGCTGTTCAGTGCACTAATTACACTCGAGAAACGAATTAAAATGGGAGCCATCCACATTCCAGCCCTGGCTGGGACCCAGGCATGAATTCATCCTGATGGAATGCCTCCCACGCTCGCTTCTACGTCCGTCCTTGAACACTCTGGCCCGAACTCTTGGCCTTAGACTCTGCACTTGGGGCAGGGATAGGGGTGGAGAGAGAAGGCAGCACTTTGTGCATCAGGCAGCCATGCAGGGTACATAGGGTACGTCCACACAGCCGCTGTGACGAGTGACGCCCAGCTCGGGGAGATGAGATTGCACTAGCTGTGCTCAATCTAGCAAAAGCGGTGTAGCTGCGGCAGGAGGCGAACCACCCCAGGACACGCTTCGGGGGTCAGGCGGGGGAGTAGTCAGGTGGCTGGCCCATGCCACGCTGCTGTTTTTAGCCACCAGATCAAGCTAGCACGTGCATGTCTACCTGAGATAGGAATTACACCTCCCAGCAGCTGTGTGGAAGTAGCCATACCCTCTACTCTATTCTATTGGCCACCCAGAAGCACAGAGTAGCCACAGTGCAGCGTGCTCTGGCCCGGTGCCCTATGCTGAGGGACTGGGAGCAGGGCTGGTGCAGCGATAGATCAGCTAGGGAGGCCCCCTGCCCTGAGTGGACTCCAGGGGGCTATTTACACCCATTTCAAGGCAGCTTTATGCAGCCAAGGTGGCATGAAACATCCTCAGGGCAACTCACGCCAGTTTTACATCAATGTAACTCCAGGAGTCATGCAAACGTGAACCAGTGCAAACTTGTTGGGGGACAGAAAGTCTCCCCCTCATCTCGAGCAATGATTTCTCCTTTTTCTTGGAAGGATTCCCTTTGTTGTTGTTGCAAGGTCCTGGGATCTCTTATTACAGTACGAGCCAAGGCAATGATCTCATCGGAAAGCAATGGTGTTAACAGATGGGCAGCATTCAAGTGTTTGTTCCCAGGATGGAAAGTTAAAAGAGGCGGTGTAACTTAGAGAGGCTCCCTTGCAACGATCCCATATAAGTCAGCTTTGTCCACTGGACTAGGTGTAAAGCCCTTTGGCAGCGCTGAAGCGCATCCATCACAGAAGCTTTGCATGAACCCCATTAGTCCTGGGGCAGCTTTCATGGCTTCCTCAATCCTTCCTCTTTCTACCGAGACTTCCAAGAAAGGGAGGCTGCTGGCCAGCGTGCCGGGGATCTCTGGGACCCTGGCATGTGCTCACTGGCAACAGAACAGAGCAAAGGGACTTTCTAAGAACGCGCTTCACAAATGGAGCTTTGAAAGGCGAACAGAATGTCCTGCCTGGAGCCGGCGGGCTGGCAAAAGGCAAAGGGACTTGAAAAACAGATGCCAATCCAACAGTCAGGCCCAAGATGTGAAGTGAGAACATTGCGCACAACCAGCTGTTGGGGTGGGTTGGCTCATGACTTTATCTGCTCAGCTAGTGCTAAAGATCTGTAAATGGGGATCACAGGCCTGCCGCACAGGGGTGAGAATAAATACTTGGAACATTTTTAATTGTTCAGATACTACAGTAATGTGATAAGTATCTAAAATATCCACAGTAGAAGGATGGACAGCAAGCACTTCGATAAAGTACCTTTCCTTTGAGGACCACTTCTGAGAAGAAAACTGATGAGAGTTCGTCTAAGGAAAGGCTCAAAGCAGAACACTTTAGAAGAGGAAGTTGAGGCCGTGCATGGAGATTCAGGAGATCTGGTTCTCTACAGGCTCAGGCCTGGTCTACACTACCACTTACAGTGCTGAAACTTTCTTCGCTTAGGGGTGCGAAAAACACCCCCCCCTGAGTGATGCAAGTTTCAGCACTGTAAAGTGGCTACTCCCCGCGCTGGGAGCTATTCCCCTCACGGAGGTGGTTTTATTACAGCACTGCTCTCCCAGCGCTGGAGCCGCGACTCACGTTCGGCAGCGCTCTAACGTCGGCTGTGTAGACATACCCATGGTTTGTGATCTCAATCATGTCACTTTCTCCTATCTCTAAAATGGGGATAATACGTCGATACCTGATCGGGAGTTAGGAGACGTTCAGATACTATGGTGATGGATGGGAGCTATTTAATTGAGCCTAATGGGAAGTTGAATATAACCACCTACAAGGACTTGGAGTAGCCTCCCAAGAGAAATAATGGGAGACTTCTTGTTTGGAGCATTTAAAACTGAATAGACTCTAGGAAAGAAACCAGGGAAATGGTGCTGGTGGGGTTCTGGAAACTGCTGGATTAGATCACATAACAGGTTGTTTCCATCTCGAATGTCTATGAAAGCCCTGGGCTGTCTATTTTTGTCACAGCACCATCCTGCTACCTGCAGAAGCATGCACGCCAAGAGACATTTGCACAACGGTTGCACTGCAACACCAAAAAATTTCAGGCATGATTTGCACATTGCTCTTTGCACGGTATTTGAGAAAAACTTCTTCAGCTTGCATCCATTAAAGGAAACGGGCCTAGCCTCATGCCACAGGATGAAGTAAGCTCTTTAGCAAGAATGCAGAAAAACACATTGCGGAGTGTTCAGTGTGTTATACTTTGGTACAGTGTAACTTTGGTCTATGGAGCCAATCTATGGGATTTTAGTTGGGAGCAGCAGTGAATAGCTGGCAAAGACAGTTGACCACTGCAGTCCTCTGTTTATGGCGTCTGTCTGTCACTATAGAAACTATTACATCATGCCCCAAGCATTATAATTGGGAGATTGAAAAGTGCATGTGTTAGCTTGAGAACTTGCAATGTTTCGCCCCAAACCAGTAGTACAAAAGTACTGCTAGACAAGGGCCCAATGAGAACACTAAATTAATCCTCCATTAGTGCTGAGGTTTCTATGTTTGCAGTACCATAAAGTATGTTTCTCACCATAGCAGGTGGCAAGAACATCACTTTAAACATCACTTCTGCTTACCATTTTGCTCCTTTCCCCCCTTCAATCCTGACCTGAAAGTTGTAGTCAAGGCCCACCTCCTCAAAAGGTATTCAGACTCCTAACTTCCGAGCCTGAATACCTTTGAGGGCTGGGCCCAGTGGCCTAACAACTATTTGTGACAGAAACTAATTCTTTGTAAAGGTACAACGCAATCCCCTCCCTCCTTGCCCTTCAAAGGGTATAAAGCATTTATGTCTGAGCAACAACTGACATCAGCCTGTGTGTGGCGGACGCAAGATGGTAAGAATGACTTGATTTTAAAAGGTCCAAAGACACATTGCGGGCAGACCTTTTTGGTATTCCAGCCACATACCAACTCCCCATGGTGCACAGTAAATCCCTCTGCCAAGGGTGTTAAATGCAGAGAAATGTCAATGGGGTACAGACTGAAAATAATGGTTACCCCATAGGGATTTGGGGTAGGAAGGGGAAGTTTGGAAGGTGAGTTTTGAACTATCCCCGAAGTGGCAGGGTGCCATTGCAGCAGCAGCAGTTTGAGGACAATGCAGGCACTTTTAATTCTGTTATTAGCATCCTGTGACTATATTCAATAGTCTAGTTTTTGACTGAGTTGCAAAGCTTCCTGAAGGGGGGGAGGGGTTGGACACCCCACTGTGATGTTCAAATCCCAGAGCCAGCGTTGAAAATCTCAACCACAGTTTCTAAGAAAAGAAAGTGAGCCGAGATTGGCTGGTGGGCCACAAACGCCACCATTGGTGGGGGAGTAAGGGATTCAAATAGTCCAGGGAAACTTTATTAAAAAGAGAGAGAAAAAGGGTTGGGAGTGGGGGATGAGAGAGATGTTCAAGATGATAGAGCAGGCATTCATAACATGTTCCTACTATTTGATTTTGTTACCAGGAACTACTTTTCATAGTAGGATATATTGTATAAACAAGGCCCAAGCTTCTTTTTAAGTGAAATATACAAGAAGCCATGCTATATCAATCAGCCCCTCTATAGTGTGCATTAGGTAGGTCTGTATGGAATCACAGGGACCCCAATAAGGCCTCTAGGTACCACAAAAATAATGTTACTGCTGCATGTCTTCAGCCTTGGGTTTGATGGACACTCCTGTGTCTTGGTGCTGTGATAACTTAATAGCTAGCAGGGCAAGGAGGGCTTCTTAGCTGAGCAGTTCAGGTGGTTCCAGGCACTGCTAGATCAGTCTCAGACAGGACAAATGAAGGCACTGACCTCGTTCAAAAATTGGAGGAAACTCTTGTTTAGAACATGAACCTTTATTAACTAAGTGCTTCAGAGAGGGAAAAATAAAGTATGGAGTGTGATTACTGGCACATTTTCTGCTCTCTGAAAGCCCTTATTTGAAAGGGAAAGGAAGTTGCCACCCTTTTACCAAAGCCGAGATAGTCTGTGGTGAATAGATAGCCTTCACAGTATAGACATGGTTACCAGGAAGCAGGACAGCTTTGACGCACTTTACACCCACTACCTAGAAACAGAGCAGCCAAATAGCGAAGGGGAAACCACTCTACAAATTCCGTATTTGCATATTTCCATAGCAAAGCCCCACCTTTGCATGAAGCCACCGGACTATGGGAAGGGGTTATAGAGAGAACATTCCTCAAAGCAGCTTAAAAAGGAAGACACGGCCAAACACTTCCAGACCATATACTAAAACTGCCAACTTTCTTCCAGTGCCAGAGGCCCAGATTCTCCAAGGTACTGAGGCCCCTAACTTCCATTGATTCCTATGAAAGTTGGAGCCCAAATACCTTTGAGGATTGGGCCAGAGTGACTAGCTGCTGCTGCAGAAGGTGGCCATCTGCCTCATTGTTACATGAAAGCTGACACACTGTTGATTCAAAGTGGGGGTGGGGAGAAGGGAGGCACATGATCTAATTGCACAAAGCATTTTCTAGTTTAATCGTGACAAGGTTTGCATTTTTAACAAAGCTGCCAAGAATTCTGCCACCCCTCACCTCCCAAGCAAGGGCTGAAGGCATAGAAGCAGTTAGGATCATGACCATCCCACTCTACACACTCTTTTGAGGGTGAGCAAGCATGATTCTTGGGTACACAGCACACTTCACTCATACATACCCTGCACCCCACTCTCCTGTAATCTCATACAGCTGTTTGCATCTTTCAATGCCAGCACTTATACTGAAGAACCCCCCCGCCCGCTATCACGATACCCTTAAAAGCAGTCCTACCTACCACCCTCAGCTTGACTCTGGGTAGGTCAAAAGGTGGCAGCTCTAGCACATATCCCATTATCGAGAGGAACCTTTGGTAAGGTAACACGTCCGCATGACTGAACGAATTGCTTCTGCAGCAAGATGCATCAGGCCAGTTGCCCTCATGTTGCAATCCCCCCATGGAGGAGAGAAGCTGCCACGGAGAGGTACTTGTTTTGAAAGAAGCTTGTAGGGGACAGTCAATCCTGGGTATCTGCTTCAGGCAGGAACAATACTTGAATACCAATTGATGTTTTCTTGCCTTCAGCAAGAAAGTAGGCTATATGTACAGCTAGAACTACACTGTTAGTTTACACAGTGGCTGTAATTAATAGTAAATGCTTACTAGGTTATAAAAAGCATGTGTGGTTTAAATACAGATATACTTAATATATTTGCATGATTTATTTTAGGAGGGAACAGTCTACAGAAAAGCAGGTAGGCATAATTGCAGAATAGTTGGAATCTAATACACCCTTGAAAAGCTACGCCCGTTTGGTGAAGGCTGTTGCACTACTGGGGGGTGGGCAGAGGGGGAAGAAAAGGAACAAGTATTTCAGTTGTACACATTGTCTGGACCCTGCTGAATGTCAGGGCAGGGCTAAAGAGACTAACCCAATCCAAGCTTAAACAAAAACTCTAAGATTAAAGGCTATTCG
This sequence comes from Malaclemys terrapin pileata, assembly GCF_027887155.1. Classification (NCBI taxonomy): domain Eukaryota; kingdom Metazoa; phylum Chordata; order Testudines; family Emydidae; genus Malaclemys; species Malaclemys terrapin. The sequence continues at coordinate 7,051,395 of NC_071525.1, forward strand.
CGAAATGTTACTGCAACTGTTGAATTAGCCTCTCCCTTTGTGGTTGAGCCTCTGAGTGCAGCTGTTAGCACTTTTTATGTAGCCCTGTGTGATGTTTAGCTGAACTCTTGTATGCGACTGTTAAAGAGGTAAATTGAGCTGCTCAGTGAAGAAAGATTCCCCCCTTCTCCTTTTAAAGATAGTTGTGATCTGCTGAACTCGTTGAGATTTAAAGTGGTGGAGATGAATGTGAGTGTTTCCTTACTAACACACAATTCTGGGTCAACATGATCATGGAGCAAGGGTTCTCACAACTTCTGTACTAAGGAGAGGATGTTAGGGATTTGTCTTGACACCTCCTCATTCACAGTTGGAAACTATTGCTAAGACAGCTAGAGCAGCTGCTTACAGGGAGGACTAGAAAAGCTATAATGCTTTGTCATCTGTGTGACTTGATGCAACAGCTGGCTGCAAGTAGAACTAGTACTGTGGTAATAGCCCTTGCCCAGGCTTGGAGCTACCTACGAGCTACCCCAGGCCCATAGAACACTTTGGGCATGTACAGTATATTCATTCATGCTATAACTGAAGACTTCTGCTACCACTGTAGCCGTAGGCTGGAAATTACATGCACATTAGGGAGAAAGAAGTTCACTACAGTCATAGTATACACTTGGCCACAAAATACTGTTATGGGGTGCGACTGCCTTTTTCCTCTGCCTAGAAGTTCGCAGCAAGCTTTAATTGTGCAGAAGTGAACAAAAACCACTTTATTGACAAGAGTAGGATGCTCATTTATTATGTAAACAAGCAAGCCTGACACTAGCACCATGTTTAAAGTCTAGGCTTTGTTTTACATTAGCTTCCACTTCAACCCCAATTCAGTCTGAACAAGATTTTAATACAGTGAAGACTAATATACTTAATTTTGCTGAAAACCAAAAAATTTAATGTGAAACTATTGTGCATACAGAGAGGGAATCAACTGGCTCATAGTTCAAAAAAAAAATTAATACCAGATTACTCCCTGCAAGCCTGTCCAGAGTGAATGCTTAGAACTAGCTACTGACGGATTGAATTGAGTATGTCAAATTAATGGATTCACGGTGCTAACTGTAGATTCAATCCAATGTAGCAGTTTTATTTAGTTTGAGAAAATGCTTACATTCAAAATTAGCTTAGTTTTGAATCAAGACTAAAAAATAGGTCAAAATAAAACGTGACTAGGAAATAGCCAACAGTGGCTTCCAGAACACTCACCCATCCATTAAAGAGTCAGGAATAACCCAAAGATTAAAACAAAATAATAAAAAAAACTTGTGCTGTTCCCAGCACGTCCTAGGGACCAGTCACATAGCTGATCTTTGCCAGAGAAGCCTAGCAGTTTTACTAGAGTACATGAGGAAGAGACACTTTGTGGAAATCAGGTAAAAGAGAAGCAAAAAATAAAATGCTGTGTGCAATGGGCTGAAGTATAGTATTTCAATAAAGTGATCTGGACTCACTCAAGCCATCTTTCTCAAGAGATCATCTCTGTAAAAATGTACATATTTTACAGTTTTATAGACATTTACAAAGTTCTCTGTACAGCCTCCCCACCCCCTGGGAAGTTTTTACATACTTACAACTGCACTCCCTCTCTTTATAGCTGCATGTGTTCTTTGGGAGTCATAACAGAGGGGGCAAATAATGGCCCAAGGAGCTCTACTGGTAGCCTGTTACAGTTGACTAGCTACAGTAAGGTCAGGCTTCTCAGCTTTCAAGAGGACTGTACCCCTTTTTACTGCTGATGGAATGTAGGCATATTTCAGCAAAAGTCCCACTCATAGCTGGTATATCTGGTTATAGCCAGAATAAACCTTTTTGCACTTCTAACTCAAGACACAAGCCACAAACTTAAGAGATTCAGTGGGTCCACAGGACCCTAGTCCACATTTCCAGTGAGCTATGATCACAATTCAGAGCTAAGGAAATGAAACTCATTCCACATACAGCCACCATACCAAAACTAATAAAAGCCTCTAGGTAGTCCGGAGTAAGAGCCGCTGGTGCTTTTGTTGACTTGCAGAATAGGAGCTGTTCCCCTTAGTGACAAGACTGCACTTGAAAACAGTACTCTTAGCATCCTTTCACAGAGCTCTTCAAGGAAGTAGTATTACTTGCTTCATTTTCTGTTCTCGTTAGCAAAAAAATCCTCTTGTTGGTACTCTCAGTCAGACTGCACCACGCTATCCCTTTCTGGGGGGGAAGTCACTCAAGGAGATTCCCAGATGTTATTCTCTATGTTCCTGTGAAGTACAGGGTACTAGGTATTCTTTCACAGCAGGAAGTGTGCAGTTCACTAACTCCAGATGCAAAGGAGAGCTAGTGCACCTGGCATTTAGGTCATTTATATCACTCCATGGCTCATCGCATCATGTAGGCCAAGCTTGCTCCCAGTCCAGCAAAGCCTGCAAAAGCCACCAGAACATTCCTGATGCTACCTTCTAGATCCTCTACACGGAAGAATTCAACAAATCCCTCCTGCAAAAAAGAAGTTAATTATTAATGTCTAACAGCCATTTGGGGGGGGGGGGGGGGGAGGGAGAGAAGAGGGGCTCTCAATGCAGTTTGCCTTTGTGAAGTTCTCATAACAGTAGCATCCCTGCACACCACCAACTAGGGACTAATCACTATGACAAACTTGTACCAAATACAGAAGCAATTCAGTACATTCTACCCGATTAAGGGAACCTGTCTAGTGGGTTGAGTGTGGAATTTGGATCTACTTGCGGCACATCCTCATGGCATGACAGAACAAGTCAATTCACCTTTGCACCTTCGTTTCCTATCTTTAATTTGGACAGATATATGGATGAAAGTGCTCTAAGTGCAGAGTAACATCATAAAGCACCATATGTCTTTATTACACCAATTAAGTGATTCATAATCTGCTTGCACTGCTCCAACCAGTAGTTTTAACTGGACTGGTAAATCACCCTGTATACCTTAGGCATGTACAAGGTGTCAAGTGTCAGCCAGAGAGGTAAATATTACTAGACCGATGGACAACTTCATTAACCACATTCAGTCCCTGCAATCTCGCACTTACCCAGCCTCTTTGGTTAACTAGCCAATCTCGTTTGCCTGTGACAAGCACATCTGTGATGATCCCTGCTAGTGTGTTGATGCAATTCTCCTGGTTTATGCTCTTCAGGTGTTTTGCAACAAAGGCACCAAAAGAGATGAGTGTCACAATTCTACCCCAGTTTGTTACTCCATCACTGAAAACATGGGTTGCAACAGCAGTCACTGACTTCAGATCCTCCTCATTCTTGATGTCTAGCTTCCGAAGCATCCCTGAAGTAAAAGATTAGCAGAAAAACACACTGAGACTACGAAAGTAACTCACTAAGTGACTGCAAACACTATACAATAGGTAGTATAAACACCAACAAAAATATCTTCCTTAAAGGCTAGACAAGTACTGCATATCCTTCCCCCCAAGTGGAATAGAGGAAGATGGGAAAGCCATTATCTCCAGGCACGCAGGCATTAAGTTTGGAAGCTTTAGTACACAATTATATTAGCATGAGCTATTTTAGTTGGTTAAATCCTTTTTCAGACAGGAACCTAAAATCAAAGTGCTGTGACACTGCACACTTAAGCTTTGGGGAAAACCTCTGTATTAGCCAAATCACAGTACCTCCTCCTCACTGTATATAGAAGGACAGAACACCCAAGAACAACAAAACCAGTTTCTTTTCAGCCTGTCTTTTGGACACTCCTTGAACAGGCTAGGTGAGTTAAAACAATTATGAAACGGTCACTCCTTATTAAAAGGAAGCCCAACCATTCTGACCCCATGGCCCTCTTGATGAATTAACATACATCAGAAACTACTTTCTTGTTATAGTTAACATTTACAGGAGTCTCCTCCAATATTTCTTCCCTATTCAGCACCAAGCGTTAAGATTAGTTATCCAAAAATACTGTTTATCCCAGCAATATACTCAAACTCATGAAAGAGGTAATTTATTCAGGTGGCTTAATGCCAACTGTAAAGGCTAATGAATTCCATTCCCCAAAGAACTAAACCCATTGAAAGTCCTTATCTTCTTTGATCTAAGTAAAATATAACCCTGTGGAAAGTCTACGGTATCTCAAATACTTCAGACTCATTAAATTTTAGAAGAGTTATTTGAGGTTTCTCTTCAAAAAAGAAAAAAGTTACAGTACTGCTCAAAGTAGGAGTTTTGGGACTTCATGTTATGGTAACCACTGTAACATTGACACAAATTTCATGAAAAAGTTTTCAAAGTTTGGTATTTCAAACCTGAAACCCAGGGCTTAGTGTAGTACTGAAATTCTCTTTTGCTATTACTCAATCAAGTTTGAGACACTAGAAGAGAACTGAAGAAAATGTGACCTTCAGAGGTTAATAGAAACTGCAGATTGGAATATTACAAGTCAAGAAGATTCAGGACACCCACCTATGGACATGGACTTTAGGATTCAAGTTTCTGTAGCTATTTTAAGACTACTGTGCAGCATTAAAGGGTGAAGCTGGTGTAAAAATGCTAAAATAGCGCAACAGAGATAAAAGTCAGAATAAACACTTGCTAGCACTTCTGTTTTACTGCAGCCTAGAAAATGAAGCGGTCTAATCCATAACTGGCTAACCTTTGGACAAGATTAACAATATATTTGCATGTTTACTCCCTTCTTGCACCCGGCTATGGTGAATATGGGACCATCTAGATTTGCAGAAGTTAACGGGTTTTCCCCACCCTCTCGATAAACAACGTTTAGTTTCGTTTTTGAAGAGGCGAAGGTTATGCTGTCCCAACGGGTGTGTGAAGAATGCCCTCTCCCTGGGGCCAGGGGCCCTGCGGCCCCACTCCCGAGCCTGCTTCCCAGGGCCCGCTCTCCAGGCCCTAGATCAGGAGGGGGCAACTTTCCCCCCATTTGCGGGCCCCCCTGCCAATAAAAAGGGGAATGGCGGGGCATTTCCTTTCCCTCTGGAAATCTCGCCGCTGTCCTAGGGCAGAGCCAACCTGGCACTGAGCCTTTAGCCAAGAGCCTGCAACCCTCCAGGGGGTCCCCCCCGCCCGCGATCCCGCGGAAAGCCCCCCCCCCGCCCGCGTGACTCCAGATCTACGGGCCGCCAGCAGGGTCCCCACCTCCGACCCGACCCCGCGCTCCCGAGGGGGGGGGCAACTCGGAGCAAGCAAGGGCAGGAGGCCGGGAAGGCGCAGCCCCCCCCCCCCCCCCCCCCGCGGCCGCCATCTTGGCAGGCGACCCCCCCCCCCCCCCATCCGCGGTGTGGCCCGGCCCGGCCCCCGTCCCCTCACCTTGGAAGGCGAGCTGGTGCTTCTCCATGACGCCGTCGCCGACCCTCCGCAGCGTCTCCAGCGCCTTCTCCAGGGCGGCGGGGCCCGCTCCCCGCGGCCCGCTCAGCAGCCGCTTGAGGAGCTGCTTGCCGCCGGGCGCGCCCAGCTCCGCCGCCTCCCGCAGGTAGCGGCTGATGAGCTCCAGCGAGTCCTGGTACAGCCCGTCCCGCTCCTCGTCGTCGTCCTCCGCGGGCGGGGTGCTGGGCAAGGAGCCGTCGGCGTGGGCGGCGGCCGCCGCCGGGCCCATCCGCTCGGCCTCGGGGTCGCAGCCGTCCAGCTCCTCCTCCGGCCGCCACAGCGGGCCCGGCCGGGGCCCCCCGGCCCCCAGCGCAGGGGCGGCGGCGGCGGAGCCAATCAGCGCCCGGGCCCCCTCAGAAGGGCCGTTGGAACCCCAAGAGGCTCCGCCAATCAGCGTCGCCGGCCGGACGCCCTCCGCCGGCGGGCCGGGGTCCCGCGCGCCCGGGGTGGGAGGGGTCCCCGCGCCGCTCGGGGAGCCCGGCGGGGACGGGGGCAGCGTCGGGCCGCCCCCGCAGTACAGGTTGAGGCCGATCACCGCGTTCCGCTTTAACGCCAACATGGCGCCGTCTTCTGCCAGGCCGGACAATCAAGGCAGGCGGGCGGGGGCTGGTCCCTATATAGAGACCGGATGGGGGCGGGGCTGGGGGGGAAGTGATGAATGAGCGGCTCAGCGAAGGGCGGGGCCTTAGAGGAAGGGGGGGGGGCTGTGAGTGAATGAGTGTGGGGGGGCGCGCAGGGGAGCACGGGGGCGGGGGCGCGCAGGGGAGCTCGGGGGCGCGCAGGGGAGCACGGGGGCGGGGGCGCGCAGGGGAGCTCGGGGGCGCGCAGGGGAGCACGGGGGCGGGGGCGCGCAGGGGAGCTCGGGGGCGCGCAGGGGAGCACGGGGGGGGGGGGGGGAGAAAGCAGGAGGGGGAGGGGGGAAGGATCCAGAAAGCGATGGAAAAATCCAGGCTCGCTGGCTTTGCGCCTCCTGCGGGCGGGGGGGAGCTACTTTCTGGAGGCCTGTGGGTTTCCCCAGGCTGTCCCAGGACAGGGGAAGCGGGGGTGGGATGGGGGGGGGGGGGGGAGGCAATTATGGAATTTCCAATTGTTCTTGCTGCAGATGGATCGATCCTGAAACCCCCCCAAAAAGGGGGGTGGGTGGGAGAAACCCAGATCATAAAATGTCCCACGTGTGGGGGCGGGAGGGAAAAACCGGGATTTAGAGCCAAACCCAGCACCAAGCGGGTGCGTTCTGGTCAACAGCGGGGCAAGTTTGGTCCCAAACAAGCCCGCGTTACAGGGTGAGAGGCGAATGTCCTGCGTAGAGGCCTCGCTTTAAACCATCCGTCCGGGAAGTGCAGATTCTAGGGTGACCAGATGTCCCCATTTTATAGGGACGGTCCCAATAGTCAGGGCTTTTTCTTATATAGGCGCCTATTACCGCCCACCCTCGTCCTGATTTTTCACATTTGCTGTCTGGTCACCGTATCTGAGATGAATCCTGCAAGCTGCTTAACAGTGCACAGCAACATCATACCCACGTTCAGGACAGGGAGTGAAGGAAAGCATTGTAGCCAATGGAAAATGAAGGAACTATGCAGGATATAAGTGTCAGATTAGGAATCTGATGAAAACACCAGGGATAACACACTGAGGATATGTCTACATTACAGTCACTAAAGCAGCACAACTACAAACTTATGATGTCAATATGTGTATATTGTGGGTAAGAAATATTCAGTAAGCCAGATGTTTTTTGCACAAAAGCAATTTACTAGGTCACAATAGGCCATCGAGGTCTACCAATGGGTCGTGAGCCCAAAAAAGTTGAGAACCACCGCCCTAAGCAAGGGCTTACGATGCAGTATTGCCAAGGTGGACTATGACAAGTAGGGGGAATGAATTATTTAGCGGTATAATTACGACGAGAGATGTGGTGAAATTGAGCTAGATCTAAGAGATGGTGGAATAGCATCGCAAGCGGTGTGCTGGAAATATCATTGCTTGAGAGTTATAGCTACACTAGACAAAACACTAGAAAAGATGGTGTATGGAATAACACGGCTCTTGCATGGCTAGATCAGACCAAATACATCTTTTCCAGTTTCTGTAATTTCATGGGAAGGATTATTGTGCGAACCTTATACTGCTTGCTCTTGTCTACACTGGAACATTTCCCCAAACAATTTCCACCATTGCAACCATCATTATTATTAATTACCTCTTTTGCAGTAGCAACTAGCAGCGCCAGCCACAGACCAGGACCCTGTTGTAATAGGTGCTGTGCTGTGCACAGGACAAAAAGGTGATCACTGACCCAAAGAACTGACAATCTAAGTAATGTGCATCGCTACTGGTGTGGACTGTCCTGTCCTGGATTCTATGTGTGATATACAAGCTATCACTTAAATCAGCTTCTGTACCAAAGGACTGGAGGAGAGCTAATATGACACTACTTTTTAAAAAAGTCTCCAGAGGCGATCCTGGCAATTTCAGGCCGGTAAGCCCAACTTCAGTACCAGGCAAATTGGTGGAAACTATAGTAAAGAACAGAATTAGCAAACACATAGATGAATATGATTTGTTGGGGAAGAGTCAACACGACTTCTGTAAAGAGAAATCATACCTCATCAATCTATTAGAATTCTTGGAGGGAGTCAACAAACATGTGGACAAGGTGATCCAGTGGACTGTACCTGGATTTTCAGAAAGCCTTTGACAAGGTCCCTCACTAAAGATTCTTAAGCAAAGTAAGCAGACATGGGATAAGAGGGAAGGTCCTCTCCTGGATCAGTAACTGGTTAAAAGACAGAAAACAGAGGGTAGAATTAAATGGCCAGTTTTTAGAATGGAAAGAGGTAATTAGTGGTGTCCACCAGGGGTCTGAATTGGGACCAGTACTGTTCAACATGTTCATAAATGATCTGGAAAAAGGGGTAAACAGAGGTAGCAAAATTTAAGATGATACAAATTACTCAAGATAGTTAAGTCCAAAGCAGACTGCGAAGAGTTACAAAGGATCTCACAAAACTGTGTGACTGAGTGACAAAATGGCAGATGAAATTCAATGTTGATAAATGCAAAATAATGCACATTGGCAAATAACCCAACTATATATGCAAAATAATGGGATCTAAATTAGCTCTCACCACTCAAGAAAGAAATCTTGGAGTCACTGTGGATAGTTCTCTGAGAATAGCCATTCAATGTGCAACAGCAGTGAAACAGCTAACAATGTTAGGAACCATTAGAAAAGGATAGATAATAAGACAGAAAATATCATAATACCACTATATAAATCCATGGTATGCCCACACCTTGAATGACGTTGTGGTCATCCCATCTCAAAAAAGAAAAATTAGACTTGGAAAAGGTACAGAGAAGGGCAACAAAAATGATTAATTGTATGGAATAGCTTCCATATGAGGAGAGATTAAAAAGACTGGGACTTTTCAGTTTGGAAAAGACGGGGATATGATAGAGGTCTATAAAATCATGAATGGTGTAGAGAAAGTGAATAAGGAAGTGTTATTTACTCCTTCACATAACACAAGCTCCAGGGGTCACCCAATGGAATTAATACGCAGCAGGTTTAAAACTAAGAAAAGGAAGTACTTCTTCACACAATACACAGTCAACCCCGGGATGTAGTTTTGTAGGCCAAAACTACAACTGGGTTAAAAATAGAATAAGGTAAGTTCCTGGAGGATAGGTCCATCAATGGCTATTAGCCAAGATGTTCAGGGTGTCCCTAGCCTCTGACTGCCAGAAACTGGGAGTGGATGACAACAATGGGGATGTGAGGGGGAGATCACTTGGTGATTGTCACATCTGTTCATTCTTTCCGAAGCCCCTGACATTGGCCACTGTCCAAGGAAAGGCCACTGAACTGGATGGACCATTGGCCTGACCTAGTGTGGCTGTTCTGATGCTCGTATGTTATTCCCTGGCCTGCTACAGTCACTTGGCAGTGGGATATACCCATGGGTGGCGGGTGAACCCCCAATTTGCAGGAGGCTAACCTGCCAGCCCCGCCCCTTCCACCCAAGGCCCCAACCCTTGCATGCCGGGCCCGGGGCCCTGAAACCTGCCGCCTGCTAACAGGAGTAGCCCTGAGCCTTCCCCCTCTCTCCCCCCCCCCCCACGACCAGAAAAGCCGCGGCTCGCCCACCCTAGCCACCACTCCTCCCAGCCCCCCGAGTGCCGGGTCGAGTTGAGTTGCCCAGCGGAGCACTGGGCTGAGCCACTCCCTCCTGCCTGAGCTGTCCCCCGCCCTCATGCTGGGCAGAGCCAGTGCCCCCCATCCTCTTCTGAGCCAGTGCTTGGCCAAGCCACCTCAGTCCCCCGCCAGACCCCCGAGCCCTCTGATTGCTCTCAATGTCCCTCCTCATTCCCCCACCCCTGAGGAGCAGCGAGAACCTGGGGGGCAGGAGGTGGAAGCAGGTGGCAGCAGCAGCGGGGGGGAGAGGCCACCACAGTCGGGGGGGGGGCAGCTGCGCCAGGGAAGGCTTTTATACCCGCCACCCATGGGTATACCACATAATGAAGCCCACAGATATGAACACCACATCATGGAGACCTACTTGTCCTTGAGTTACACAGATAATATGCAGTCCTGTCTATACTAGCTCCTCACCACAGCAATGGTGAGAAATCCAACTCCTCGGGTGCACACTGCCTTTCTGGTCTGGGGTGGGGAAGTGAAATGAGAACAAGCTGTGGGGAGGGGATTTACTCCAGTCTCCAGATGACTGTTTCTCCCCCTCCCTTTGCATGGTTGTGAGCATTCAGCAAGGCTTTGAAGTAGGCTTTGAACTTCACACTTGAGATGAGAGGGGTGGGGAAGGTTGCCATTCACACCTCCACAGTTGTTACTTTGGTTACATCTACACCAGAGACCTTGCTGTGGCACAGCTGTGCCTATGGGAAAGAGTTCTCCCGTTAACAAAATTAAACCACCCCCAACGAGCGGCCTTTGCTAGGTCAGTGGGAGAAGTTCCTAAAAGGCCTTACACATCCCCCAAGCTGGGGACATTATAAAAGCACCAAGTAAGCAGGAGAGAGGTCCATGTGTGTAAACTAGTGCGGCGTTCAGGGCGAGCTCTGACCTTGGGCAAGTCGCTCAGGACATGTTTACATGGGAACAGAAAGTGAAGTTAAATCCAGTGTAGCTGGACTGAAGCAAACCCCCGGTGTAGACAAAGGAAGCTGCGAGTGACACTGATGTAGTTCATCCCATCTCGAAACCCCACAGTAAACTGCACTGCTACAAGTCACAGCTTATGTTATGCCCCAATGCATCTAGGCAAGGAGATTTGCCCTGATGGACGTTCAACTGCTGGAAATGGGCCATTTTGATTACCACGACAAAAAGTGGTTTTTTTGCTTTTGTTTTTTTCTCTCCTGCTGGTAATAGCTCACCGTAACTGATCACTCTCGTTATAGTGTGTACGGTAACACCCATTGTTTCATGTTCTCTGAGTGTGTATGTATATATATATATATCTTCCTACTGTATTTTCCACTGCATGCATCCGATGAAGTGGGTTTTAGCCCACGAAAACTTATGCTCAAGTAAATTTGTTAGTCTCTAAGGTGCAACAAGTACTCCTGTTCTTTTCACCAGCGTCTGTCATTGTGGTAAATCCCAAGCTAAGCCAGTCCTGAGACTCAGAACACAGGCTCTGGGAGGTGTGCACAATCCAGAGGGAACAGAAGACTAAACACAGGAATGGAACTGGTTGAAGGAAGTGAAGTTGATGTCTGAAGTGAAGAGGATTCATGGGCCATCAGGGAAGTGAGAAAAGGGGAACCCTGCAGCTGGAAGAAGCCTGCCATGGGGCCAGGGAATGGGCTGTAAACAATGTCACTAATAATAATACATTCATTTGCTTTTCATTTGATAGTCCGAGTGTACTTTACAAGGGTAAATATGTATTATTGTCTCCATTTTATGGATGGGAAAACAAGCCCAGGGAGGGGAAGTGACTTGCACAAAGATCAGCAAGAACCCAGGCGTCCTGATGCCCAGTCCCTTGCCTTCTCTGACCGCTAGACCACACTGCTTCCAATTAGACAGCCATGTGCAATTTGACATGAGTGAAATAATCGCTTTGTTCTTCCCCCTTAAGCAGATGTTAAGATTAAGCTAGGAAAATACTTAAGCTAGGAAAATGCTGCTGTGCAATAAACATGCATTGGTTTTGTGCTCCAGCTTTGAGCCTGGAGAATATGATAGGATGCCTGAGTTCTGAAGGTTTCAGGGTAGCAGCCGTGTTAGTCTGTATCCTCAAAAAGAACAGGAGTACTTGTGGCACCTTAGAGACTAGCAAATTTATTAGAGCATAAGCTTTCGTGGGCTACAACCCACTTCTTCGGATGTTTTCTGAAGAAAACAGCACGTCTCAGATCTATATCTAACATAGCTCACATTCCTCTGCAAATGGAGGGGGAAATCTCTCACTCACCAAAGGGGGAGGTAATAACTGGTGAAATCAAACAAAGTAGATTAAGCAGTCAGATTAGGCCCTTTTTGTTTGGCGCAAATCATTTAGTTTGCAAGAATGGCCTAATGGGGGAGCACAGTAGGGTTCAAGACAGCACTTCTGTGAATGAGCAAAATCAATAGGAAGCTACCAACTTTCCTTCGCCCCTCCGTCTCCACCAGTTTGGAGGGAGAGCCCTTCAAAAGCCCTGACTAGAACCAGTACGGGGGGTGCAGAGCATCAAATCAGCATCCCCTGGATTGACAGATCATCTTGTTTAGTTTGTCCCTGTCTCTGCTCACTTCTGGTCTGTATTTATTATTAGCAGTAAGGATTTGCTGCTTGGAGGCAGCTGTGTGGCACAGCTGTGCCCTGCTGTTTTGGTTGAATGCAGTATTCTTCGCTTCCTGCCCTAAACTCTCGGATGGTGCTGAGGCATGCTCTTAAACAGCTGGTGTATTTTAGGGGTCTGTGATGAGTCTTGTCCAATGCTGTAGGAGCAGGATGAATGAAAAGTGCTCTATCAATGCCACGTGTTATTTGATAGCAGAAGAGGCCGGATAATGGAAGCTAAGCCTTGATACCTGGGGATTTTAGCCATCAATGACCAACCACTGGAGTAACTGCAGCCGTGCAAAGCTCTGATGTAGACATACAAAACTGTTTTCAGCCACAATTCGCAGTGATACAACTCATTCCTGCTTGATACCAGGAGGCAGTTTGTCATCTTGTGGCTAGTAAAGTGGCTCAGGACTCCGAAGAGTTGCATTCTATTTCTGACTCTACCAGAGGCCTGCTTGGGGTTGGGCAAGTCATTTCCCCCTCTTTGATCTTCTATTTTCTGTCTCTTTTAGATTCTTCAGGGCAGGGACGGTCTCTCACTATGTGTATAATTATTGCAAAGTGGGGCCCTGATCTCGATCGGGGCCTTCAGACAGTGCTGTAATACACATAAATATCAAAGGAAATCATGACTCAGCCAGCCTACATTAGAGGTTTGCACTGCTGCAGCTAGTCCACTGGCTGTAATTGGGGCAAATCCCCACTTTTGACTTTGAGGCAACTGCCTGGTCAAAAGCCTTTGCTTTAGAATGACCCAATGCAAGTGAGCCATGTACACACAGGCTGTGTCTGTGATAGCACTTTCCTGAGCAGGGGTAGACAACACAGGACGAGTGGGTGGCTCCAGAGCCCTGTCTACCATTGCTGCCAGTAGCGAAGCGGCAACAGTCCCAAGATCGCAGGAAAGAAGAACGGTTACTGACCCTACAGTAATGGGGGTTCTTGGACATGTGCTGTCCACACAGATCCTACTCTTGATTTGCACATCCCCCAGCTGCTCCAGATTGCTGGCCAAAGGAATCCAGTGTCTGTGGGGGCCGCACCTGTCCCTTGTGTCCCCTTGTGCCCCCACCTGAGGGCATAAAGAACCCAACTGTCCCCCAGTTCCTTCTCCAGTACAGAATCTGGTAGGAGCAGGATGCCATAGTAGGGGAACGGAGGCAGGTCATAGAATCCATCTAGAAGAATTATAGTCACTGTAGGGCAGTGGTTTTCAACTTGTGGTCCACAAACCCCTGGGGGTGCATAGACTACACATTTAAGATTCCCCAAGGGGTCCACACCTCCATTTGAAATTTTTAGGGGTCTGCAAATGAAAAAAGGTTGAAAAACCACTGCTGTAGGGTAAGTAACTGTTTTCTTCTTTGAGTGGTTGTCCAAATGGATTCTACTTTTGGTGACGAACAAGCTGCTAATTGCTTGGAGGTGAGTATTCAGTGTCCTACCTAAAAAATGCCTGCAAGACCACCTACCAAAACTGGCATCCAACCTGGAAGGCTCTAGTGAGGAACAGGGCCTTGTAAAGGTGTAACTCGAGCTCCTGTAGCCACCCTATACATTTCAGATGCAGCAATATTCCTCAAACAGGCCGCAGAAGCTGCCTGGGCTCTAGGGTGGCGCTACACTGGCAAACTCATAACACGTCCTTATACAGTTGGAGATCCACTTGGATAACCTCTCTAGGTTGCTCCTTAATTCTATGAGCAAAGGCTATAAATAGTCCAGTCCGAATGATCTGGTCCTATCCAAATGAAAAGAAAAGGCCTGTCTGCCATTAAGTGAGTGAATTCTAGCTTCCCCCAGGGTTGAGTGAGATTTAAGAAAGAAACCAGGAGGAGAATGGATTGGTTCACACAGAGCTCTGCGGCTACCTGATGTTCCTTCTCTCTTTCCTCTTCCTGTCTCTCATGTAATTATGTCTGAACCAACTGGCATACCTGAGGTGGCTTGATCTGTCTCTGTGGGGAGGGTGATTTAGCCTGAGAGACCAGAGCTAGTCAGAGAACAACAATTCCATTGTGCGACAAACTTTTGAGGTTTCAATATTTATTTTCGTTTCACAATGGACCAAAACCAAATATTTTTACTAGATGGGATTGTGTCCAAATGTCTGGTTTTTAGCTCTGAAAGATTAGGTTTTCAATTTGGGTCTCTCTCAGTGAGCATAGAGTTCAGGAATCTTTGCATCAAAAATGTCTTCAAAACAGAGACGTCTCTGCAAAATGTCTCAGCTTTGATGGAACCGTGTATTTTGACAAAAAACACTGAGTGGGAAGTGTTTCAACCAACCCCACTAGAGACAGCAGAGGAAGCAGGCTTCCTGGAGGAAGGTTAGTCAGCCCAGGGGGTCAAGTAAGGCCAAAGGGTACTGTGGTGAGGGCACTTAGGGGGTATCAGGTGTCTCAGATCCTAGCAAGCACCTCTTCCTGGCCACCCATTAGGATTGCTATGAGAGGAATTCCAGCCACTACCACAATCTCAGAGTCCCTGGGCACACTCTGAAGGCACAGACCTTCTATCTGGAACCCCCCGCCCCACCACACACACACACACACCTCTCTCCCAGAACTCCATCTCAAAGCTGTGAAAACTTCTGGTCCCCCCAACACACACTTTGTTCAATCCATCAGATTTATGCTCTTTATATTTAATCATGTAAAGCACATATCATACAAACCCCAAAAGCATCCTAAACTCAAAGTCCCTCACTAGCTCACTCTTCCCTTGGGAGATAGTTTATGTTCAGGCAGGCAGGGTCCTCCACCCTATTGCCTACCCTGCCCCTGCAACAGCCTCCTTCATCCAAATCGGGTGCAAGGTGTTTCCCTCTGGAGTTCCACCAAGCCCCTTTATGGAGTCCTACTAAGGTCACTTGCTTCTTTTGTTCTGCCTTTTGGTCATTTTCCATTCATCCCAACCCCGCCTTCAGACACGGGGAGGAACAGGAATTGGCGTCTCCCCCATAGAGCAAGCCTGTTATCCCAAGTTGTTTCACTTTGAATAGGCCCTTGAGTGCTGATTGTTCACCATTGTTTCTGGCCTGGGGGGGGAGGGATAGCTCAGTGGTTTGAGCATTGGCCTGCTAAACCCAGCATTATGAGTTCAATCCTTGAGGGGGCCATTTAGGGATCTGGGGCAAAAATCTGTCTGGGGATTGGTCCTGCTCTGAGCAGGGGGTTGGACTAGATGACCTCCTGAGGTCCCTTCCAACCCTGATCTTCTATGATTCTATGACACAACTCTGCAAACTCACCAGGGATCTACATGCATAGAGGCTTTCCATGATTCAGTAATTTCATGATACAATTTCATACTATCGTCCAAAATTCAGAAGTGGTCCAGACAGAATGCCCAATTCGTCACACAGGCAGGGTGATCCCTACGCCGGGGTTGCAATTACACTGCATACAACAATGTAACGTCAATCATCATGTGATCAAACTAATGACGTCAGCTGGTGTTGAGTAATCCTCTTGATTACAGTGCCGGTCGATAGGTGGGAAACTACAGAAAGATGATAAAAAGAGCAGGCCAGACACAACTAAAAGTAAAAATACTCAAACCATTGTGTCATAGAGGACGACATGAAAGTAGCTTTACAACTCTGAGGCAGTGGGATTGCCCGGTCAGGGACTACGTGTCCCTGACAGGTGGATGACCAAGTGACTCTTTGCCTATATATTAATCATTTCCTTTCATCCTAGCAATAAAACTTCAGGCTTGGTGTCTGCAGGAAAGAGGCCGTTCTATAGGGCATATCCCACATAAACAATGCTCCACAGAAGCAAAAGAAAGAGAAAATTTGAAAGTGAGATCTGTAAAGGAAATAGGACTCAGTCTGATTTTCCTCTGACATTGGGTTTTACATCAGTGTAACTGCATTGAAATCAGTGGAACACAGTAATGGTAACCCCCTGTACATGTGTGCTTCTTCACCATTGCTACCCGCAGCGAAGCCGGACAGCAGAACACCGGAACCACTCAAACTCCACTGAAATCAATGGAATTACCTTGGATTTACATTAATGCCTGAGAGGAGAATCCGCTCCAATGCCTTGAAGCGGGAAGGGCAGGATTTCTGGATAAAAATAGCACAGGCAGAAGCATGGTTTCTCCAGTGCACGGTCGGAAAAGCAGTAACACGGGGTGTAGCGAGAGGGTAGTAAACTCCCTGTGGTGGAGAGGAGAAAAATGCACGGCCCCTGCCCCTGCCCCCACAGCCCTTTGGACCTGATTTTCATACGGATTGAGCACCAGCACATCCCACTGACGTCAACCAGAGTTGCAAGCACTCAGTAGTGCTGAAAATGAGACCTGTAACATCACAGACCATCAGAGACAGGCTACTGGCCTACACAGTCCTAAGGTCTGATCTTCTCTGGCACTTCCTATGTTCTAGACCTAGCAGGGGATAGCCCCGATTCTGATAGCAGTGGTTTGACTGCATTCAGGATCCCGCAGCCCCGCTCAAAAAAAGATTCCCAACCCCTTGGCAGGATGTTGCCAGTTTGGTAAGGAAGGAGAGCACAGCACCTCCTGCTTTTTCTCTACTGCACTGCAAGCAGAACTTGGCAGGGAAGCAGCATCGGTTCTAGGCTTCTGAAGTCGTTGAAGCAACAAGGGCGATAGGTGTCCAATAAAGGTTACATTGCAGAACCAATTACTTGCATCCAGGCTGGTTAAAGGAAGGCCAAGAGGCAAGATGATTTGAAGGACATCAGCATCAAGGAGAGAAAAAGCTATTAAAGTAATGAGATAAAACAGAGCCAGAAAAAAATGTAGTCTGGAAACCAAGAGCTGGCTACTGTTGAAGCTATGGAAAAATACAGAGGGGAGCAATGGGAATCCTACTCATTAAGTTCACCATTTTTAAGCTAGACAAAGCACTCTGGAATGTTTTGCAAGGAACAATTCTGTGATAGGCTAGAGCAGAGGATGCACTTAATTCTCTTTGGGGTCTTTTAATCTCTATATTTCTTATTAGGAGTACATGCCGCTACCATCCACTCTATGGGAGCTTCAAGCTTCATTGTCAGAATGAGTCAGTTAGACAAACAACCTGCACCTTGGGAAGGTAACCTTGAGCTGGTCTTTGAGCCACCTAGGCCAGGTGGACAGAGCAAAACGGTGCTTTAGCGGTATAGCTTATTCCTGCTGCCGAGTGAAACAAGTGATACCAGCAAAAGCATAGTTTTTGGCCAACATCAACAAAAACACGAGCCAACAAAATTCTTGACCAACCTCTTCCCCCTACCCCAGACACAGCTGCATTTCTGTGGGGCCAGTTGGACTGTGTCTACAGTTGTCTGATGAAAGATACTAGACCAGTGTAAAACTAAATATTTTAGTTAAAAATTCGTTGAGGGAGCTGCATTGGGTTGGCTCCCCTCTGAAGCCAATTGAGTATATAGAACTCTGTTCAGACTGGGGGGTTGTGCCAGCCCAGCTGTGTCAGTCACAAATCACACCCCTGACTGATACAAACTTTTGCTGGCATAGTTGTAACATAGACCTGACCCTAGTCACTGATCTTTTAACTGAGAGTCAATGTTCTTCTTGGCCTGGGGGTGGACCTGCAACATGAGAACTCCTCTCCCCCACCCAGGGTAAATATAAAGTAACACCTACCTTACATAATTCTTCTTGTGCTGATCGAGTTCACCAGCTCCTGTTTACAGTTTACACATGGACAATCGCTACATACAAACTAACGTTTGGCACTGAACAATGCATTCCAGGCAAGTTATTTTTGATTCAGTTGATCAAAGTGTTTCCTTTTACTGGACCAACAAACAAAGGGTCAGGCCCCCAAGGTTCATTCTTCAGCTCGGAGGATTCTATCCTTGCTGGGTATTGAATTCTTGCCACTAAAACCAATACAGGTTTAAAAAGGCTTAGGAGCTGCTCAGAGGTCATTCAAGCACCACAGGGCAAGACCTAGCACATATTTCCCTTCAAGTGCCGAGCCTTGAGTACACATGCAAACATGGGCAAAGCACATACTTGGCATAAGACACAGAACAGTATGTTCCTGCCCCGGGCACAATACAGAAACTTGCACTCATGGTCTGGCTGAGGAACAGATGAACTTGAGTTTTGAAACATCTAACAAGGATCGAACACATTTTAATAGAAAACTGATCTACAAAAGTGTCAAGTCCCCTTTATGGGGACTGGACTCGATGACCTCTTGAGGTCCCTTCCAGCCCTAGAATCTATGAATGGCTGTTTGATGGGGCTTTAATTCAGATGCATATATTTCAAAGTGGCTATAAGACTGAGATGTGTTTCAGCATCAATTATAAATGTGGTGGGAAGACAGGCGGAGTTTTCATTCATTTCTCTTTCTAGCAGGAAAGTTAGGTTAGGCCTAACTTTCTCTCAGTGAAATCAATAGGAATTTTGCCAGGATTTTAACGGGAGCAGGATTGGGCCCCATTGTAAGCAACCAGTCTTTAAGTTAAATACACACACACACACACACACACACAGACACGTAAAGTAAGTGCTGAGTACAGGATCTGTGTTAGGCTTTTCTAAGGTGCCTCTTCCCATGGTATGCTAGTATTATTGCATATTCCCTACAAATGAAATGTAAACCCTTAGAGCTAGTCTGGTTTCAATAAGTGATGTCAGTGCAATGAAATGCTGTGATTTAATAATAGGATCTAACTGCAAGGAGAAAGACAACAGATATTAAACCTTAAAGCAAACCAGAGAGGTATATTTCAAATGTAGGAGCTTATTTTCCAGTCATAACATCAAACTCCATCACCCTTGTATTAAATTGACTTTTCAAAATAAGTTATAAGGTGATCCATGTGTCTAGGTTCAGACGCATAGCACTGCTAAACCACTGGGGATGGCTGCCTAGACTAAGCTCCGGGTTGGAAAAATTTGCATTCCCTAGGATCACCGTTCCAAATCCTGGTGGAAATCAACGCCACGCTCTGCCCTTACACAGCAGATAAAATGAGTTCCACAGTTTTCTGTTAATAGAAGTCTTTCAAAGGAGACTTTAAATACTGAGTTACTGTTAACCCCACACATACTTTTACAGAACCTAGATTTCATCATGGTAAATAGATGTTGCCCCTGAGTTCTTGACCAACATCTCCCCGCCCCCATCACTGCTGGTTACTTCCCTCACCCAACACACAGCTCCATTTCAGGGGGACCAGATGGACTGTGTCTGTTTTTTGGGGTGATCAGTGTAAAACTAAGTACTTTAGTTAAAACATTGGCTGAGGGAACAGCTTTGTGCAGACTTTAATCAGAACCCAGATGAGTGATGATTTCCAAATGCTTGATTAGCATCTGCCACTTAGCCAATCAATAATTGAGATCAAGTGAGCTGTTTTTTCCCCCCCCAATCAGTAAAGTGAGTCAGGAGGGGGCACTCTAATCACTTGCACTAATATTTGCCAAAGGGGTACTCTTACCAGAAACGTTATATTACAGTTATAGAGATTGGAGAGTCCCATTTGCTTTCAGCGCTGCTTTTGTTGTCTATTTCTATACTCATTTATCTCGAAGTGCTAAACAAACATAGGATGTAGCCTAAAAAGAGCACAGGTAAAGAAGGCAGGTGCTGGTGGGATCAACACTACCTCACACAGATTCCCTCTCAGTTGAATAATCTCCAGTTTCAGGGTAAGTATTCGCCAGGACACTAGTGTTATCCTCTTGGCTCATTCCGTCTCTTCTCCCTAGACTCAAGCTGGAGAAAGGATCTTCCATCCAAAACAAGAGAGGTAAGGTAGTAGGCTGCAGGCGGGTGCTCCATTAAGTCTGCTTCAGAACCACTGATGTCAAGGGGAGTCTCCAATGGGTTTTGGATCAGACCCTTGTCCATGGTAGTTACATTCCTACAATCTCAGTCTTCATATACAAGGAAGCACAAGGCTCAACCCACCTTTTTCTCCACGTACCACTGGAAGGGCCACAAAAGAATGAGTGGAGAGAGAAAAAAAACCATCCTCCAAAGCCCCAATAGTCTAAAATGAGACTGCCTGGCCTCCTGACTCAATCCTGGGTCCCATAGGTATCAACTTGTCCATGGTCCACTGCAAAATCTGAACCTTTGGCCAGATACGGTGCTGGAACACTGCACGCGGATGGAAGATTTAACCACTACATGTCTCAAGTGTGATGGAGAAGGGGGACTGAAGATACTGCCTCAGCCCGCTGTGATCTAATTGTAGCATAGGGGCCCCATATTCTACTGTCCCAGTACACTATGGGAACCTGCCCTAATGCAAGGCCCCTTCCTTGCGAGGGCCTGCTAAACTACACTTTGCTAGACTAGGCTGCGGGAGCATACTGTCCTTAGAGCCGGCATTAGGCATAAGCAAACGTTTAGGGCCCTGAGCAGCTCAAGGGGGCCTCCTATTTGCTTATTATTATGTGGTGTGTGTGGGGAGGGTGGTGGTGGGGGGGGGAAGGAGGACTATTTCTGCTTAGGGCCCCTAAGGGGCTAACACAACCACTGACCAGCCTCCTTAAATGGAACTGCTATACAGTTATGACTCCACATCTGTTTCACTGTTCCCTTGGACCTACCCTAGGCATAAGAGCTCAACTTGCACAGTTCCTTGGGAAACTGCAGCTTAGCCAAAAAGAATATAGAGATGTCATGGGGTTTTATTTTGTACAGTGATTTGGTACTGAATGTTCCTTCCTTCCCACCCCAAAAGGAACAGGGCACTAAGAAAGACCATTGCAACAAACAGAAATTTAATAAGGGAAAATGCATCCCCATGAAAAATGCTTTTATACATCAGCTTCTTAAAAATAAACCACCATCAAGGAGTTTCTTTGAGTGCAGTTAATTGTTACAGCGGAAATAGAAAAATAGTTTTGATGGAGAAAAAAAAAAGTCACATAATTTCGAAGTGTTGTAAGTAAGTTTTGCTTAGAGGGAGAGAAGGGGGGGAAGGGAAGATGTTGGATTTTTTTTTTTTTTTAAATCGCTAGATAAGTAACAATTTCTTCTGCCCTCTGCTGCTCACAAAAAGGAATGCTATAGCTCTCTTTAAAAGCTAGTGGGCTCAAGTCTCCATCAGCCTGGACCTTGTACAATCAATCACTTACACCAATTTAAATCGGAAAGATGGTGTTTTGCACCAATGCAAGAGACAAAAATCTTCAGGCCAAACCTTGCATCCCAGTCCTAAAAAACCTGGAAGATTTAATCATATTGACAAAAAGAAGAACAGGAGTACTTGTGGCACCTTAGAGACTAACAAATTTATTAGAGCATAAGCTTTCGTGGACTACAGCCCACTTCTTCGGATGCATAAAGTGGGCTGTAGCCCACGAAAGCTTATGCTCTAATAAATTTGTTAGTCTCTAAGGTGCCACAAGTACTCCAGTTCTTCTTTTTGCGGATACAGACTAACACGGCTGCTACTCTGAAACTAATCATATTGAGACATTAACTAATCTAGTTTGCTCTTGTCTAGTTTGCATTTCCTGCCTGTGCAAGGAGATGAAGTACTCCAAAGCAAATGAATGGATTTCAAATATTGAAAGTCCCCCACTCCCAGAGACGTAGGAGTGGCTCTGTGGAGCTACCATTTACACATTTCTGCAATGCCTACTCAGTCAAACTACAGCCCAGCCACTTTGCTCAACAAGCTTTGGTTGAAATCCTACCAACATTTGCTTTTTAGAGGACAACTGAAAGTTTCCTTGCAGTTAAAAATCAAGATTTATAATACGTCTGTTAGCTCAGACACTGATCATCTATCAAAATTTCAACTGGACATAAGCATTGTTTGTTTTTTTTCCAGCTAGTAGAAACAAAAGCCTACTCAGCCATTTTATCTAGGGTTTGTACCATGGCATCAAAATACCTTATTTATCCTCCAATAGTACCAACAGATTCAACCTTTAAGGCAAGCTCAACTTGAGATCCCTTCTATACCGTAGTCCAGCAGTGGATAAATAATGGGCGCGAGTGTTGGTTTTATTATAATTGTGCCTGATCTGGATGCCACGCTCTCTCCAGGAAACACAATTCCCTAGGAATTGCAGCAAGGAACTGTTGGGGATGAAACGTCAGCTCTTTGTTGGGATCCTGGCATCTGGGGCTAGGGAAAGTATCGCTCAGCTTGGCCCATGAAGAAAAAAACAAGTCCAAACACATTAGCTCATTAAACATGCAGAGGCCCTTTACTGTTTTGCTGCCAGGGCTTCTATTTCTAATTATTAATAGTTAGCGTCATCCTTTCACAAGCAAACAAAAGAAGTTTCCACTTACAGTTATTTCCCCAGGAGAGGGAATATATATATATAAAAAAAATTATAACCATGCTTCAGTTTTTCCCAGAAGTCTGTTTAGACTAAGGAGAAACCATTCCAAGGACAAAATATTTGTATCCTAAAGTTGTATGTAGTGCAACCGTCCAAGGAAGATCACTCATTCCATTTCCACATTTAAGGCTGCACACCAAGAGGTTGAGCTGCAAATGCCAAACAATGGAGTGGAACTGGAAGAAAGCCACTGTGAAATACACAACGCTCCCTTTTTAGGGTCCCTCTTTCCCCACTGTTTTAGTTTTCATGGCCGAACAAAAAATGACTTCGGTATGTGTTTGAGACAAGTTTATTTTTTAAAATAATCATCTCTCCTGATGTTTCTCACTCAGTATTTTGAAGGTAATTTCTTCCTCCTTTCTATATAAATACACTTGGTATTTCCTGAATCCTGGAGGGAGCGGGGGGAAATGGTTCGACATGTTCATTCCCCTCTCTGTTCTCCCTGTCAATCAGATTTCACTGAGAACACCACCATGAAGGTTTAGCCAACAGCTGACAGGTACTCAGTAGTGCAAGAGCAGTTTTTTTGGTTTTTTTTGTTTTTTTTAAGAAAAAAGCATAGAACAATAGAAGATAGAGATGAAGATGATGTAAAAAATTATATATATTTATATATATATGATTCATATCTATTTACAATGTGGCTGGGACAAACAGCAAGACATTTGAGGAGATTATACAAGACACCAGTAGCTTTTCCCCCCAACCTTCTCAGATTCGAACCTGGACATAAGGCATGAGGAGACTGAGACTAAAGAATGAAATTACACATTTACAAAGAAGGAATTTCCCACTCCCCGCTAAACCCCGTCTCCTTTTCACTCTGGTGAAATTGACTTTTTATTGACCAGTCTCTATGAAAAGAAAAAAAAATGGTTCTTTACAACCTCCGAAACATGGATGTTGATTTGTACGATATGTCAGGTTTGGCTTTTTACTTCTTTTTTGAAACATGACTTTTAGAAATACCCTGATTAGCTAGAGCAATACCATGTTTTCCATTTAAAATCATCATCAGCAAAACATGGTCAACTGAAACAGACCTTTGTATGAATTACTTGGTAATTTTTAGTCCCTAAAGTAAGGCATAGCAGAGAATGTATGTAGACAAAGCTACATCAATTGTGGAGTTTCAAGTGTTACCTTTCATTGGGTTTTCTTGACCTCGATATGGTATCCTACAGAATGAACTGATTAAACAGATTCCCTCCCCCGTCCCCCAAAAACAAACAAACAAACCCAAATCTTTAAATTCTGGACTTAAAACAGAGATTCATGTTTGCTTTCAGCACAGCAAGCTGCATGCTGAAATCTTAAAATTATCGTTCCAGTGAAACACCTTTTAACCCACCACATTGTTGCATCTCTGATAAAATATTCCTCAAGATTATAAATGCAGTTCAATCTTGTGTTCCAGGTGAAATGCTGTATTTTCTATGCCACACGAAGACCATATTTGACATGCATTATCAGTTGTGATCTTGCATTCCACAAGCTGCAGCCATTGAATCAACATGGTTTTCAGGCCTGAAACAGACACAGGCAGGGGAAAAAAAAAAAACAAACAAAAACCAAGCTACTAATGTGTTATGCCATTAATGCAAGTTTGTTTTTATGCTTCTTTCCACTCCATCCTCCCAGGTTCTCAGGTTTTTTTTACAGGCTGGTGATCTTCTATCCTGAAATCCTCTAGCTTCAAAGAGAATTTCCTCTTCCCCACGCATCCTCATGGGTTTAGAAGGGTCATAATTATTGTCCCATTTTTCTGAACTACAATATAATAAGCCATGTTTGCTTTACACTCTTCCTTATCCTTTCCAACAGGCTTAAAAATATTTTTTATCAGTAACAGGCTGCAGTGCAGAGCAGTAATTTATTACTCTGTAATTTCAGCTATTAGTTAAGGCGCTAGCCTGGGACTTAGACTCATGGAATCTATGAATGAATCTAAGGCCAGAAGGGACGATTGTGATCATCTAGTCTGACCTCCTGTACAAAAGATAGGCCATAATACTTCCCAGAGCAGATCCTTTAGAAAAACAACTAATCTCTATTTAAGAATCGTCAGTGATGGAAAATCCACCATAACCTTTGGTAAATTGTTCCAATGGTTAATTACTCTCACCATTAAAAATTTACACCTTATTTTCAGTCTGAAACTTGGGAGATACAGGTTCAGTTCCTTGCTCGGCCACTTTGTGACCATGTGCAAATCACTTAGTTTCTCTGTGCCTCGGTTCTCCATCTGTAAAAGTGGGATAATAGTACTGCTGTGCTCACAGGGGTGCTATTAGGATCGACACATTAAGGATTGTCAGGTGCTCAGATATTATGGTGATCAGGGCCATATGAGTTCCTGAGACAGAGCGATTTAGTCACAGGTACAAATTCTGATTGAAGGTAAGTAGGTTGTTTTAAATGTTGACAATTAAGAACACTGGATTTTCAAAGAGGAAATCAAAGATTAAAAACCTGCAGATTCCAGGAGGTAGAACTGAAGAGAGAGTCTTCTGTCAAGAGGGCTTACTCTAATTTTGCCAAAGCACATTGGTACCTGTGAGTATGGAATAGTTCCCAATTTGCTCAGCCAAGCAGAATAGCAAATATTGACATTTCTTTAAAAACACATTTTGCCGAATTACTTTCTGTATTCTCGCTAATTTCTTGTTCAAGAGTTCCACTATTCATTTAGCTCAAGCATAATATATATACCCATGGGCCACCTGTTTGTTGGTCATCCTAGTCCTGCCCAATTCTTTCTATACCTCTCAGTACCTTGGACCTAGTAGCTGAACAGCAAGAGGCTCCCAGAGGCCCAAGATCTGCACGCCAAGCTGAGAGCCAATGGCGGGCCAATCTTTTGATGCAGTATTCTGCTTTTATAAGCTTCAGATAGTGAGGTGGCAAAGTTCAAACACTTCTGCTATGACTCCTCTGATACCTGAGGGATTTCAGCTGCACGCAAACTAAGGCAGCAAACTGACTTTGTATGGAAAGGATCCACTCAGCTGAATGATCACCAGTTGTAAAAATCTGCACACACACCCAGGACTATAAACTCATCTCACTTGCTTTCCTTTTGTTTGATTACTGTAAGTATTTGAATGATTACATGAATTCCGATCATCCCAGCCCTATAATACAGTGAAGTTCAATCAGTTTGACACACACACACACACACACACACACAAAATAATAATTAAAAAAAAATCAGAAGTGCAGGTTTACCCTGCCAGCTTGCTGGTTACAAGTGATGACTTTCTCGGTGGAAGATCTTGTGGTGTCGGGATATGGTCTCCTGTGACCAGGTTATTGTCTGGCCCGGTGGTTGGCAACTGCTTGTTCTTCATCTTTGCCTTGGCCATATTGTAGTCACCCGAGTCAAAATACTTTTGCTGAAAGAGGGACAGGATTTCAGGTTACTTTGGCAAAGTCTTAAGAAAATATACTGCCCCAAAACTTGTTGGAATATTGCAAACATACAAGACCTATCTAACCATGAATGTTTTCTTGATTTAAGAAGTAGCTTGGTCAATGTACACCATTGTGCCACTGAATTTGCAGACTCTTAGATCAGCCTAGCTGGCACGTAGAAGTATAACTATAGCTACCCCAGCAGAACACTGCTAGTATAGACAGTTATACTAGCAACAGAGGGCTTTTGCTGGTATAGTTCATTCGGTTCGGTGAGCAAAATAAACTATCCCAGCAAAAGTGCTTTTGTGCTGCTAGAACTGCATCTACAATAGGGTTTTTGCTGGCACAGCTGTGTCATAAACAACAAACCCAAGCAAAATAACTCTCACAGCCCTATCAGGCAAAGCTGTGCTGGCAAGATTTATATAGCCCTGGCCTAAGAACAAACACTAAATCCTCACTTTAAAGAAGCAGTCACAGAAGACTGGAAGCCAGACAAGCAGGCTCCTTCCACACAAGGAAATCCACCTTCCCGTTTTACAAAGTATGTGTATAACACAACCAGTCACCCCCAACCAATTTTCGGCCTTTCTGTAACACTTATTTGAAAGGATAACCATGATCATTTACTTCCTTTACCAAGGTGTACTGTAAACAAACACAATTCACCAAGTACAACAGCAGTTGAGAAAGCTTTATAACAGGGAATCTCAGGCCTGGTGTACACGGGGGGGGGGAGGGGGAGGGAAGAGGAGGGGGAAATCGATCTAAGTTACGCAACTTCTGCTACATGAATAACGTAGCTGAAGTCGCCGTACTTAGATCTACTTACTGCGGTGTCTTCACTGCGGTAAGTTGATGGCGGACGCTCTCCCGTCGACTCTGCCGGCGCCTCTCGCCCTGGTGGAGTACCGGAGTCGACGGGCGAGCGCTCAGCGGTCGATTTATCACGTCTAAACTAGACGCGATAAATCAACCCCTGCTGGATCGATCGCTGCCCCTCGATCCAGCAGGTAATGTAGACAAGCCTTCAGTTGGGTTTACCGAGTTCCTTAAAGTGACTTTTAAAGCCCGAACACTTGACCTACTGCCACATGGCTGTACCCCTAATGGGGAAAGACCCCAGGACCCAATTTTCATTTACCCCATTCTGGCAGCATAAAAGAGGCCTTACAGTGGGTGTAAATTACATGTCTGCCAGAGCACCATACAGGGGCTTTGGTGTAAGTGAGGAAAGGCCTGATTTTGCTCTCCCACTGGGGTGAGTTAAGGCCCGATTCTCCTCTAAATATCGGATTTAAAAACAAAAACCCCTATTGCTTCCATGCCAAGACATTAAATAACCATTATGTTTGTGCTTGCTCTGCAGGCTGTTACCTAAAACAATATTACCACAGTAACATTGACAGCAAGAGATAATGCTGGCACACAATGATGTTTTGGCAGGATGGAAGGCTATAAATAAAAGCTATAAAAGGAAAACAATAATGTTAATTCCCAGGAAGCAAAGCAGAGGCAGTGGGCAGAATCCCTGTGGTTCTAAATGGGAAAAACAGCAAAACTGTTGCATTTTCCCCAACTTCTCAGAGGATTGGGAAACAATCTGAAGGGGATAAGAGGCTCATATACTGTACCAGACTGCTTTACAATGGCTTTATAAAGCATTACCGCTATAAACAAGATGCCAGGCTTTGCTTTACTGAATTTCAGTGAGGGCTTTAACTAATTCCTCGGCCATAGGAGTCACGAGGCCTGATACACCATTGCCTTGAACCTTGGCCAGCCGTACATCAGCACAGAGTGGGTGTAAAATGCTGCCATTCTGGGCCGGTGGCATTTCTACACCCACTTTGCACAGGTCTAAGTGACTGCACAAGGTGCAGAGGAATGGAAAAATCAAGCCCACAGTTTCTAATTTTGCATCATTATTCTTTAAGGATTCTACTTTGAACCTACATGTGAGATTTGGAACATCTGATCTGCCAGATCACCGGCTGGTGCAGGACCAGCTGCACAGCGTTAAGGTAGATCCCAGGGAGAGGCCCAGATGGCACAGGGAGATCAGTGCATTAGTTTCTAACTATCAGAGTCCAAATCATGACGGGTCACAAGGTGGAGAACCGGGAAGCCACTAAACAATATTCACATAGCAAAACCCACCACACAAAAGACAGCCCAACACAAGAGCAGCCTGAGATGATCTCAATCAGGAGCTTACGAAACAGGGGAATGTGCCACACAGACATCTACTATGGTGACTTCAGTGGGCTTTAGATGGGGCCAATCCCAAAGAGCTTTAATCAGGTCCTGCAGACCTGGCACAAGCTTGCATTATCAATAACATTCATAAGCACAAAGTCACTCAAGGTACAAGTAAACTCATATTCATCCTGGACAGCTACATCAAAATTATGTTTGTTCCTACATTTGAATACTTTTCAAGTGGTCATGCCTGACTTTTTTCATGCCTGATATATCTCCAGGCCAGCAACAGTAACGAATAGAAATGTATTAGATACAAATGGCATTACATGTTCAGGCCACTGGTCCGGTTTGGTCAATAGATAGAAATATAAGCACCCTATGTACATACTGAATCCAAATCTCTCATTCAATACAGTCTTTACTAACAATGTCTAGACTACTTTAAGTGCTACTATCTATATCATATACACTTTTCTTTACACCATCTAGTGATGACAACGGTTCGCTTCCAAGACAAGGGTATTTGAGTAGGTAAGTACCCCTTTCTGCAGTCTTTTCATTAGGAAGTCTGACCCTCCTGGCTTCTGTCCTAAATTAGGATATTTGGCCTTTAGTTTTGCTTCTTCTGCTCTCTCAGGGATGACTGCTTCCTTCTCCTGTGTATCCTGAAAAACAAGAAACGGATTAAAGCTATTCAACCCTATGAAACAGGACACTTATTTTAGCTGGGAAATCTAGTTATACAATGTTTGTCCTGTAACTACAAGCCTAATGTTTATCACTAATTGAGGTGTGGCCCCTTAAATGCTTAAACATACTTTGAGAATACTGTAAACTCAATTCTAAACCCATAGGGGGAGTGGCTTTCTCAGAAAGCCTGTGGGAAAGTGGACAGATAAATGGTTCAGGTGAGAGATACAGCCATAGATAAGGAGCCATTGGTAAGTTTAACCCAGGCAATGAGGTTCAACAGGCAGTCATCAGTTTCACATCAACTCCCATCAGTTAAGTGTGGCACCATCGGTAACTCTTCTAACCTTTCCACATTGCAGAAGCCAATTGGCTGAGCCAATATGGGCGGTGGCTAGAAATTCAACCAAGCTTTTATACTCAAGAGCAAGCAACATGCCAGAAACAGCTCACCGGGTGGGTGGCAGAGATCAAGTTCTGCTGCTTCAACATGGAGTAGTTGTTCACATGTATTCAACGCATCAACATTCCACAGTGCCATTTCCTAGCATTGCTTAAGGATAGTTGTTTTAAACAATCGAGCTCTTTGATCACTAAGCATCATTAAAAGAACAAGAGGCAAATCAATGTTTTTAGTGCATATTTCTTCATGAAGGGGAATTCCATAATGCTGAAGACAGCCCAGGAAGCCAGAAGGTCTCTGTATTCACAAAGCACAGATACCCTGAGCCACCCCACCCATGTGTGTGCCTCCGCCCTATGCTGCAGAGAACAGTTCCAGAGCAAGATGGTATTTCACCATCCAAGACTTTGTCCTATGGACTGTGTTACACAGGTCAGACTTGCAATCCTTTCTGGCCTTAAGATCTATGAATCTTTGGCCCCTCTGCAGAGATCCCCACCAGCCCCTCACGTGCGATGGTTTTTGCAACATGGACACCTGCCTACTAAGAACGGGACTGAGACTTCGCAACTTGTGTCGTACAAACCAAACAATGCTGACTCGAGTCAGTTTCAACCAAGGCCAAATTCAAACTGGCAACTCAATCGTCTATGCCATCCAGCACCACAGACGCAGCAAGCCCAGCTCCAGCGGCAGAACAGCACATAAGATCATCTCTCTGGTTGATCAAGAAGTGGCATTGACTTGTTCTGTGGCAAGTTCCTTCTCAAGCCCCTGGGCCCAAAGGCTCATGGCCTAAGTACAGAGTAGATTAGGCAAGGTAAAGACAGGGTTGAGATTTCCCATGTCTTTGCTGGAATCAAAGACTAAAAAACTTTGCAGAGGGGGGAAAAAAACAAAACAAACCAACATTTATCTTCAGCTTGGCATGCAGGTGTCAATACGGTCACGCAGAGAGTTGCTAGAGCAAGCTCACAGAGATGTAAGAAACAGGATTCTGGTCAATGTCAGTGACAGGACATCACACTAGAGGGACCATGAGTTTGATCCCGCCTAGCTACTCCTGTGTTCCAAGTAAACTGAATCCCTCTTGCTAAAAGGGCAGGACACAATCCATCCAACTAGATAATCTACATTTGATTTTAGTAAAGAGAACAGGCAAAGTTCTGCCGTAATGGTTCGGATTGGGCATGTTATGGTTGGGTTCAAGACACCTTTGCTCAGAAATATACAGATGGAACTCTGCTGAAACAGACGTGAAACTTTCGAATTGGAAAAATTAACAAAAAAAAGATAGAAATCAGTATCCTAACCTAGAAAATTAGTTGAGACCTGTAAATATCTGATAACGTGGACTGGTTTTTAAGTGACAGCTTCAGAACTTTTGTACAGAAGTTGCTGTACAAGAGCAGAAATTGGTGATGGCTTCAAAAATGATCCCATCTGCAACTAAATATTTGTCTCAGCCCAGTGGTAGAGGTGGTTTGAGAGCTGCCTGGGATGTATTACTCACTTCCACCCCTCCAATCATGTGAGGAAAGAAGATTAGAAGGATTGTCACACTTCTGTCCTCCAAGAGAGTGCTTATCCCAGCCTTATTCTTTAAGTGGAGTTTGCTTAAGTAAAGAGCGTGGATGTCAGCGGAACCAGAGAGTGACTATATTTCTCAGTTATTTCAGAATTTTTAAATACAGCTTTGAGAACAGACTCAATGCTATAAAAGTCCAACACTATGAATTACCAAATACAGTCAATTCCATTTCCTAGGGCTGTACGGCTTATTACACTCGAGGGTCAATAGTAGGTGACCAGAAATAGAATGGCACAGTCTGTCTTAAGAAATCTTGCTGCTCTGTTATTCTTGACAAGTCATCTGTTGGAAGGCATTTCAGGGGGCATGAAGTTTTTCAAAGATTTAGAACAGAGGCCGCTGGCCTGTTTAAGATCTGGATTAAGATCTGGATTTAGATGGTTTTTCCTCTACAGAGAGCAGCCTAATGGGCTGGGTCAGCTGTCAGCCCTCTCTGCCTGCAGTATTCACTAGGCCGTTCTGGAAACCTCCATTCCTGCTAGTCACTATTGCCACCAATTCCAGACAAGATCTTGCACCGTGGGAACTCAGTTCAATTTAGATGGCCTGTGAAGCATATCTGGGATCCTCAGATTTGCTTTGTTGCTGGCCTTCACCAGCCTGTGACATTTGGTCCATTACCAGGTAAAACACTGGAAGGAGAGGCAAAATATTTCGAGAAGCCACTGCAAATTAACAGATTAGCCAACAAAGTGAAGGCAGGCGTGCCCACATCTCAAAATCCACATCATCATAATTGTTCATTGTTCACTGTCTCAGACAGATTGAGCCATAGACGGACACTGAAATCTCTCAGTCTTGGATCTGGTCCTTCCAGGTAAGGAAGGACATACAGGAGGAAGTTAGTAGTGCTGGTACCACCAATGGTGAATGTGTATTTTGGCAGTTAGAGTCCATCCTGGGTCGAGGGGGAGGTAGAGTGGTCCTCGTGTCTGATAGTTGAATAGTGGGTTGGAGATGGTGGGTAGAAACGATGTTTCCAACCTGTGTACATATCTTATTCTCCAATCTGTTGAGCATAGTGGGGAAACTGGGATGGAGAGGCTTGGAAGCTAGGAGCGAAGATGTGTGCCTGGCGCAGGCCAGACAGGTATACTGGAGGATGCTCTGTGGATGACAGGTGGTGGCTAGCGACTATACGTAGCCCAGCTGGAAATATACAAGTTGGTTATCTGGTCTATTAAAGGCAGTTGACAGCTGCTGAGAAGTTGGCTGTGGAACATTGGCCACAAGTGTCCTCTGAGATATTTTCTGCTATAGTATTTATTCCAATGGTGTTGGGGTTAATGGAGATTTATCACTCTGGCTGTCTTAATGAAGTTCTCTTTTCTAGGAAGAGGATACAGGTAGACAGATGCCACTCAGCCAACTACAATTCAAAAAGACGCTGCCCCACGAAATAAAGGGATTCTTTACTGGCAGAGAATTAAAGAGAGAAGTACAAGTTCCAAAGTGGTGTTTGGTCTCTCAGCAGGAATTCTGGCTGTGTTACCCATAGCCCAGTAGTTCTTACCAGACACACTCAATCCCAACTCCTCCCCTCAATTATTTATTTCTAAGTCCTGCCACTGTATCCAAACTGCCACAGAGCTGATCTTTATGTTTCATCACTGTTCAAACTTAACAGCGACACACGGCTACCACTTTTCCCAGAGGACCTGTATCACTGAACACATGTGCCCAGATGGCCAGTAGGTTTTAGCTGCATGACTGTTAGCATGTATTCTAATAATACTGTAAGATCAGGAAAGCCTATTTTTCTGATAGATCCCTGTTGTACTGGCGTCACCATTAGTTTGGGCAATAACCGGTTTGGCTGAGAGCTGCCTAAGTGTTTGTATGAGAACACCTGGCCTGTGCTAATCCTGCTCCGGTTCTGAAGTTTGAGATGGCAGCGCCGTGTATAGAAACTCTGAGACAAAACAGGCTTCAAAGTGTTCTTGCAAACTGTTACCCAGAATGCTCTTCCACTTCCCAACTATTAGAGGGGGGGGGGGTGAGAGCTCCGAGAAGGCATTTAGATGTGAGTGTTAGGGGTGGTTAAAATGCTTTTGTGTAGGATTTATGTGCCAGAGTAGTAGAAAGTTTTTAACCTCCAGGCTGCACACCATATAGCTGTTTGTGATATCACAAGTAAAAGGGTCAAAGATTTCCTGCATCACAGGAACTCAAATCTTTTGGCAGTGATCTAGCAGTGGCCGTTAGTAAGCGGTTGGACGGTATCCTTGCTGGAGGAAAATGTCTAGCCAGGGGTCACAGTCCATTTACTCAGTATAAAAACTTGTTCTGGACCCTTGCAGGCACAAATGCAGTTCTCTTTTGCAGAGCTTCCCAACTGGTCCTATATAGAGCCCAATCCACAGTCTCCCAATGATTTCAGTGGGATTTGGATTATGCTCACACACAAGCTTCAGAAACATATTTAGATTTTTTTTTAATTAAGTCTGATGGTGGAGTGGCGTTTAATAGCCAGGGTCCCCTGTGTAAGTCATTAAGAGAAACCCGTGCCTTCGGAGGTCAGGAAGTCACATCCTCTGTTGTACCCATTTCACCATTTTAAGTTGAGGGACGCTTTAGGAGCAAGTATTTCCCTATGTTAAAAACCAAGAGTGAAAAGAGTTAATATTTAAAATGAAGGTTTCAGATTGGAAACACTTTCTCCCCAGTCCCAACATATATGATTTCTAGGACAGACGATGCCAAGGCATTTTGGAAGAGACTATTTAAGTCAGGTTTCTCCTTTTCCCTAAAGCTACCGTCTCCTCTCTTTGGTTACCATCCACTTAAAGAGAATCAAGAGAAAATAACAATTGGAAAGACAATGCATCTTTGCTAAGACAGTCTTTAAATAAAGTGGATAAGTCTGAGTAGCTGCTCCGCTCACGACACCGTGGGCAATGCTCTAAGAAAGTCGATGACTCACGAAAGCTGCACACCATGCTGCTAAGCTGCCCTAGACAAAAGGCAAAACAAGAATTTTTGTGCAGAAGGGTTATGTGGGATAATTTTATATTATTACTCACTACAGTTCAGTCCCGCAGCGTTAATACAAAACCTCCACTACAGCTTCGCCCCCCCAAAGTAATAATGCCACCCCTTCTCATCTACTGCAGCTTCATTTTCAGGCTGCCCCCTGAATTCTACTTTAGCCTAAGGCACTTTATTACCCTCAAATAAATCAACAGCTTGTGCACAGAACTACAGACTTGTCTACAACACAGTGATTGCTTTAGTGCAAGCCTGAACTGGTATTTTGAGAGAAACATCCCTCCCCCTTAATACTAAAGGGAAATTCCCCTACTTACTTTGAAGCAGCTGTTATTATATAATCCTAATTTACCGCCACTTCACGCAAACCTGATCTCACCTCTCATCAAAAATTATTTACAGAGAAGTCACGAAACTGAGGTGAACTGACGTTCTTTATACGGAAGCCACCACTGCTTTTAAAGCAACTCCTGCACTCTTAATTCTTCTTGTGACTCTCACAGGGCTGGGCAGGTGGCTTTGTCCTACCATTGGGGTCTTAACAGGTGGGAGAGGGATACTTATTATAAGCCATTTCACATATATGTTTGCAGAGTTGTAGCTGTATTGGTCCCAGGATATGAGACACACATGGGTAGGTGGGACAGTATTTTTCATTGGACCAGCTTCTATTGGTAGAAGATACAAGCTTTCCATCTACAGAGGGCTCTTCTTCAGATGACCTGGTGGGGCAGGTGCGCTGAAGAAGAGCTCTGCGTAGCTCAAAACCTTGTACCTTCCACCAACAGACGCTGGCTGGTCCAATAAAAGATATTTCCTCATCCACCTGGTCTCTCTCCTTTCACATACGTGTACTCATGGTTTCATGGAGAGCTTAGCCCTGGTCGACACTTAAAATGTAGATGGACCAGCCACATCGCTCCGCGGGGTGAAAAACGTCCACCCGAGTGCGTGCCGTAGTTAAGCCAACCGGACCCCAGGTGAAGAATTCAAGCCCCCTAAGCTCCAACCAGCAGCGGAGCCACCCCATGCTGAAGTCCAAGTCCCAACCCAGCACCCCCAGATCCTCCCTCCCCCATAATCCCCTGCCCCTAGTGGAACCACCCCCAAGCCTGGGTTCAACCCCCACCCCAGGACCCCCCCCCCCACCCCCAACATCACAGTCTCCCCCCACATCCTCCTCTGACCCACCCTGTCCCATCCCACGGCTGCACCCTGGCCCCAGAAGCTTCCACACTCCCCAGGATCCCATCACGACGCCCTGACCCCATCCTGTCCCGCCTCAGAGGCCTCCACACCCCCAGTATCCCACAATCCACCAGCCCAGCCCGTCCAGACTCCCGCCGCACTGAAGCCCTATCTACCCCACGGCCAACAGCCCCCCCGGAAGTACCACCCCCACCAGGCCTGTAGCCAATGACCAAACACCATTACGCGGAGCGACGAGTAGGGCAGCCAATCACAGCGCAGCCCGGCGCGAACGGGCAGTCCCAGTGGCCAATCGGAACCCAGCGCGATCCCGCCCAGACTCAGCCCCTCACCTGTTTCTCGTCGCCCGTCTGTTCGCACCGGCTGTCGGCGCTGAGCTTCTCCGACATGGTGGGACAGGGAAGGGAAGAGGGACGTGGCTGAGAGAAGCGCCGGCGTTCTGCTTCCCACTCTCTCCCCGGCTCCTGTCACTTTCACTCTGTAAACAAAATGGCCGCCGCCGCCCCCCTAACGTTTCTGACTGGTAACTGACAAGCAGAGCATCCAATAACAAAGCTTCGGAGGCCAGGATGACATCATACCCAACCAATCATAGCCCACAGGAGGCGGGATGAGGGGGGGCGGGATACGGAGGCGAGACAGATGGGGCAAAGGGCCAATGGAGAGTGAGGCAGGAGCAGAACGGGCGGGGCAAAACTTGGGAATGACGAAACACTGAGCGGGACCAATAAGAGACGGAGAGGAGGCCGTGGGCGGGGAACCAAAATAGGGGGCGGGGTGAGGCGGGTCTTGGCTGTAGCGGGGGCAATTTCATTGGCTGCCCTGAGCTCGGTGGCGCCAGGTCCCGCCCCTGACTCGAGCAATGGCCTGGGTGTGAGGGCGGGGACTAGCGTGAGCCGCGCCGGCCGGGCCTGGGGCCCCGCCCCCACATCGCCCCGGGCCCCGCCCCCGGGATCCCACCACTAGCCCCCCCCCCGAGCCTCCCGCCCCCACATCGCCCCGGGCCCCGCCCCCGGGATCCCACCACTGCCCCCCCCGGGACCCGCCCCCGGGATCCCACCACTGCCCCCCCGAGCCCCGCCCCCCCACATCGCCCCGGGCCCCGCCCCCGGGATCCCCCCACTGCCCCCCCGAGCCCCGCCCCCCCACATCGCCCCGGGCCCCGCCCCCGGGATCCCCCCACCGCCCCCCCGAGCCCCGCCCCCCCACATCGCCCCGGGACCCACCCCCGGGATCCCACCACTGCCCTGCCGGAACCCGCCCCCCACATCACCCGGGACCGAACCCCGGGATCCCCTGGGACCCAGCACTGCCCCTCCGGGACTCTCTGGGACCTCCCACATCACCCCGGGACCCCCCCACACATCACCCTGGGATCCACCATTGCCCCCCAGGACACGCTCCCCACATCCCCCAGGGACCCAGCCCCCAGGAACCTCTGGGACCCACCACTGCCCCCTCCGGGACCCACCCCCCACATCACCCTGGGACCCACCACCACCACCCCAGGATACACCCTCACATCAGCCTAGAACCCAGCCCCTCCATATCACCCTGCAACCTACTGGTGCCACCCCCCAGGAACCTCTGGGACCCGCCCCCCACATCACCCCAGGACCTGCCAGGACTCACCCCACACATCAGGACCTGCCTCCTCTCCCCTGGGACCTGCCCTCCAGGACTCTCTGGGACCCACCCCCTCAGAACCGCCCAGTCCCCCATCACCTCAGGACCTCCACCCCCACCCCCCCATCACTCTGAGTGTCATACAGTTTGTGTCTTCTGTGGTGACAACGCTGAGTCCTCCTGTCCCTGGGAATTTGGGATGGGTCCAAACTTGGATGAAAATGATGTTTGCACAGTTAATATGTAACCCTGTTAATGGCTGTCGTTAACATGGTTCTCATCCCAGTTGGGAACGAGCCTAGTTTGAATATGGTTCTTTAATCCAGCCCCTCTTTATGCCCTTGGGGACAGCTAGAGCCTGAATTTAGGCCCCAAAATGTAGATTTTTGTTTAGATTAAGGGGGAATTTGCACAATATAATATAGCTAGAACTGGGCTCCTCCAGCTGCATTTAGGAACTGAATTTCGTGCAGATGTGGTTGCTCCATCTCAAAAAAGATAGATTGGAATTGGAAAAGGTTCAGAAAAGGGCAACAAAAATGATTAGGGGTATGGAACAGCTTCCGTACGAGGAGAGATTAATAAGATTGGGACTTTTCAACTTGGAAAAGAGATGACTAAGTGGGGATATGATAGAGGTCTATAAAATCATGACTGGTGTGAAGAAAGTAAATCAGGAAGTGTTATTTACTCTCTCTCATAACACAAGAACTAGGGGTCACCAAATGAAATTAATAGGCAGCAGGTTTAAAACAAACAAAAGGAAGTATTTTTGGACGCAACGCACAGTCGACCTGTGGAACTCCTTGCTAGAGGATGTTGCGAAGGCCAAGACTATAACAGGGTTCAAAAAAGAACTAGATAAATTCTTGGAGGATAGGTCCATCAATGGCTATTTGCCAGGATGGGCAGGGACGGTGTCCCTAGCCTCTGTTTGCCAGAAGCTGGGAATGGGCGATAAGTAATGACTCACTTGAAGATTACCTGTTCTGTTCATTCCCTCTGAAGTACCTGGCATTGGCCACTGTTGGAAGACAGGATACTGGGCTAAATGGACTTTTGGTCTGACCAGTATGGCCGTTCTTATTTTCTTACAAATGTCCAGGGATGTTTGGATCCAGATTCTTCAGCTAAAAGCAGGGATGAAATTGAAGGGAAAATGCTATGCTCCCAGGCTCCACCCTCAAACTAAGCCCTGCCCATTTGAAGTGCCACAATGAGGTACTACTCACAATAAATTGTGCAGCCCTTCCCAATATAGTTTTCTTGTTTTATGCACTCTGCAGCACAGCGGGAGGAGTTGATCATCATCCATCAACTTTCCTGCATTCTTTGCACAGCAATGAAGTAGTTCACAGCATTGCCAGTGAAACAATCACCATTAGGTTTCAGAGTCAACAGTCTACTGAGATTAATTGAGACAAGTGACATCTCTCAGAGGGATTGTTTCAGGCTGGCTGCAGGCTTGGGTAGAAAGCACTGCGGTGGTTTACACTTGGTTCACAGTTTGATGATTCTGTTTACGACTAGAAGCTTAATTTTGGTTTTTGAACAAAAACGGGTTTGTTGGAGAACAAGGTGATGAAAAAAGTAGGCCAAGCCAGCCCGCTTCGATCCTCTTTGTCATCCTTGTAAGAAAAGTCAGTGAAAACAAATGTTTAAGAATCTTGCTCTGCAGGGTTACCCTCTCAACCACAGCCGCCTGGGGCTGACAAGGAGGGTTAAACGCAAAGCCTACGAGTGACAGGTTCATCTTTGTGCAGTGCCGAGCACAATGGGGCTCTGGTCCGCGAATGAGGCTCCAAATGCGCCTAGATCATTACTGAGAAAAGGAGACTAGCAGTGTGTAGGGGTTGCTATTTCCCCCGTAGAGATCAGGGCAGCTCCTCCGTGGGCCCCTTGGCTTTGGCTGTCTGGTAATCCTTTCCTGTATTTGGGCCAGGACCAGGGATGGGCGAGGAGGATTCAGGTGGCTTTATGCTGCTTTTGTGCTTCTCCTACTGTGAGGCGGTGCAGCCTTTGGGCTGTTCTAGCTTGCGCCCTGCTCCCCAGGAACCCCGGAGAACAGGGCAGCGGGCCCCAGCCGTGCTCCCAATCCACCCCTGTACTGAGGGCTGGGAGCAAGACCAATGCAGAGGCCTTATGCTAGCTCCACCCCAGCCAAGGCACCACCCAGGGAACACCTCCCACCAGGCCCTTCACACCTAGCAACTAGCACCCAAGAGGAAGGAAATCCCCCCCCACCTCCCTGCAGGGAAGCAGGGCAAGGACCCCAGCTAGAGAACAAAGGTGTCCCTGTGAATACTCCCTGAGAGCCTGGAAGAGGCCCAGTACAAGGCTCCCACAGGCATCTGGTTGGGCTGGATTTGCTGCAGCGAGAGAGACCGGGAACGCTAATGCCGAAGGCCCAGTTTCAGTCTGAAGGCCACAGGCCTGTTGCAGTAGGTCCTGGGGGCCTGGCCCACTAACGGGATCACTCTCAAGGGATTGGTTACAGGCTGGGACATAGCCCGGACCTTGGGACTCCAGGACAAAGAGGTGTAAAAGGCCTTTGGCGTCACGCCTGGGCATGAATTCAGATCACTCCCGCAGCAGCATTCTCCGCCATTTCAAATGCCCCGCGAGTAACATTCAAGCACTCCCTGTTGCTCCTTTTGACGTTTGCTACCCACCGGCCCCACCGGCCCCATTAGCAGAGCTGTGCTGAATGCAAACCAACCAAGAGCTCGCTTAGACACTCGGAGTTCTGCCTCTCTCTAGTGGCCTTGAGTGCGGAGTGTGACATTAAACAGCGGACACAGGAGCGGCATGAACAAATCAAGCCAGGAAGACGTGTTTAACCATCCCGCTTATACCTGGCACTTGCATCTTCTTCTTAGTAGCGAGGGTCTTGTCTTTAACCAAGGCCGAGTTGTCCAAAGCACGAAGATCATTTAGCTTGTAAATTCTTTGGGGGAAGGGACTGTCTTTTTGTTCAGCGTCGGCACAGGCCTAGCTGGCCCTGAGTGGGAATTCCAGGGTGTTACCGTAACACACGTAATATATAACTAGAGAAATCAGAGCTGGGAAACCCCGGTTAAGTCCCAGTTAGTCCTTCCTCTAGTCTCCCGGCCCTTGAACTTCCCCTGGTAATGTGGCTTCCCTAATTCCTCTTCTGCTGCTCGGAAATGCTGCTCCCTGAGGTTCAGCCTGAATTTCCCTTTGCTGAAGGACTCCAGGCATCTGAAGAAGTGGGTTTTTTTACCCACAAAAGCTTATGCCCAAATAAATCCGTTCGTCTTTAAGGTGCCACCGGACTCCTCGTTGCCTTTGCTGAAGTGAAGCCACTCTCTGCAAGGCACTTGGCATGACGCACTAGGGCCACTAGATGCCACTCTTGACACATTTTGCAGAGACTTTTACAGGCTTGGCTACTGAGGGTTGCACTGCACCAGGGTCAGCAGCCTACATCTTCGCCAGGCATTCTGGGCAAGTGCAGCTACCCAAGTGGCGGACTCCCCAGTGCAGGAGATTTCTGACTGTGGAGGACAATGCTAGTTCTGCCGTGAACTTTAAATCCAGGCTTCTGGCCAGCCAAGCAGCAATAAGACCTCTCCCAGAAGACACATGTGCTCTCAAAGTCACCTCCAAGAACAGGGCTGGTGGGAAGATCCAAGCAGAAGGCTTTGAACAGGGAAACAAGTCAAACTGACTCTTGGCTGGGTTTCTTTTTCAGCAGAAGCTTTATTGGGCCAGGCCAGGCTGATGGGAAGGGGATTAGCGTTCTCACCTTGCTATCAGCATGATGCTGCTTCACCCCACAAAGTGCTTCCCCATGGACTTGCCTGAGTGAGTTTCATTCATTCATTAGTGCCAATCCATGACTGACACCTCCATCCAATCTGTAGTTACTCAAGGCCTCTTGAGCAACAGAGCTGGGTAGAGTCACTGATTTCAGGGGGAAAGGCAATCACACAGTTTTTCCGTTGGCCTTCAGCTCTCACACCACCTTCAAAGGGCCCACACGCTGCCATCTCCTCCTCCAGATCTCATCAGGAAATACCTGCTCACACAGCATGAAGAAAATCAGTGGAACTCCCTGCTGCAGGAGATCAGGACATTAGATATGGTGGCTGGGTTTGAAAAGGAGGTGAACAATTTTATGACCGACGCAGGCTACGCTGAGGGAATCGACTCTCACGTTCCAGGGCAAGAGCTGATGGCCATGAGGGTCCGGCAGGAATTTCTGCCTCCTGCACAGAATGACGCAATAGGCCAGGTGCATTTGGGGAATCTTTTTAACCTTAATTCATCATTTGTGCTGGCTTTTATACCAGTGCAAAGTGGGTACAAAACTCCCGGTCACTTTGCAATGCTGTAATGAATGCACAAGGTATAGGGCAGCAGAAAATTCTGGCGCAGCTATCAACCACCAGCATTAGGAGTGACGGGCGTGATCCTTCCTTCGTCTGTGTGCACGGGACCATGCTCCGATGCCTTTTAGAGGTAGCGGGCTTAGCTTAATGGACCGTCCCTCTAGTAGGTTCAAATTCTAGCTGAGTTAGCCTGTTGTGGTAGCTAAACGTGAAGTCCATGCAGCAGGCGGGGTGAGGGTTTCTCAAAGAAAACTTTAAAAATCCAGGCTCTGCATGGTCCCCTAGCCCTTCTTCTCCAATCCATGGCCAAAATTCCACCCCTGCAAACCCCATTTTTATGCACAGGACTGTAGAGCTGTTGGAACATTTCACCAGAATTTCCAAATTCCGTATTTCAATTAAAAAAAAAATAGGGAAAAAA
The DNA here is from genome assembly GCF_027887155.1 of Malaclemys terrapin pileata. Lineage (NCBI taxonomy): Eukaryota > Metazoa > Chordata > Testudines > Emydidae > Malaclemys > Malaclemys terrapin. The sequence goes on from NC_071525.1 coordinate 7,092,801, forward strand.
AGCTGACACGTTTTCACAAATTCTCCCTCCACCTTCATTTTGCAACTGACTCTAGAGCTGGGTCAAGAGTTGGACAGAAGTTTGACCAAAAAAAAAAAAGCCCCCCAAATTAATTTCCCCCCATTCTACCTGACTGCTTCACTTCACCCCAGACATGGCTGCATTTCTGTGGCACTGTACAGAAAGCAAAGCAGCTTGGGATTATAACAATAGGCCCTGAGCCTGCAAACACACACACGCTTTACTACTGTGAGCAGGCCTGTTGAACTCAACAGTATGTTAATAAGAAGACCTAGCTCTTATGTGGTGCTGTCTTCAGTAGATCTCAAAGCACTTTACAAAGGAGGTCAGTATCATTATCTCGATTGTACAGATGGGGAAACTGAGGCACAGAGCGGAGCAATGACTTGCCCAAGGTCAGCCAGCAGCCCAGTGAGCAAGCCAGGTATAGTCCTGAGTCCTAAAACAGGGCACTAGCTACTACGACACACTGCTTCCCTACAATAGAGTATCGTTAAAGAAGTACAGACATCCCTAGTGTGAATGCAGCCATATCGGTATAAAGAGGCTTTTTACTGGTATAGTGATTCCGGTATAAGCTGTACTGTTATAAGGCACTGTTATACTCATGGCGCTGGGTCCACTCTTGCAACAAATAGTTTTACCGTAAATCAGACCCCTTAACTGATAGATTGTACAAAATGTGTGTCTAGAACAGGCCTTAGTGCACTGGTTCCCAAACTGGGGTTCATGAAATGTTACAGGGGAAAAATTCCCTAATGGGGGACAGAGCTGTCCCTAGTGACCCCGGGCAGCCCGGGACCAGCAGGCCAGAGCCCCTGGACTTCCAAGAGCTAAGCAGATCAAAGCAAGCATCTCTATCACACCGAGGAGATTTAAACTTCAAGACTCCCTATAAGAAATGGAAAGGGAGGTGGATATTTTTTGCTGTTTTTTAAATTAAATAAGCAGCTAGTATTGTTTTTTAAATTATCATGAGAAACAAGTTTAAGCTTTGTTGTAACGTGCGTTGTTTGCCTGGACTGCTCAAGACCTGAATGCTTGTGTAGGAGGAACTCTTTGAGTTGGCTTCTTAAATCCCTTCCTGCTGTTTCACATCTGATACTCCTTGATGAAACATAGGAGCCTTGTCTTAGAACAGGCTTCTTCAAAGTGATACAAGCTACGCAAGTGAGATCTTGGAAGAATGTGGCCATTTTCATAATGTAATAAAAAAATAATCATTAATAATAAATAGTGTGTAATAAGCATGTCATAAAAACAAATTTTATATTTCCAAGATCACTGCTTTTATAATTTATACTCAGGTAAAGGAGAAAATCCCTGGAAATATTCATTTTTAGGAGGGGGTTCGCGAGACTTGACATTTTAGAGAAAGGCATTCACAGGTGGTTAAAGTTTGGGAACCACTGCTCTAAGTGGAAAAGAGAATTCAGCCTAATTATGAACAGGGGATGGCTTCAAATGCACTCAGGGGTCAAGGTATTTGTAAAATACACCCCAAAGGATGGACTCGTGACCCCACTTGAAAGCAAATCAACCGAGCATGGAGCTTTTCAATAAAGGACATTTACTTTGTGGATAACATATCAACACAAACAGGTACAGGCTGAGGTATCCGAGAAAAAACTTTGGTATAAAATGTACATGTCTTTAAAATGTTTACAGGCAAAGAGACTTTGGTTAGTTAGCACAGTCAACAAAGAAGAAACGAAGAAGAAACATTCAAGTGAATATATAGCAATGCACTGCTTTTCACACATGGTCACAGCACGCTACCAACGGGAAAGGAAGGAAAGGGCTGGTCAAGTTTGGCGTCATGTATTATTTGTGAGAGGCTCCCGGTGGGGTCATTGCTTGGTTGGGTGTTTTGTGAATCGATGCTGGTCGGCCAAAAAGAGAAAAAGGAATTCAACGACAGAATTCAGATTTAGGTTTGGGGACGGTGGCCGTGTGTTGCAGTGGGATGACGCAGGGCCCAGTTCTGGACAGCGATCAAAAGGAACAGACACCCCCCAGCAGCAGCGGCATGGATCCAGAAGGCTCCTTGGCAGGATGGCTATGCTCAGTCAGGGGGCTAGTCCCATTCCCACCCACCTTAAGGCCCCCCGTATGTTACCACTGTGGCACAAAGAGGCCTGCTTGTAACTGAGAATCAGACCCACCGTTCTGTACGAATCCGTGCCGCCGGCCACAGCCAAAACGTGGCATCGGGGGAAGGAAGGAAGGAAGGGGCGTCACAGCAGTTGTTTGCATTGTGCACAGATAGGAACGGATGCTCAGAGCTGCTACTATATTCTTCCCAATTCCCCACTGTGGAGAAGAGGCCAGGCTGGACTGCAATGAATATAAAGGGGATTCTTGACTGAGGCTGCGGGACCCGGCCAGACCCCGTGGTTCTCTCTGGCTGGCTTCTGCCAGTTCTGCAGCAGAGATGTGCCAGGGGCTGGCTGACAGAGGCACCTCTCAGAGCTGGACTGCAGTAGTGGGTGAGAATCTTACCAATGCCCAATTCACAAGAGGGCACAGAGAGCTTCCAAAGCCTTTCCCTTTTATCCCCATACTGCCACCAGCAGAGTCCTGCGAAGGGGAAACGATTCCCCTGACCAAGACCAAGAGGCAGGGCATAAAGGTAAAATCAGCAGGTCCCGGGATGATGGTATCCAACATCACAAGTTTAGGGACGGATGGGTTCAGAATCCCAGTTTTGTGCCCTGGGGTGTGTGTGTGTGTGTGTGTGTGTGTGTGTGTGTGCGTGGGTGTGTGCGAGAATTGTCCAGGTCTTTTCTTTGGCTCTTTGATGTTGCCAATTCCAGTGTGAAACTGGAGGTTAAAAGAGGAGCCCTTTAGCCTCCCAAGTGGCAGACAAGACCGCTGCTAAAGAGACACCAGTACAGAGTGGGCGAGGTTCATGTCCTTAGAATCACCAGCATTTCCCAGCAACTGGGATTACTGGAGAGAGACTGGAATTTCCAGTGGAGTCTAAGGGAGTTAGGCACTCAGCTCGCTCTGCCAGTCAATGAGATGCCCCAAAGCTCCTTTGAGAGTCCCAGCCAGACAGTCAAAGGGCCAGAGGAAAATCGGGGTGCTAAAGAGAGCAGGAACCTGGACCCAAACAGCTCTGATCCTTGGGGATCCCCATCTTGACCTTCCCGGCTTGTGGTGAAGTAGCTCGGGCAGAATAAGGCCCTGCCTGAAACTCAGTCAAAGTCCCTGAGCAGAACCATTTCAAAGCGCTGGATTGTTTCCTGCTCCCAGGGGATTGTCTGTGTTGGCGGCCAGCTGCTGTCTCACCTGGTTCCACATGGAAGCACCCACAAAGGGCTTGTGTAACCCAAGCCAACCGGAGCTCCCTGCCCCGCCCCAGAGGCCAGACCGTGCATAGAGTTTCAGCAGCCTGCTGGTCTCTCTGAGCCAATGGATGTGAGACAAATCCTGGCCCCACGGAAGTCACTGGCAAAACTCCCATTGATTTCACCGCTCATTCTCTAATTCAGGCAGGGGCAGCTCAGGCTTTTAGATCCAGCAGTTCTGCATTCGCTCGTGACCCACGGAGGGACACCAGTAGGCTAGGAAGGCTCCTGAGAAATCTCCCAAAGGGGCCTGGATTTCATTTGGAGGCAGGGCAGAGGGTTTGGGTCTGAGGGATGCTGATCCGGCCCCAGCCGTGTGAGGTGTGCTCCTTGCTCTTAAGGGAATGTTGAGAGACTGGCCCCAGGGGAGTCAGAGAAGCGACTGCAAGAACGTGTTGTGTTCTTGCTCAGCAGCTGTGCTCCCCGTGTGCATTCAAGCTCATAACTGCTGAGCTGAGGGGCAAAGGTATGTTTTTAATGCTCCCCATTGCCCTGCAGGCTGTGGGGGACGGAGCCAGGTTCTAGCCTGGCTCGGGCCTCATCAATACAGTTATTTCCTAGGTTGCAGTTGCAAATCTTCCCCCCAGATCTAGGAACCAGGAGCTAGCAAAGATCCTAGGTGCTCGTGCAGCCAGGGAAACGTGCGCTGGCTGGAATGACACCGAAGCATGCTGTGCAATGGAGACAGCGGAGCTGCCCAGAGCAGGGTTTTTAGCTGGCAGAGGTTTTGTTACCAGGGCTGATTCCCAATTCAAAGTGAACCCAGTTTGATTCTCAGAGCCCAGGAGGAGTTTGCAGCACTGACAGCTTGTGGGGAAACACCTTTGCCCCGAAGGACGTTTCTTGCTCAGTTAAAGGTGCGGGGAGGGGGAAACTAGCAGGAAAAATAATCTTTGGATCTTTTCGCAAAGCCTTGTAAACCAATCCGGAACCCTGATAAATACAGATCCGGCCCCACCATCCTGCTTTTACAGAGAGTCACTCCTTAGCAGAACAGCACTGGTCTGTCCCACTGTTACAGGTGTCTCACTAAAGTGCATTACATTGGTAACATCCAGAGAGCAGGGGACCGTGGGGAATGTCACAGAGTCGTTGTCTCGGTTAGGACAGATGACGCATGTAGCTCACGTCACCAGCTCTGCAGGGAGGGAGGCAGCTCCTGGCCCACGCAGGGTGACAGTCCGACACCACAGAGCACTTCCAGAGACAAGCCATGCAAAAAAATATCTCTCTCTAAATATAACTATCGACACACGCACGCAGGCCCACCTAGGCGCCCACACGGAGACTCCTTGCAAAATCTTTGGTATCTTTGGTGCAAGAGACAAAGTGAGGTAGAAATTTGCCGCGGTTTGACAAAACAATAGAGTCGCACGAGACATATGGTGACAAATTCGGGTGAGGAGCGGCTGGGCAGGCAGCAGGATCCGGACACCTGGGCTGTCTCGCGGTGGGGACGGCGTTCAGACAGCCAAGGGGAGATGGAGCCAGCTAAGTCTCGGCCGGGTCTGATGTGTTCATGCAGAATCCGGGGCAGGGTTTTCTAGGTCAGATCCTTCCTTACGTGTAACTGACTCCAGGAGTTGGGGGTGGATTTCCCAGGGCCCTGGTGTAGCAGATGGATGGGGCAGAGCCAGCTGGGGAAACGAGCATCGCTCCAAAGAAGCAGAGGCTCTAGCCTGTACTATTTATCCGAACGAGTGCGCCCCGCGTGTGGAGCGCTGAGGCCTTTCAGCCCATCCACGTGGTTATTGATTTGCGACTGTGGTCGTCCCCGCTTGGGATCAGCCCCGCTCCACAGGAAGCCTGGCAGCGCCGCACGGGAGGGGTTAGTGGAGATCATTAAGGACAGGCTGCTTCTCGCTCGCTCCTTTCCACCCAGAAGCTTCAACCGTTTGACAAACCGCTCGGATCTGAGCATCACGGGGCAACCGCAGGTGCGATTTTGAAACCAGTTCACTTACACTGGTGCACCTTGGCGTGTGGACGCTCTTGCCTGGCTTTAAGCCTGACCTACAGTGGGTTTAGTTTGGCCTGATGTGCCAGCTAAACCAGGTTGAACTGGATAGAATGTGTCCACACGGCCAGCGGCGGGTGTGTGTGTGTGTGTGTGTACACGAACACACAAGCCCTGAATTCCATCTGCATTGTGTAGAAGCAGGCAGCATGCCTGCCAAGCAAAGATCTCAGGTGCTGGGGTAGCCGAGGGAAATTGGCCCAGGTTGCAACCCCCTCCTGCAGCCATGCCACCCTGTGGAAAACGGGGCTCCCACCCATCGGAGGGACCCTGGCAGCTGATCGGCCACAGTGACACTGGCGCCAGCCCCGTCTTACAACAGCACAACGTGTCCGCCACCAACGTAGCGAGGCTGGTGCAGGTGAAAGCCGCCCCCAGCCCCTGGGGAGTTTGGGGATGAACGTCAGCGATGCCAGGATTTCAGTCCTGCCCCGGGCACGTGCTCTCGACTCCCAGCAAGGGGATCCCGTGCGCCTTAGACATGGTCTCAGGGCATCACCTTGCCCCGCCACCCGCATAGATACCACAGCAATGGGCACCTTATGAAGCCTTACTCGGACTCTTATTCTATTCGTTGCTGTATCCCGCTTCCCCTTGAGCGCCACAGATAGAAAACCAGACACTCATGGCTGGAAGCTTCCTGCCTAATCTAGCCCCATCTGAGAGCCCGGGATGGCCACCTCCAATATTCTTATCCAATCTGCATTCTGGGGCCCAGGTGTGATGAGTTTGCTGGGCCCCAGGCCCGTTCCCACCGGGGTCCCCAGTCCCTTTCATTGCCCACTTCGTGGGCCAGCCTGCCAGAGAGCCGAAAGATCGGGGGTGGGGGAGGAACCACTGGAGACCAAACTCCCCTCTCCTTGCTCTGAGTAGATCCCACCAGGAAGCACCCGGCAGGGTGGTGTGGGGCCAGCTTCCCTGCCCATACTATGGGCACAGCCTCCCCCTTAGCCAGGAAGCCGACGGGGAGCTCAGCTGTGCAGCCCGTTGGGACGCTGGTTGCTAAAAGCTCAGCTCTGATCCCCACCTTTCATCCGCCCTCCAAGCTGCCCGGGTCTCCCTGCCTTCGCTCCCCCTCTGCCCTCTGGGGAAGCTGCTCCCGGCTGAGCCAGAGCCCAGCTCAGTCCCTCTCATCCTCAGAGGAGAGAAAGGTCAGGGGCTGCTTCAAAGCCCTCCCCAGCCCTTTGAGTCGCCGCCTCTCCAAATGCAGCCCCGGCAGACAGGGCCTGAGGTCTGGGGGCCGTGTGGGGTGCTGGTGGGGGGGGACAGTTCCACAGAGGGCAGCAAAACCCCGCTGCGCCGTGCCGAGCTGCTGCGTCCGGCGAAGGCTACGCTGGGTCCTGCCCGGCCTCGCTGCGGCTCAGCTCCCCCCCGGGGTGTCTGTCATGCACAGACAGGCGGGGGGCAAATTAAAAGAAAAAGCGTTGCCACCTCCCCGAAGCAGGGGAGCCGCTCCGGACCCCAGCGAGGCGCAGGGGGACTTTGGCTGGCGACTCCAGTGGGGGTAGGGTGGGGACGCTGGGAGGCGAACCAAGGAGGATTTTGAAAGCACCAGGCCCTAGCTATGAAGTCGAGCGCCAGACCTGAACCCTCCCAAGGCTCCCAGGGGGGTTGGAGCCAGTTTTCTGGTCGGTCCCAACTGCAGCGTGACGCTCCCTAGCTTAGGCCTCAGGGCAGGGAGGAGGGGGTGTCGTTAGTGGCTCCCCCTCTTTTGAACCTCACTCTGGGCCCATTCCTATAAGTGCCACACAAACCCAGAGCCCCCCTTGACTTCCAGGGGTGCTACGGCCCCATTCCTTGGAGGCTCTGCGCCTGGGGAGCTTTCAGGATGGGTTTGGTTCATCTACATGCCCAGGCCTCTCCAACACACCAGTTCCCTCTAGGCCTGGCCCCTCCATTGCGCAGAGATTGCCCATGGCTCTTATGGGCCCAGAAAACCCCCCTGGGCCCACACCCCACAGAGGCATCCATGGAAGGGGCACAAGACAGAAGACCCCCTTGATTTTTCCAAGCAGACTGGTTGTGGGGAGGAGGGGTCAAGCCCCCCCCGGCTGCAGTGCATAGCGAGCAGGAGACACCCCCCCCCACTGTTCTGATTCGGTCGTGCACCGTGAGTGCATCAGCAAAGGAGTGTTTCACGCTCACTTTGCATGGGTGGAAGTGACAGCAGAATCAGGACTCGTGATTTCAAAGCGCCAAGGCTCAGATCCTCAAAGGCATTTAGGTGCCTAACTCCCCACAGCAAACCAATGGGAGTTGGGTGCCTATATGCCTCTGAGGATCTGGGCTTTAGATCATAGAGCTTAGCAAGCCGTCATCTGATGCTATTGGGCTGTCCACATGGGACAGGACCACAAGGGGGCTGGGTACAGAGCACCGGGCTGCCAGCCATCCCTCCCCCGCAGAAGGGACTGGTCATATTCCCAGGGATTTGCTGTTTAAACTGAAAGGCTCCCTGGGAAAACCTCCACACACGCCCTGGGGAGAAGCCACCCGGGGAGCCGCATCACGAGGTGTGATTTGTAATCCAACGCTCCCCCCGCCCAGCACTGAGAATCCCCACCTCCCACAGGTGTTAACAGGAGCTGCAGCTGTTCAGCTCCACGCACTGGGTCCAAGGCGCCATTTGTACAGCGCCTTGCGCAGTGCCGAGCAGGAGGACAAGGCCGTCCTCTCTGAGCGTAGCAGCGAGTTGAATGCACTTTGCACCTGTGCAAACAGCAGCACAAGGTGCTGGGCATGGGGGAAATCAGGCTCACTCAGAAACAGGCCCACAGTCTGGACACTTAGGCCAGAAGAAGAAGCAGGTTTGTCTACACAGGAAAGTTAATCCAGATTAAGGTAGAGCATGAATTTAAAGCAGAATAGATATCCTGGAGTACCTTACCTGTAGATAAACCCTTAATTAAGTTGCCCAAGATCATTTTGATGGATTGATTTTACTGCCAGTCAGTGACACACTGGGAACCAGGCTGGGGGAATGTCCCATTCGCCTTGGGACTTCTGACCCTGAAACCAATCATATCCCAGAGGTAGGCTCTCCAGAGCACCTTTCCTCTCAACACTTGACAGACACTGGCTCATTCAGCGTCCCAGCACCCCAGTGAGATAGGGCAATTGTAAGGGCTCTGACAGGTGGGGAAACTGAGGCACAGGACCGATGTGCCCCAAGGTCACACACCAAGTCAGTGGCAGAGTCAGGAACAGAACCCAGGGCTCCTGACTCATCTGCTTATGGTGACATTGCTAGAAATCTTGTAAGAGCCATGTGTAGAACCCAGGAGTCCTGGCTCCCAGTCAACTGATCTATCAATTAGATTGCATTTCCCCTCCCAGAGCCAAGGACAGAACCCAGGAGTCCTGATTCTAGGCTATTGTTCTAACCACTAGACATCACTCCCCTCTCAGAGCCAAGAACCAAATCCAGGAGTCCTGGCTCCCAGCCATAGCTCTCCCCATTTCCCCACACCACCACTCCCCTCTCAGGGGCACAAATGGGACCCAGGAGTCCTAGCTCTGCATCTCACCTCTGGGCAGCACCGCCTTCCCCCAAAGGAAACAACCACGGGCTCAATCATCAAGGGGAAACAAATGCTTTTTAAAGAGCCACAACCTCCCCCAGGCGCCCGAATCTTCAGCCAGGTGCTTCCCCTGCCTCCCAGGCAGTTATTGGAATCAAGGGGGGGCCCAGCTCCCCAGCCAGTGCCATTCAGTCTGGCCCCATTTACCCCAGCTGAGGCGCTTGCCTGTGATTATTTAAACTCAGCTCCGCAGCTGGGGTAAATCGGCGTTGCTGCATTGGAGTCAGCGGGGCCAGATCCCCAGCTGGGGTAAATCAGCAAGGCCCCACTCAGTGCAAAGGAGCTGTTTCATGTTAGCTAAGGATCTGGGCCTGGTGGGTTCTGTTGAAACAGCTGAAAAAAACAAACAAACCTCGGGCAGGGGAAGGGGAAAGAAACCACCGAAGAGGAGAAATTAAAAACAACCTCCCCGACACCCCATCAAACCCCACCCAATCGACACCAGCCTGGCGCGGTGCCCCCTGTCCGGCGCCCTGGCTTCCCCTCAGGCTTTGGTGCAAGTGACAGCAGAGGAGGCGTGGGTGCCTGAGGCCGGGGGGCGCCCCTCTTCCAGCCACTTGTCTAGGCTGCGGCGCCGTGCGTTCATGAAGAAGTTACTGACGGTGGAGAGCTCCAGGCCCAGCTGCTGGGCGATGGTGACCTGCAGGTCCTTGGAAGGCCGCTGGTTCTCATGGAAGATGGCATGAAGCGTGCGGCGCTGGATGTCCGTGAAGACCAGCCGGTGCCGCTTAGGGACGTGGTTTCTGTCGGCTTTGCTTTGCTCTTGCTCTTTCCTTTTGCAGGCTGCGGCAGAGGGAGAGAAGAGGAGACGCGGTCAGAGAGGCGGGGAGCGGCTGCCCAGAGGTGCTGGAGCTGGGCGTGCGGGTGGGTTTAGTGCCAGGGAACCAGCCCAGCCAATAACCCCAGAGACTGGAATCCTCCCGCTACCCCCAGCCCTGACGAGGTTCCCACACGCTGCTTGGAGCCCCCGGCCCCACTCCTGATCCTCAGCCCCAAGCCCAACTTGGGGGGACCTGCCCCACTGGATTAGCGCAGGGGCTTCTCCAGCTGCTAAGAAACCCTGCAGCAAAGGGCTATCCCGCCCCACGGGAAGTTTCCTCCTGCCCCACATGTGGAGCTTGCCCTGAAGGAGGAGGGTGCCTGCCCCAGCAAGGGAGGCCTGATCCCCTGGCAGGGGACGGGAATTTCATCCAGCCCTGATCCAGGATTCTGTAACCACAAGACCAACCTTCTGGGCTCATAGGGACTGCCCATTTGGATCCGAACCAAGGTCCAAGTAGCTGCTGTCCTACCTCCCACAGGGGCCAGTACCAGCTGCTTCAGAAGAAGAGGTCAGAACCTGGCAGTGGCAGATGGGGGAATATAGGGGATATAAGGAGACTCACCCCCGGCGTTAGGTCATGTCCCAGTCTCCCTCCTTCCTCCTCCAGGGACGAGTCTCCTTTGCCCTGCACCTTGTGCCGTCGTTTACACCAGTGCAAACTTCTATCACACAAGCCCCCAACTGGGCTCAGGTCCCCGGGGTGCTGGGCGCCGCACGGACACCCAGCGAGAACCAGGCCCTGCCCCAACAACCCACACCCTACGAGTTTCCCCTAATTGTCAGCTCAGCTGCAGAGAGTGAACGTGAGCTCAGGAGATGTCAGGATGACCCGGAACAACCACCGCGGGTGGGCCAGGAGGCAGAAGTGAGACACACAGAGATTGAATTTGTCCCAACAAACAGGTCTCCTGATATAACGCAAGGGCTGAGTTCAGATCGCGCGTGTTGAGCCAGAGCTGTGAGAGACTGGACCAGAACCGGCGTGAGACATTAGGCCTAACTGGTGGACAAAATAACCCCGGAGACTGGAATCCTGAGGGGAGTTCTAACGTGGGGCCTCGCAGGCCTACCCCAGTTAGGCTCTCAGCTGCTGAAAAGCAGGTAAAATGAACACACCGGGGGGGCAGAACGTTGAAGCTTGCCCGCCCACCGCCCGTGCTCTGTGGATGGACGGAGGCCTTGTGGCTTCGGGGATGCCAACGCGGTATCCTTCACCAGGGCTGAGATCACTCCATGCTAAAGAAAATTAGAGACGCCCCAGTTAGAGCTCTCGGTTCCCTGGAGTAGGCCAGCCCTGCCCGTCTATCCGTCTGCGCCAGTCTGGTGCGTCTTTTGCTCTTGACGCAACCTACGCCGATACCACATGGACACAGCTGGACCCTAAGTAAACACATTGACTTGTGCCAGTCCTAGCTACCAAGGCTGCTACTCCGGCTAGCTTCTAAAACACAGAACCCGGTGAGCGCCGCCAGAGGGCCTGCCGACCATTTAAAGGGCTATCACCCTCTCCCGCCACACACCACGTAACCACAGCCTGACGCAGGTTGTAGCAGCCTCCCCACCCGCTCCGGGTGAGTAACCACCGCCCGGCTTCAGGTGGGGTGTCAATAACCGTTCACAGCTAAGGAAACCAATAATGCACGAGAACCGCCACTTCATTTCGCTAGAGCCTCGTCCAACCGCCCGCCCGCCATTAATATTGCATCAGGCACTTCAGGAGGCGCGTTTGGGATGATGGATGGGCTGGGCCAAGGGAGCCCAGTGATGGAGCAAGAGGCCGGCATGGGCGGGGAGGGGAGGGGGGAGGCTGAGATGTTAAATGCTGCTGTATTCAGACACAGATCCTCGGTCCAGTGCTTCATGGGCTCCTGGATCGATAGGGCCCAGCTAATCATAGAATCATAGAATATCAGGGTTGGAAGGGACCTCAGGAGGTCGTCTAGTCCAATCCCCTGCTCAAAGCAGGACCAATCCCAACTAAATCATCCCAGCCAGGGCTTTGTCAAGCAGGGCCTTAAAAACCTCTAAGGAAGGAGATTCCACCACCTCCCTAGGGAACCCATTCCAGTGCTTCAACACCCTCCTAGTGAAATAAAGACATGCTGCAACCCAGCGAGGCCAGCTAAGCACTGACGACTCCGTATCGTACAGCTGAGGCTAGGGGACGTCAGGCAAACGTCTGATTGACGCAGAGGGTCACCGAGCAGCTGTCCCTTTTATCTGCTGTGCCTCTTCTTTACCCTAGTATCTGAGCGCCTCGTGATCATTAATGGCCGGATCCTCCCAACCCCTCTGTGAGGCAGGGCAGGGCGATCACCCACATTGTGCAGATGGGGAAACCGAGGCACAGAGCGGCCAAGTGACTTGCCCAAATCTGTAGCGGAGCAGGGAATGGCACAGAGCAGGCCTGGGCCCTAACTACTGGACCAACCTGAAGGTCACTCAACCAACCCTGTTCCAAGGCTGGCTCTGGGAGCTGGGCTCAGCTGTCCTCGGACCTGGTTTAGCTGGGACTGAGAGCCCAGTGGCCAGACGTGCCAGAAGTCTGGGCCTCAGTCAGTCGCTAGAGGATAAAAAGGGGACTCTGTAGTTGCCAGCAGGAGAACTGCAGAGGGAGGCTGCAGCTGGACTGAGAGCAGCTGGCGGGGGTGGCTATGAAGATGACAAAGGCCCGTTAGAGATGCAAATTTCTCTGCAGCTGACAGAATCACCTGACTCCAGGAGCTGGGACCTTACGCACCAAACGGCACGGGAGCTGGCGACGCTGCCCTGCATGCCAAGCACACCCACCCAGAATGCACCTGCTGGTCTAGCCAGTATAAGCGGGGCCGGCTGAAAGCCCCACCGATTTTCACCTGCTTCCGCTGCTCAGCTTTGACGTTTGTGGAGCTTCAAGGCCTCAGAATCTGGCTGTGGGTTAACGACTGGTGAGGATCCTAAATCCCCTGTTAGTGTGAAACAGCAGGAGAGTGCTGTTCATTGCAAACCTGGCCCCGGCAGCCGCTGGTGTTTGGTTCTGGAGGAGTTAGGGGGTGTCTTCAACACCGGGGTTCTGCCTGAGACAGCCAGCCCTCAACCAGAGCCCTGCACATGCCTCTGTCAGCCCTGGCAGTGTACCATGTGATGCAACACCCCCTGTCCGTCCATCCCCCGTCCCCCCACCTCCTGCCCTGTGCACCCACCAGGCCAGCTGTACAGACATGCCTCTCCCCAAGTGGCACTGCTGTACAGCGATGATCTATGGCTCTGTCTTACGGTTGTGAAACATGAGGGCCCTGCCTTCCCCTCCTCCAGTTCCTTCCATGCCCCCCGCCCCCAACCAGCCCCCACCCCACCCCCGCTCCCCGCCTGGCTCCTCATCTGGGGCTGCACGCTGATAGAAAATATTGATCAGATCCAAGCAGCGCGTCTGCAAACAACAGCCTATTTCGCGTTAACCCTTGCCGGGCCGGGCTTCAAGCGGCCACGGATGGCATTTGCAGGGGTGGTGGGGGGGGGGGGTCGGGGTTTGCTCAGCAGCCCTGGGGGAGGTTTGAAAGGAGCATAGTCTCCATCAGCAGGGGACTGGAGACCTAGGTACGCTGGTTCAGATTAAGCCCCTGCTCTGTCGGTTAGAACCCAAATCTCCCACTGAGATTGCAGCGGGTTCCAGAGTTAAGCAGAATGGGGCAGTTCCCACGGCTCACGCCTCCTGGAGCTCTTGTTTCAGGCTGGCTGCAAACTCTGGCAGGCATCAATCCCATTTCCAAGCTTTTCTTCCTTCCTGCTCCCTTCAAGCGATGGCAGGCGCTGGGGCCCATCACCCCTCTGCCTTAACCCAGCCCGGAGGGGCTGATTCGAGCCAAAGCCGCTGTTCTAGCGCACGGGGCAGCCGCTACCCTGTCACCATCCCACAAAGTCAAAGAGGCCCCGAATAGATCAATAGCTATTTTGTGTGTGTGTGTGGCGGGGGGAGGGGGATGTCTCCTGTCTTAGTACATAAAGACCCCACCCAAGACACGGTCTGACACAAGATGGGTGTCAGCCACAGAAATTCAGATGCAGGCTTTGAACACCCTCAAACTTCGACGGGGAGGAGTTTGGATCCAGGATGGGCAGGGGGGTGATCCTGGTGACAACCCCTAGTTCTAATGAGTAACAACGGGACGACAGGACTTGTCTGCCTGGTCTGGATCGGTCTCCTCCTAGCCAAGCGATCCAGCCTTCCTGCAGTGACCAGCCCCACCGGCTTCAAAGAAAGAGAGTGCCCAGGGGACAAGATTTTGTTTTCAGGACATCTTCCATCACAAGATCTCAAAGCCCTTTGCAAAGACACTCCCTCCCCCCCGCCTTTTGTGTCTTGCTCTTGTTAAGAGCCGATCACAACCCCAGTCTCACTCCCCCCGTTGCTTGCTCCTCCTCTCCCACCAGTATATTTCCCACCTGCTCTCATAACAGCTCTGCTGGCAATGTCACAATGTGCCCACAGCAGGAAATTCACAAGACGGCTGGATTGGCAGAAAATTAAAGGCCTGATTTTTCCCAGGCGTTGGGCATCTGCAACTCCCCCTGGGTTTGGCAGGAGCTAGGGGGAGACTCCCCTGAACGAGTCACATCTTCTTTCTGTGCCTCAGTTCCCCAGCCGCTAAAATGAGTATAATAACCCTTCACTTGTTTGTCTAGACTTCAGAGCAGGGACGGGGCTGGGCAGGGCCTGGCACGATGGGGCCCTGATCTCAGTTACTCTGTGTCTGGGCAGCGCCCGGCGTGACGGGGCCCTGATCTTGGTTACTCTGTGTCTGGGCAGCGCCCGGCATGATGGGCCCCTGATCTCGGTTACTCTGTGTCTGGGCAGCACCCGGTGCGACAAGGCCCTGATCTCGGTTACTCTGTGTCTGGGCAGCACCCGGTGCGACAAGGCCCTGATCTCAGTCAGGGTTTTGAGCTCCCCTCCAGTTTCCTTAAAAAATATATATATATATATATATATATATATATATATATACATATGGAGATATACCTATCTCATAGAAGTGGAAGGGACCCTGAAATGTCATCAAGTCCAGCCCCCTACTCCCACTAGTAGGACCAAGTACTGATTTTTTTGCCCAGATCCCTCAGTGGCCCCCTCAAGGATTGAACTCACAGCCCTGGGTTTAGCCAGCCAATGCTCAAACCACTGAGCTATTCCTCCCCGCGTTTCATGGGTGTGACCGAGAGGGGGATTTTGGCCCTAAGATTCCAGGCTGGGATCAAGATGCCTAAATGCTTTAGGTGCCCAAATCCTATTGGGTCAGCTCCAGCCACCCTACCGCTGCAATTGGCCTAAAGGACCAGAGCAGCCTGTTCTCTTAGTGTCCCGCGTGCCAGAGGGGGGTGGGGGGCCGGCACGTCGTCCCTGCTCTAGTCCTTGTACCCAGGCACCAGGACAGAGGTGCCGGGAGTGGAGCAGGTGACATAAGGGTTAGGACCTGTCGACGGCCCAGACAAATACAGGCAGTGAGGGAGCGTGGCCGTGAATCACGCTGCCGAGTTAAATCGCCCAGCAGGGGTTGCCATGGCAATGGGGAAGGCCAGGCAGATTGGTAGGATCCTCTCCGGACACAGGGACCTGGGGGTCACTGGCCCCCACCCACTGGGAAGGGCAAGGGGCTGGGAGAGTCAATGCCCAAGGAAAAGATGAAACCTTTCTCCTTCACGCCTGGGAAGGTTTACACCTGTGCTCGGGGGGGGGGCACACTGCTCCCCAGTCAGCATCCCCCACACACACACTTTGGGGCAGGGCAATGGGCACCAGGAGGGCCAATTCTGCTCTCTGGGGCAGCCCCCTGCACTCAGTGGGGGCTACAGGGGCCCGTGGCTAGATGGACCACGATCCTACCACGTTTTCTTTGCACCTGCTTCCGCCGTTCCCACACAACCTCCTGTCCTTTAAAGTCACTTCTCCTGCTCTCCCTGCCCACCCCCCCTGAAAACCCCATGGCCAATCCTTTCCCAACTGGAGTCAGCCCCCAAGCCTTAAAAGACCCATATCTGGGGGAGCTTCCCCAGCCCTGAAGAGGGACAAACATTGGGAATAGCCAACGGCTCCTTTAAGCATCTCCGCTAGGATAGGAAACCGTACCGAGCTAAAAACCAGCCCCTGGGCAGCGGGGAAGATATGGCTGAGTCCAAAGGGCCTGGTCTCTCTCAAAGAATCATAGAAGATTAAGGTTGGAAGAGACCTCAGGAGGTATCTAGTCCAACCCCCTGCTCAAAGCAGGACCAATCCCCAACTAAATCATCCCAGCCAGGGCTTTGTCAAGCCAGGCCTTAAAAACCTCTAAGGATGGAGATTCCACCCCCCAGAGGAAGGCTGGCTGGCCCGACTCCGGCAATATGGCCTCCATCATGGCACCGTGGCTACCAGGCCGCCATGGCCAGGTTGGGTTTTAAGGTGGCTGAGAGGAAGAATCTCTGCTGACGCTGTCTCTCAGGTGGGCCCGGTTCTTATTCACAGCTCCTTTCAGAGTAGAGTAAATACACCCACTCTCAGGCCACTCCCAGAGCCACCTTGCGCACGAGAAATGACTTCCAGGGACTTGCCTCCACAGAGAATTTTGCCCTCGCTTTGCATAGACGATAAACACAGGCTGGGGGAGGGAAAGGGGAGGATGCAAAAAGCGGGGGCTAATTTTGGCAAATCCAAAATCAATGCTTCCCTGGCAGAAAAGCCCCCCTGGGGAACCGGGCGCAGGGAATTGTGGGCTATTGACTACTAGCTTGTGACTGTCACTGACTGACTGACTGCAAGGAGGAGAGAGAGAGAAAAAAATCAATGGCTTCCCTTAAATAAAGCACCCCGGGGGGGGTTGGAAACCAGCCAGGAATTCGTTCCTCCTCCCTTCCCCCATGGCAGCCTGGATTGAGTCGGGGTCTCTGCAGCGTGAATGGAGTCTGGCACCTGACCTGCTGGCCAGTCTGTGTCCCTGCCACGTCCATCGGGTACCCAGCCCGGCCGAAACAACGGACCCAGCGATTGCACCATTACTTCGCGCTTTCCATGGGAAAGTCTCCGAGAGCCATGGAGTTTCCCCGCCCCGCACTGTGGGGTGTTAGGAGAGATGGGTAAACGGAGGGGGATACTACTGCCGAGGGTGTGCAGAGACTCAGGGCCAGGAACCAAAACCCCAGTCATCCTGGATCCCAGGCCCAGACGCTAGATCATGCTCCCCTCAGGACCTGGAAACAGAAGACAGGAGTCCCCCAGCCCATGTCTCCTGTTCCAACCACTAGGCACCACGCCCCTCCCGGAGCAGAGACCAGAACCCAGATACCCTGCTCCCTTGCTTTAAGGGGGCACTGCGGATCGCCTGGCTGCAGGAGCCGCTCCCCGTTCAGCGGGAAGATTTGACTCATTGGCCCTGTCTGCATCCTCAGCGGACATGAGTCTGTAAACCCCTCCCCCACTGAAACATAGCGCCCCCCACCCCCGCTCCAGGGATAGGAGAGTTAGCTGCCTCCAGAGCTGACATGGGCAAAGCCAGCGTTCCCAGAGCTCACTGACCTTCCATCAACAACCCCATGGGAGCAGGCCTCCTCAGGAGACCCTACAATAACAAATCAGCTGGATACAGGAGTCAAGGGGAGCTGATAAGTCCAGGTAGGGTGACCAGACAGCAAGTGTGAAAAATCGGGACAGGGGGTGGGGGGTAATAGGAGCCTATATAAGAAAAAGACCCAAAAATCAGGACTGTCCCTATAAAATCGGGACATCTGGTCACCCTAAGTCCAGGAGCACTCCGTGGGGTTCTCTCTCTCCATCGGGCTCCCATCACAGCACCTCGCCATCTTTATCCTCCCCATCCCTGGGAGGTGGGGCAGGACTATCCTCCGCATTGTACGGATGGGGAACTAGGCACAGAGAGACTAACGCCCTGCTCCGCAGAGGTCTGGAGGCAGGTAACTCCCCATTGAAACCAATGAGAGTTAGGCATGTAAATACCTTTCAGGAGCTAGATCTAGGTGTGTCTACACTGCATTGTAAAGCTGGGCTCAGACTCAGGTTTGAGCCCCAGTCCCCTGTCCATCGCCACACAAATCAGTCTGATGTGTCAGCAAGCCCCGGGGACCCGGTCGGATCCTATGGCCCATCTTGGAAGGGTGTCTGAGCCCGAGTCCCTCTGAGACTCCGATCCAAGCCCTGTCATTTAGCAGTGCGGATGCAGCTCAAGCCGCAGACCCGAGCCAGAAGGTTTGCACAGGGCAGTGTGTACGCTGCAAGATGCGGGTCCAGCCACCGCAAACCCAGGTTTACGACGCAGCGTGGACGTGAGTCCACAAGCCCGGGTCCCACAGATGCAGGTTCACAAGGCAGGGAGACATCCCAGGGTACCCTCCCCCCCCAAGCCTGGTTTCAGAACCCGAGCAGGAACGGCCACACAACAAGTCTGTAGACCAAGGTGCTGAGACTTGTTGCCATGGTTTTTAGGGGATGGTTTTTTTTTTTTGCAGTGTAGACGCATGCTTAGGGTAGAGATCCGGCCCAGGGCTGCAGCCCGGGCTCTGGGACCCTCCCACCGCTCTGGGTCTGAGCCTGAACATCTGCACAATAATTAAATACCCCCTGCACCCAAGCCCAAGTCAGCTGGCCTGGGCCAGCCGTGGGTTTTTCACTGCAGCGCAGAGGTTCTCTCAGTGACTTGCCCGGGGTCAGGAAGTTTGTGGCAGAAGGTACGGAGCCTACCTGGGACATCTCCTAAGTCACAGGCTTGTGGCCTAAGCCCCAGCACCAGCCTTCCTCCCTCTCTCGTCTCTGTCTGCACCCAGCCAACATCCTGACTAACCTGCCCATCAAACCTAGAGCAGCTCCCCCCTTGCTAATTACTCGGCTCCCTGACGTCGGGCTCATGGCTCACCCAGCGGGAATTTGCACAGATCCCTAAGATGACAAAGCAGCAGCAGCTGCCGCAGCATGGAGCATTTTTGCACTGGTACAGTGAAGCCCAGCCAATTCCCAGCGGTCTGACTTCATTCCCCCAAGTGTCGCCCCCCAGCCCCTGAGCTTCTACCCCAGCCGTTGGGTCTAGGTTACAGCACATCAACTAATTAAAGCCCAGGAGAGGAGTCAATTGCTCTGTCTCTTAGGAACATGAATGCTTCATTTCAATTTTGGACTCTAGACTAGGGAGCGCGGATAGTGGTTAGAGCAGGAGGGGACTGGGAGATGGGACACGTGGGGTCTAGTCCCAGCTCCAGGAAAGGGATGTGTTTATCATACCACAAATAGCAGCTCCTTTCTGGTACGACTCTCAAAGTGCCCCACCCACCCACAGGAGGGTCAGTATCTTTTGCCCCGTTCTGTGGATGGGGAAAGTGGAGTTCACAGAAAAGAAGCAACTGGCGCACGTGGGAACAAAACTCAAGATTCCCAGTCTCCTGTGTGGGTTTCCCATCTCTGCCACGGACTTCCTGTGTCCCTTCAAGCAAATCCCCTCCCCGCTCTGTGCCTCAGTTTCCCCATCTGTAAAATGGGGGTGCTGACCCTCCCCTCCTGCAAATGACTTCATTAACTGATGCTAGGAAAGTGCTAGGAGACCCTGCGATCACAGGAGCTTGTAGGGCGAAGGATGACAGCTGTTAGACTCTTTGCTCTCTGGGTGGGTTTGATGGCGGCCCAGAAAAGCACAGATCCTAGTGCCAAATGATTCCTTCTGGCCGACCGTCGGGCAGAATTCAGATGCTCCTCCAGCCCCAAAGAGCTACAGCAGGGAATATTCCTGCACTTCAAAATAATGCTGAGCGACCACTGGATTTTTTGGTGCGGGGGCCAAACCAAAACCTTCCCCCCCCCAAATCCTATTAGTTCCTAACCGAAAACTATTTTTTCCATTGAATCAGAAAACTCAACTATCATTGGACATTTTGAGTTGCCTTGAAACGAAAGATTCCCACCCCCAATTTTTTATTTCAATTCAGCCGTTTCAGGTACTTTGCCCCCCTGCAGGGCATCATCATGGTGCTGGATGTTTTTGTCTCTGATAACGGGGCTGAGAACCAACAACTCGCTGCACACAAAGCAGCCATCAGAGGGCAACAGCTTTGGGTCACTGACGACCAGGCTGTGGAGCCCAGACCGGGACCCGTGAAGGGGGTTCCACCAGGGCAGGGGTGAGGCGCATGGGGAGGAGAGATGTGTGGGGCAGGGGAATTTTGGCCTGAGCCGCACCTGGTTTCCAGGTGGCAGCCGATCCAGAGATGGCTCCAAAGAGCGGGGCTGACAGACTGGGCCCAGTTCTGGTCTCTCCCTGGTTTTACACGAGCAAATCTCCATGGTTTTCAGTGGGCTTTGGCTCAGAGCCTCAGTGGATCCACACCAGCATTGTTAGCACAAGAATCGGGACCCCTGTCTCCATCCGCCAGGCTGCTCCCCTTCAAATCAGGGGCCTGGCTCTAACGGGAGCAGGGACAACGGTTGTTTTCCAGCCGGTTCTGTTTAGCCTCCGTTGCAGCTGCTGCTGCTGCTCGCCCTCCCCGCTGTCGACCCCCAGCCTCGCTCTTCGATTCTTCTGTAGCAGCAAGGCCCCGTGTTTTGTCTGTGGCTCACGTACTGGAGCGGATTCTGCAACGGGGACGCGCTGCGCCTCACTGCGGCGGAGGTGGGGGGAAGCGGGGCTGGTTGGAATGGCCAGCCTGACTCCCCCGGGACCTGGATTTCTGCACTGAAACGCACAGGCCCGGAGGCTCTGGTGTGGAAGCCGGAGGAGTGGGTGTGGGGGGGCATCGATGCCCTTCCATGAGCTGTGCACCCCCTAATGCAACGCCCCCACGAAGCAGCCACCTCTCCCCATTTCCCAGCAAAGCTGTAACAGCAGAGCATTCATACCAGTACAGCTTCATTACACTTACCCCTTGTACCAAAACATTGTTACTCACCAGTCAGAGCTAAGGGATAAGACACTAGACTGGGTCTATTCCTTGCCCTGCCATGGGCCGGTTTGAGTGACTTGGGGAGTGGGGCATTTACACTTTGTGCCTCAGTTTCCCCCCAACACACACACCTTTCATCTGTCTTGTCTAAGTTCTCTGGGGCAGAGACTGCCTCACTCTGTGTCCACGCCCAATGGGGTCTCTAAGGCTCTAGTCCAATACGAGTAATAATGGCCTGCTACAGAGCTATGGTCTCAAGTTGCAGTGGGGGAGGTTTAGGTTGGATATTAGGAAACACTATTTCACTAGGAGGGTGCTGAAGCACTGGAATGGGTTCCCTAGGGAGGTGGTGGAATCTCCTTCCTTAGAGGTTTTTAAGGCCCGGCTTGACAAAGCCCTGGCTGGGATGAGTTAGTTGGGGATTGGTCCTGCTTTGAGCAGGGGATTGGACTAGATACCTCCTGAGGTTTCTCCCAACCCTGATCTTCTGTGAGTATCAGGATTCGACTACCCCCTGCAGCACAAAGTACAGTTTGTTAAGTAGCAGCCTCAGGTTTTTAACCGTGCGGGGTCTTCGGCCCGGGAAGCTACGCTTTGCGTGTGGATCCCTGCACCCGCATTGAGCCCGGTTAACGTGAATGGGGTTCTGGGGTGGGGGTTCCTGCACGGACCGACTTGTGGGACTGATGCCTCGCCAGCGCATTTGTTACAGAGCTAGCCCGGTGTTTTCCCCTCGATACGTCGTATCAGGGGGATTGGTGCTCTCCTGGCCCCCAGCACGTTCTCCAGAACTAGGGCCCAGCCGTCCGAGCCCTGCGCCTTGTGAATGCCCTAGCGCCAGGCGGGGGCGAATGCCACCAAGTCAGGACAATCGCGCTTTGTGCCCGTGAAGATGGCCGGGTCAGAGAGACTCAGACCTAGAGGAGGAAATGCCGGTTGATTGAAAGGCTCCTGGGCCAATCCCAGAGTTTGCCCCCAGCTCTGGAAGGGGCCAAGAGGCTATATTAATGTCTGTAAAGCACAGTTAAGGTGAAAAATGGTACAGAACTGCTGTGGGAGGTAACTAGGACTCCTGGGTTCCATCCCTAACCTGCTGTCTTGCCCATAGCCTTACTCCGTGCCTCAGTTTCCCCACCTGTAAAACAGGACTAACGATACTCACCTTCCTGGGAGTGCCACGGATGAGACGTGCTACCCACTATTACGCTTTGGTGCGTTAAAAGTTTTTACTGATTATGAGTTGCCAGCACGTGGCTCCATTTGAAGTCTGGGCGGTATTTGTTTTCAGATGGCTAAGGCCATAAGTAAATCGAAATCCAACTCTTACTTATATGGCTATAGCCTTGGTCTGTATTGTTTATAGAGTCAGAGGCCAGATGGGACCCACGGATCATCCCCCTGACTCCTGGATAGCCTGGGCCATGAACACTTCCCAGCTGCCCCCACATTCATCCCCATAACCAGGGGTGGGCAAACTACAGCCCAGGGGCTGCATCCGGCCCTTCAGATGTTTTAATCAGGCCTTTGAGCTCCTGCCAGGGAGTGGGGTCCAGGGCTTGCCCCGTTCCAGCACTCCAGCCGAGGAGTGGGGCCCGGCGCCGTGCAGCTCCCACAGTTCCCATTGGCTGGCAACCACGGCCAATGGGAGATGCAGGGGTGGTGCCTGCGGATGGGGCAGCGCACGGCGCCTCCTGGCCGTGCCTCCGTGTAAGAGCCGGTGGGGGGATATGCCGCTTCTTCTGGGAGCTGCTTGAGGTAAGCGCTGCCCGGAGCCTGCACCCCTGACCCCTTCCCACACCCCAACCCCCTGCCCTGGTCCCCATCCCGCCCTCCAAACCCCTTGGTCCCAGCCTCCTCCTGCATCCCAGAGCCCTCACCCCCACACCTGCACCCTAACCCCCTGCCCCAGCCCAGAGCCCCCTCCCGCATCCTGAACGCCTCATTTCTGGCCTCACCCCCAAGCCCAACCCCCAATTTCGTGAGCATTCACGGCCCACCATACAATTTCCATACCCAGGTGTGGCCCCCAGGGCGGAGAGTTGACTCAGCGAGCTAAACTAGGACATAGGGTCTGGACACACTTCAAGCCGGTGGCGTGATTCCCAGCTTGATACCGATGCTGGCTGCCATCGAGCCTGCATGATAAAAACAGAGCAGAGGGGCTAGGGGCCCTGAGTATTGCCTCCTATCTCTGACAGGATCACACTGGGGCCGTGTCCAGCCAGGCTACTCTCCATTGTTAGTACGCTCCAGCTCAAAGGACAGACATAGCCAGAGATGTATTACGGTAGTGTAATCAAGACTGGGACCCATTTGCTACAGTGAGAGAGAGCGTCCCTACCCCAAAGCGCTTACAAGCTAAAGAGACAAGCCAAAGGGTGGGAGGGGAAACTGAGGCACAGAGGGGGCAGCAACTCGCCCAGGATCAGTGGCAGGATCCCTGACCTCCTGAACCCCCCGTTCAGCACCCTGGCCAGCTGGACCTCAGCCCCCATGTGCTAGGCGCTGCACACAGATAGGAACAAAAAGACAATCCGGTCCCAAACCCCAGGTACCAGACCAGTCTGAGTTTCTGGAGGCTCAGGCTAGGCAGGGTACCTGCCCCTTTGACAGCCTCGTCGCAACTGCATGTTGTTTGTAAATCCAAAGCACATTTATCTAAGGAAGCTGGAGATAAAAGGTCAAACCGCACATTAAGATCTAGTGTGGGCCGACTTTTTATTATGTATTTTTCAGGCAGAGAAGCGGCCTCTAAGTATTACCATATTTTTCCTAACAACCGCTGTCCTTCTAGGAGCCCTATTTCAGATCACCCTTAGTTTTGGAAAGGGGCTGCTTTAGGCTGAAACAGAGAAAATCCCGCAAGTTAGTTTTTAAATTCAGCCTAGAAAGGTTTGATCCTGCACTCGTTAGAGTCAATGGCAAAACCCACATAGACTTTAATGGTGCAGAATTGGGCCCTTAAATTAATAAGATCTCAGCTGATGTCCAGTTGTAATTTTCCCACTGTTTCAGGAAAGCTATTAAATTTATAGGGAGTCAGTATCGCCCACCCAAGCCATCAAACAACATGAGTTAACGCCCTCTCCCCAAAAAAATCACGTGATTGGATCAAAAGGCGTGGCATTTTAAGTAGAATAAATCCTGGGTTGTTTTTATTTGCCATCTCCTCTTGGAGCTTTTAAGCAGTAGTGTAGCTAGGGGGGAGCAGGGGGAGCGCCTGCTCCCCCAATCCCAGAATTCCCCAAGTGGCGCCTTTTCCCCTCGTCCGTGATTTCGGCGGTGTGCCGCTCCATCTTTCGGTGGCATTTCGGTGCATGCACAGGGCCGCTGAAATGCCACTGAAGGACATACGCCTTTTTTCTCCACCGCTCCTCCTCGGCAGCAACCCTGGCTACGCCACTGCCTTTAAGGGTCACATTTGCAAACTTCTCTTAACAACTCCAAAGGTTAGAAATAATAACAACAAAATAATAACAAAAATGCAAGATTCTTACATCACCTGACTCCAGGAGCTGGGGCTTTAAGGAAAACCAACAGCATCGCAATAAAATTGCAAAGCGTTGGCAGCACAACAGGTCGAATCCTACAACCTTTGTCCCTGAAAGTAATCGCAGTAGACTCAGCAACGCTACTCTCAGGAGTCCGAGCGGCTGGATCTTGCGACAGCTAGTCACCATCGTAGTCAATAGCACAACACTCACTGACTTCAGCGAGAGCAGGATTGGACCCTGTGTATCTGCCACGTAGCTGTAAAGGGGCTCACTTTTAAATCAATAGGAATAATCTAGCTATACTAAAGAGAGACGCATTTCAAGTGAAATCAATTTTTTTTAAAAACAAACAACCAACTTTCCCTGCCATCCCATAGTATGGTAACAGCTGATTGGACTAAAAGTGACGCGTGTAAGGCCGAGAATTTTGCAAAAGGGACTAGCGATTTTGGAAGCCCAACCCGAGACATCTTACAGAGGCCTGAGTTCCCACCTTCCGGAAACCAGGTCTCAAGACGGGCATCTGAAAACCAGGACACCTGTTATTGACTATTTGTATTGTGATGGCCCCAGTCAGACCTCAGGAGCCCACGGGGCCAGGTGCTTGTGCCTAAAATCATTCGTCATATTTTAAAAAGTCACGGGGACAGATTCGTAAAGGCACCTGAACATGCAGGTGGGCACTTTTGAAATTCCCACTAGGCGCCAATCTGCATCTTTCGGCAGCTAAATGTATTTAAACCAGAGGTTCTCAAACTGTGATCCACGGATAGTTCCCTCTAAGGTGCGCACCTGGGCGGCCGCACACGAGAATGAAGGGCCACCCACCTAATTAGTGGAGCCGCGCAGACGTGGCTCCACTGATTAGGTGCCTGGACCCTGGAGAACGCACACGTAAAATGAGGTGATGGCCTTGGAGGGAACAGGGGGTAGGTGGGAGGGGGCAGTGGGGTGAGAAGAGGGAGTGGGGGGAATTTCGGACGTGCAGGGCTGCGGTGGCCAGAGAAAGAGGTGACTTTCCCTAGCTCCAAGGCTGTGGCTGCCAGGGAGATATGGCCCTGCTTGTGGTGGGGGAGAAACCCCCCTCCTTCCCTGCCCCAGCTCGGGGGCTGCCGCGGCGGGGGAGAGGGGGCACCTCCATTGCATTAGAAAGGTCAGACTACTGATATTAAAATAGGAGTTGTGTGCTTTTAATTGTAGAACAAAAAACATTCCATTATTATTCATTTTTTTAAATAGCGCTTTTATCCAAAGCGCTTTACAATAGTTAGCTAAGGGTACAAACGACATTGGGAAAGATCATTAAGTGGTCCGCCGAGACCCTCAGCAATTTTCAAGTGGTCCGCGAAAAAAAAAAAAAGTTTGAGAACCACTGATGTAAATAATCTCTCTCTCTTTTTCTGTAGAAATATATGCCTGCTATTGATTTTATGTGGAAGGTGCTCTGATGTCACGGTGACGGGCAACACTAGAAAACCCCACGATAAGATAAATACACCCCCCACACCCCTAATTGACTTTCATCACAGATGCTCTGCATTTCCGCTTCACTCAGCTTTGGATAGCAAAAGTAGTTTTACGAGCCAGTTTCATTTTCTGGCTCTCAGGCCCTGGCTCCACGCTGCTGTACTGACACCGCACTGGAAAGTTTATATTAAAAAGTGTGGGGTGGAGGGGGTGGGGGGAAACCAACCTGTTTTCCCATTAAGTTTTTGTTTGGTTTTAAAATTTCATAAAAACATTTCTATTCCGCCAAGGTGAAGTTCACCCTGTCTCAGGGGCGTGGCACAAAACCTGTGCTCCATTTTCATCCTGGGGCCTTAAAACGCTTTACGGACGTTGATCAGCCTTCACAACCCCTCCGTGTGAGTGATCATCTGGAGAGGAGGGGAAAGCAGAAGCCCAGAGAGGTGAAAGGATCCACCCCAGGGGGTCCCACATGCCAGGGGGAGGGACAGAACCCAGGAGTCCTGCCCCACTGTATTACAGGGAGCAGCGCCTGCTGACAAGGGGAATGTGTCACTGTGTAATTGGATCTGTGCAAAGCTCCTGATTTACGTTGCACGACAATCCCTGCGCAAAACCCGATACCTCGGCACGGAGGGCCCCCTTTCACAAGTCAAGATTTCACCATGAACCCCGGTGAGCCTGGCTTCTCTTGGCAAAAAGTCTTTCCCGCCTGGCCAAAATACTTGATGCTCAGTTCCCTCCCCTGCCCCATCGAACTGCAGCCTCCCCCAACCGGAGATTTGGAGTCTAGCCTCCTCCTGAAATAGGGATTGCCTCCATATCCCAATCCTGATCCCCCTGAATGCCTCCCTGCAGCTCGCTTCCCACCAGTAAAGGCGCGAGTGCTCCACGCGGGATTGATGGGCGCGAGTCCTCTGGTGGCATGTGAGCTCAGCTGTTGGTGGGCAGCAGGCAGAGGGACGCATGAGAGCGCAATCCTGCCAGGCCCCATGCTGGGCACCACTTCAAAGTCAACAGCAGAGGAAGGCGCCCAGGTCCTTTCTGTCTCCCACATTCTCTGGGCCAGCTCAGAGCCCAGAGCACAAGAGCTGATCTCATGGGTGGCTCTTACTCAGTGGAAGCAACAAGATTGGATTGGGGGCCGGGTCCTGCTCTTTGTACAGCACCGAGCACCGTGGGGACCTGGCCCATGACTACGGCTCCGAGGCGCTAGGGCATAACCAAAAATAATAACATAACAAATCACCGGCATGCAGCCACCTCTGGGGTGGAAACAACCATCTAGCCTGCAGGATGTTGAACAGTGGTGGAGGAATCAACTGCACTCGCAGACATGAGGACATAGCTAGGGAACGGGGGGCTGAAGGCAGCGACTGAAAAAGGATTTAAGGATCATAGGAGACAGACATGAGCTCCCAGTGTGATGCTGTGGCAAAAAGGGCTAATGTCATGCTTGGACGTAAACACGGGGAAGTGGTGAGTAGGGATGGGATTCCCCTGCTATGGGAATACTGCAGCCAGTTCTGGCAACCACCGCTTATAAAGGACACTTCGAGAAGGGACAGAGAAGAGCCACAAAAATTATTTGAGGCCTGGAGAAAATGCCTTATGGGGAGAGACCCAGGGTAAGTCTACACTGCAAACCAAACCCCGCAACAGTGATTCTCAGAGCCCAGGGCAACTGATTCGGGCTTGCGCTACGGGGCTAAAAATTGTAGTGTAGACATTCCTGCTCCGGGTCTGAAACTCCTGTCAATTTTAATTGTTACTGACTTGGCTGGTGCTTTTTAGGTAGCCTGTTGTAAAACTAGGCAAATGAGTTGAGTACCCCCTGGGAGATCTCTGCACCCCAGGTTGAGAACCACTGTCTAGTGGGAAAATGCAGCGTGAGAACCAAATGACCTGAAGCTGAAGCCAGACAAATCCAAGCTCAAAAAAGGCTCCCATTATTAACAGTGCGGGTGACTAACCATTGGACCGGACGGCCCAGGCAAGTGGTGCATTCTCCATCTCTTGATAGCTTCAGATCACGACTGGCTGCTTGCCTGGAAGAGACGCTAGAGCTCAGCTGTGCTCCGGGAGGTCAGACTGGATGATCTAACGGAAGCCTTCTGGCCTTAAAATCTGTGAGGGCAACTCCCCTTCTCTGGGTGGGTTTTCTCATCCACGCAGAACAGACCTGGGTTTCTCCGGGGCTCATCCAAAGGGCGACAAGCTGCGTGGAGCTCAGTGTCTCTCTCCCAGAAGGGTGGAGATGAGCCGACTCTACTGGGGTTCAAACTTGCAAGTCCAGGGAGCATAGGAATTGCAAACTAGAGGTTTACGGCCCCAAGCCAACCCCTCCAGCCGACGGGGTGGGAAGCCGAACACTTCTCTTAGCCCAGCCAAACCAACGTTGCTAACACAGGGCTGCAGCTAACTCCTTGGTGCCCACCAACTCTATCCTAGCTACGGTGGCTGCCTGCATGCAGACCAGGGTCGCCGTCCGCAGGCCAGATCACGCAACACAAGGCCACAGGAACACAGTCACAACCAACGGTACTGAGAGACATTCATCACCGCTGGGATAACCTGGGGGCTGGTGTGCAGAGGGGCCTTCTATACCCTTCTCTTCCCCCCACCCCGCTTGGACAGCTCCATTCCCGGCTGCCCACCCTTCCACGGCAGAGGGGACCCAATCGAAGACAGCCGCTGCTGCCCAATGTCAAGCAGCCATGAGGCTGCTCCGACAGTTCCGGGGACACCGGCTTGCATGGTTCAGGGGTTGGAGCCGGACAACACAACCACCCCTGTGCCACGCTTTGGGCATCACAGGATCTGGCCCTCGGCCTTCACGGTGCTAACCTCGGGGCCTGGGCATTGTGACAAGAATCCCCCGCCAATGGCTTTTTTAGTCGATGCTAGAAATCAGAGGTGAGGAAAGGCCTAATGCAGCTAGTGCACCCCCCCCCCCCCAGGGTCGGCTCCAGCATTTCTGCCACCCCAAGCAAAAAAAAAAAGCCGCGATCAGCGGCGGCAGTTCAGCGGCAGGTCCTTCGCTCCTAGAGGGAGTGAGGGACCTGCCGCCCCCGTATTGCGGCAGGTCCCGCCCCAAGCACCTGCTTGTTAAGCTGGTGCCTGGAGCCGGCTCTGCCCCCCGCCCTCCTGAGGTGTCCCCAGCCCTAGGAATAAACGTGCTTATGGGGGATACCAGGGAGTGGAACCACACCCCAGAGAAGCCCTCTGCTTTCCCATGAGCCCTGGCAGGAATAAACGCGGTCAACGTCTCGCGCCGCGATCAAGGTAAAAGGAGAGGAGCCGGAGGACGGAAAACACAGTGGGCAATTGGAGAGAGAGGTGCCTTTGAAAATCACTAAACGCCGGATCTAAAGCTCACGGCAGCCACCGGGGGATTTGACGCTATAGCCCAGTCCCTGAGCTCACTTCTGTTTCCTGTTGCCAGGCCGGCTCCTTCTCCTGCTAAGAGATGTCAATAAAACTCGGGGGAGTCCTCGGGGGTCTTAATATCATTCCCACCAGCCACAAATACCCCCATTTTGTTTCCCCTTTCCCAATGGCCCCCATCAGCCTCCCGACAGCATCATTAGCGGCGAACGAGCAAAGAGACGCTGTGATCGCAGGGCCCTGCTGTGTCATATGATGGGGCCAGGACCGTTGTCACATGGCACTTAATAGACATACGCACAACACCACCGCTAACTGGCTCACCGGGAGGAAACTCAGAGAGATCAGGACCAGGCCAAGAGCCTGAAACGCGGCCAATGCCCCCGCCCACCTCCGCCCCCACCTTCGCTTTTCAAACGCACCAGCCCTTCTGAAGATGATGGGGGAGCCTCGCAAGCATGAAGGAGAAAGGAAAAACAAAAGAAGCAGAATCATTCCGAGCGGCCATGCAAACGCCTTGAACCACAGCGATGATATGAAGCGTCACCGGCCACCACGATTCTTCAAAACGAAGGACGAAAGTTAGGCTCCTAGTACCATACGGAGGCCACTAAATAAGCAGCCTCGTTTTCGGAAGCGCTAAACACTCACCAGCTCCCAGTGCTAAGGGCTGGTGGCGGGGGGGAATCAGGCCAATTATTTAGGAGCCTAAATAGGGATTTAGGAGCCTCCCTTTGGATAAGGGTCAAATCCTCAACCGGCCTCGATTCAGCAAAGTCCCTCCCTACAAAAGGGTATTAGTTTCATTGATTTTAATGGGACTTAAGCACACGCTTAACGATAATTGCGTACTTAAGCGTCTCCTGCTTCAGGACTTAAGTCCTGCTCTAGACTACTGGGGGGAGAAGCCCCTATGCCAGGTTGTCACATCACTGCAGGGTTTCTTACACCTCCCTCTGAAGAAGCTGGTGCTGGCCCCGGTCGGGTACTAGGTTAGATGAACCTTGGGATTGATCCAGCCTGGCTTGCCTAGTTGCCTGGCGTAAATCAGGATTGCGCCACTGAAGCCCATGGGAGTCACACTGGTTTAGACCAGCTGAAATGCCGGCCCGCGCTTTAGGAAAGCCTGGGGGGTTTGGCCAATGAAAAAGGCCGTCCCCTCCCATCTGTTGCAAGGGGGCAGCACTGTCAATCCTCCATCTGTGGAGTTTCTCCCCTACAGCTTCCTCACACTAACCCTACAATAACATCAGCACAGAAACATCGCTCTCGTCAGGGTTATTTGGACCCCATCCAAAGCTCACTGAAAGCAGTGGAGACTCCCATCAGCTTTGGCTCAGGCTTCCACGCCACGGGATATGGCCCACAACCACTGAGAACGAGGTCTCCATCTTGACCGTGAGGCTGAGATGTTCAATCACACCATGGCAGCACGAGGAGCTGCCACAGGCTACGGGGTGAGGTGACGAAATGGCTTTACCAGCATAAAGGACAGAAGGCAGGCGGGGAAAAAAAGATGGAGCCTCTTGTGCGTATGTTGAAACCACCCCGAAACAATACAGGGGAATGCAGGAGAGAGAAGGCACCCGGAGATTCCTTTGCAACCCACTCACCCCCACCCCCCATAATGTGGGTGTGTACATCACAAGTTCTAATCAATAGCTATGATTTGTATTACCAAGCAATAAAGGCTCGGGGTGTAATTATTCATGCATTGCGGCTTCATTCGGGCCTTCCAGTTTGCAAAGAGATTAGCAGAGTCACAGAGCAGGTGACCTTTGCTCGCTCTCTGAAATCAAGAGGCAGCGCCATATATCCCTGTATTGTTCCAGGCTCAGTTCCGGATCATGCTCATAAAAAATATCTTACCTTCTAACCTTAAAGCTGCCATTCTCTGAAACTCAGGCTCCTGCAGCCAGCGCCACATCCTTTTGAAAGTCTCCCTCCCGGACTTGAGTTTGCTCCAGGGTTTAGGGTTCCTGAGGAGGTCTGACAAGGTGCCTTGAGACCGGCACAACACCCTCTCGGCAAAGATGGCCTGCGGGATGCTGTATCTCTTGAGCTCAGCGATGATCCGCTGGGCCACTTCTTTGGTGTTGATCTCCTCCAGCTGGCTGGAGAGGACGGTGGTTTGGGTGGAGATGGGCTGGTTGGGTCTGGAATTCATGTCCGGCCTGGCATGGCCATAGGGGTGCTGGCCCATGCTGTTGGGCGATCCCATGGTGGAGTTCTGGGAGGGGGAAAGCTCCCTGGAAAAGTGCTGGTCGATCCTGCCAAACATGGCAGGGTGGGCTTCGAAGTTATTGGCCGCCACCATCTTCTCGTTGCCCAAGTGTCCGGCAGAGTGGCCATAGCTATGCATGGGGGTCAGGTTAGGGCTGGGCAGGGACGACAGACTCTGCCCCATGCCAAGATCCTTGTGGTAAGGGCTGTAAAAGTTACCGCCGGAACCCAGGCCCCTTTCTTCCCTCATCAGGGTGAAGCTCCCAATCACGTTGCCCACCGGCAAGCACTGGTGGTGATGGTGCTGGTGGTGGAATTTCTCATGCAGCGGCTGCAGGGGGGTCAAGGTGGTGTAGCTGTTGGCAGCCCCAGTGGGCGAATCCCCACCAAAGCCAAGCCCCGGGTGCAAAGCGGTAGCCAGGTGGTGCTCGGCTCGGTGATACTCACTGCCGTCCAGCACCGAGGCCACCAGAGAAGGTCTGGAGAGAGCAGAATGTAAGGCTCTGCCTTGGCCGTGCATGAGCTCCTGCTCCTGGCTGGACATGTCCCCGGTGTTCTCCAAACCCAGCTGGACATTCATGGCTGCGGGCTAGCGCATCCTCTCTTTATCTACTGTGCAACTCATTAATCTTTCGTTTCTTGAGTGTAGGGAAGGGCTTGCCAGATTTCAAGGGGGTCTGAGGAAACCTCTCTGCCTTTATCAGTGGGGATGGGAGCAGGGGCAAAGCAGGAAGTCCCCTATGTATTCCACGACCGGATCTTGTCTCCCGTGGGAGAAATCTAACATCCACCAGTCTCGGTTGCAGCCCCAGGAAGACAAGGGCGCATCATTCCTCCCCAGCCCACCAACAAGCCCCCTTCAAACTGATCAGAAACTAGACACATTCTAACCCAATGCTGGATGGATTTGGGGGAAGGGAGAGGAGGGAGGCTGGAGGATTCCCCCCACCCCCTCCCTTTAAACCCCAATCAAAGTGAGAAAGTTCATGAAGAACCTGGCTTACCTAGTGCCGCTGCTGTTTTTTCTAGGCATTTGTTGCGGGAGGGGGAGGAGAGGGATGTAAAAATATAAATAAAAACAACCAACAACCAATAATAATAATAATGAAATGAAAATCAGCAGCAGGGGTTCAGATCCCCCCCCCTTCCTGGAGCTTTCAGCAGAGGGGCTCCTGTGTCTGAGAATTTGGAGAGGAGAGGTCTTCTCTTCCCTGATCAGTCAGCCCTTTTAGGATAGTCCAGATCTCCAGCAAAGTGCTTGCAAAGCGACAGCAGGCTCCAACAATTAGCTACTGTCTGTGTTTTGGTGGGGGGGAAGGATTAGATCTCTCTCTCTCTCTCTCTCTCTCTCTGTTTTTAATAGGTGCAGCTCAAAACAGTCCCATCCTCTTTGTGTCTGCTACACACTCACACACACACACAGCTCTCTCTCTCTCTCTCTCTCCAGAGAATACTGCCCTACTCCAGCCCACAGCTACTCTCATCGATTTCACTAGGAAACACTCCGCTTTCCTGCTTCTCACACGTCACCAAGCCTAAAATCTGACAGATGTGCAATCAGCTACCAACCTGACTTAACCCGATCGGGCCCGGCTCCGAATTCGGACGACAGAGCGAAAAGGGGTGTGTGGCGGCGGCGGGGAGGGGAGGGGGAATCTAGATTGTATTGACTTTGCAGTTTGTTGCAATACTTTGTGGCTCAGGGTTAAAGTGTATATTTAATACTCCCACCCCCCCAAAAATATATTTATCTTATATGTATCCACCTGAATAAATACACCATATCTCTCTAATTATACACGCTGCCCATCACGGTGGTATCTGAGCGCCTTCCACGTCGAACCAATAGTGCGGTCCCTAGTGGATTTCAGGACATCTCTGTCTCTCCTCTGTATAATACCTGTATTTCTGTAATGCCCCTCTTATGTACGAGATCACAAATAATCTATATGGAGTCTGTGTATAAATATAGATTAATCTATACAAACCCACCTACAGAATCTGTGTGGAAGCCTGGGTTATACATCTGTAGAAAGCTACACATTATGTTTTGGTGATTTACCTAGCTTATGTAGGCGATCAGAAAAAAAATCTAAATAATACAGAAATTGCAAATGCATGTTCCTATATTTGTGTGATTTCTCTCTTATACAGAACTCACAAAAATCTATATAGAATATATACAAATCTAAATATATAAATCACACACATTCACCTCGCTGCCTTTTTTATATGTTAGATGAAAAAAAAAAGTATAACTATCCAAGCTATGAGAATGTCATAACCTTTCACACTTGATAAGGGGACACTTAATTCGCAGCAGAGCTGAAAGGTGGTTTAAACTGGACTTATCCGTTTTAAAATCATTCCTGTCCGACCAATAATGATCCCAAAGGAGCCAATAACGTGAGATTTTTTTTTAAATAAGCCTTGTGCGCAATATTAATCGCTTCTAAATATTCTTAACCCTCTGTAGCTCTGTTCTGGAAAATGCAGATGTTGCAACCAAATCCCCTCCCCTTCTATTCACAATGATTTCAACTGAAACAATTACAAAAATAAATACCGGCGGCCCTTGGACAGAGGAAAAACTCTCCAATAGTCCCCCGGTAAATAGATTAATTGGGGGGAACATTTTAGCCCTTTTTGTGAATGGATCTCACACGTAGGGAAATTGAAACAGATTTAAGTAAGTGTATTCAAACAGGCATCTTAATAATAAATAAAATAATAATAATCAGAGGCGAGCAGAGGGGAATCCGGGCTACAAACACAGGGACCCAGAGAAATCGGTCCGTGGTTGTCAATTTTCTCAAAGGATCTTAAAAGCTCCCGTTGCAAAGGAGGGTTGGGGATTTCCATTATGATCAGTAGCTGCGGTGTCCTTCTCTCCAGCTGGAGAACTCCAAGTTCCGTGGAACATTTCTGACTATTTACCCTCTTTTCCTCAAAGAGACACCATTAAAGTAATCAGTGCAGGGCGCAGCAATCTAACAAACCAGTGTAAAAAGAGAGAGATTAACTAGAGAGAGAGAGAGATTGGGGAGACTGGTTGTTTAATGAAGAGTGGGGAGGAATTTAGGATTAGGTGGGCGGGGTGGACATACTCCACAAATATGTGTGTCCCGTTCCCTCCTCCCCCGCCCCAAATCTCAGCAGGTGCGCTCTGGGGAAGTGGCTAATCTGCAGGGAGGGGGAGAGGCTTAGGGCTGCTACTTTCCTAACCCTGCTGATCGAGGTCAAGAGGAGGGGCTCACAGCCCTAGTCAGGCTCAGTAGATCGCCTGGGTTCCTTCTAGCTGGTAACCTGAACTCAGCCCCCCCCTGACTTTCCCAGCTCCCAGGGCAACGCGCACACTACCCACACACTACACATTCCAGCCTAGTGCAGAACGCGTCACAAAAATGCTCCAACGACCCCCCCCTCCAAAAAACTCCCACCAGCTGACCCAGAGAGGAAATGCCCCATATCCTCTCTCCTCTATGGTTAATGGTTTTATTGCGATGGGTTGGGAGTCTGGGGGATTCCCCCCCAGTTGCACTTTGTGTGTCTAGCTGCAAAACAAACCAGGCCCCGTGGAGGCCAATCGATGCGAAGCTACTGCCAGATTTTCCGGAGAGATCAGTTCGCGTTTAGACAGAGACGGCTCCTTGGCTAGGGTGTGAGCCCGGGTGGTGGTATTTCTCCCCCACTCCCCCGTGTTGAGCTGAGAAAGTTTTTGTAGGCTGCCCTCTGGTTAAAGTGACGGACACTGCCTTTACAAATCTGCCCCGTAAAGGTTAAAGGGCTCTCGGAGGAGCTGTCCAAACCCTAGGTGCTGAAGGGGCTAGGTGCGGATGAACTAGTGTCGGGGCGTGTGGGGGAGAGATATTTATAGCATATCCAAAAATCAAAGTCACCACCTAGATCCAAAAGGGCTCGGATGGAAACAGCAAATACAGGGGCTCTCTCTTTAAAAAAAAAATCATTTCGCTAAACCAAAGCTTCCAGACAGGAACGCAAAATCTATTTTTGTTGTGTCTACATTGAAATAAAGCGGAGTTAAGAAGCGCGTGCACTCCAGGCACACACACACACAAACCGTGCACCACCTCTCCGACTGAAAATGAAATAACTGCAGGTTTGGGGGGAGTTTTTAAAATGATTTGGGGACGCAGACAGAGAGAGAGAGAGAGTTTATACTTAGAAATATCTGGTCTCCCTGGTTTTAGAAGAAGGTACACTCTTATTTATTCAGAGGGAGAAGCCGTTTAGATTTCAGCTTGTGACAATTTGTATCAGGGTCATGTTTAATCTCGGACTCCAAAAGCAAAGAAATGCCGGAAAAACCTGCAAGTCATCTCTCAGAAATCCACATTTAGCAGGGGCATCTCTTGGCCACCGGAATTCCCCCCTCTCTCGACAGACTGATAAAATGGCCCAAAAAAGAGGTTTTGTTGTGAATGCCAACACGAGGTTACTAACTTTATTCCTGCTCAGAACTGTGCAAAAAGAGACATATTAGACTTCCAGATCACATTTATTGTAACCATTTGACATGGCATTTCTTAGTGTATAACAAGAATGAAACACACACACACACACACACCCATAGTCCAACACACATCGCTATTTAAAAGTCTAGGACTATATTCTTTATTTTTTTAAAAACAAAGTAAATCAAACTTTAAATGACTGGGACACTTAAAATATACTGACATACTGAGACTGGAAATTTATGGTGCCTCCCAAATGACTTCAAAGATACCAATCACTTGTCTTTAGCGTGGAGATAACTGTTGCCGTATCTATATTCCAGTTGAACCTAATTATGAAATAATATCATACTCCCGAGTTTCCCAACACCTCCTGTGAAACTGTATATGACGCCTTCACAAATACTTAAAGGCACTAGTCTCATCAGTTTGGTTTTTAGCTCTCCTGAACAGAGTTTAAAACACCATTTAGTTGATTAATTGCTTTTTATTGATCAATTTGCTGTCTGGCAGGAACATTGGCCCTTCCACTGAATATATTGAAATACTTTCCCTAGCCCATTAAAAGACACAAAATACTTTGGTTTACAATTTGGTTGGCTCCCCCCCCCACACACACACCAATGTCTAAGCAGAAAATACAGGGCTATCTCAGTTATCATTCACTTCGAGGAAATGAAGTTGTGTTTAATGCAATTTAGCCCCCTTAAAAATGAAAATTGCATTACAGAAATTTAATATTTCTCCTCTTTAGGGCTTTTCAGAAATAATAACTTTAACATTGTTAATGAAATGCCAGCCAACTTTCTTCTGTTGTTCGTCAGATCTAGCCTCCACAGAGGACGGATGGTGTCAACAGCCTTAATGTATTTAGGGAATTTATTTCAAATTGTTTTTAAAAATAACTATGCTCAAAGCTAAAATAATATGAAAAAATCATCCTAGACACAAGAATAGATTTTTAAAGGAATTAAAAGGCACCGTTTCGGGGGCAAATAATCCCCAACAATATTTTTTAAATGCTCAAAATCATCAGGAGTGTCACGTTTTAGCTGCAAAGGAAGAAAGGTGTCAGAACTCGGCACGTCCTTGTTATAACAATGAGGATCCGAGACTTGTTTCGTGTAAGTGCGTTTATTATTTAAAATGCTCGGTGCATATGAGAGAGGCGTTTATTCAGAGGTCTACTACGTACATCCAGGTCAGCTGAATGGATATTTAACCAGGAACACTTCAAATTTTCCAACTGGCAGTGATCTAAGAAGATAAAACATCCTCTGATAATTGGATTGTGCCTATGTGATATCTATATCTATCTACACACACACACACATCGTCTATACACACACACACAAACGCACCTATATGGATGCCCATGCACCTACACATCAAATTTCACGCCCACACAGGGACATTGGAATTATATCTTATGTCAATTTCAAGAGGGGGGAAAAATCATTTCACTGTCTCTCAAATAATATTCACTTTTCCAAGCTCGCTGAGTTGTTTATATTTACTCATTTTAAGTAATCTTCCAACAAATGCCAACTCTTTGGGAATTATGTCGAAGCCTTTAAAAATACTTTTCCCTTAACTCTGCCCCGGTCAGTAAACAGATCCAACCTGACACAATGAAACCACTTGGCAAGTTGGTAATTAATTGATAGGAGGGCTACGGGTTTACAAGGAGAAATTTAAAAATAAAAAGTTTATCAATAAAAAAAAAGAAAAGTTCTGCAGGATATTGCGAGACAGCCCCTCAAAATACAAATAAACATTAAATAGCTACCCAGTAAAAGACTCAGAAATTCACTCTCACCTGGTAAACAAATGTTAACAAGACTCAATATTTACGGCAGGCCATGGGGGCTGGTTTCTGATCCCATTCACACCACACTGGGAGCCCGTTTCAGGAAAGTCAGTGGAGTTATATCTGTGTGAACGAGATCAGAATCCGTCCAGTCCATTTGGCAGTGAGACATCACAGCAGCTACAGGGGATGAAGTGTAGAATTAAAGTAGCAGACAAGAACAACCTGAAACACCAACTGATTATCAGTGGCTACTGGTATTATCAGATGAAAAATGTAAAGTGGTTGTAATTACACATATATTCTGTGGGTCTGATTCAATAGAGATCTGAAAAATTATATATAATACATATAATTACACACATATTGATTATTCAGCTCTTTATAGAATCAAGCTATACAGAATATTCTATATATAATGAAGACAGATACACACTGAATATTTTAAATCATAAAAAATAAAAATGATACATGATACTATTTGAGAGGAGAAAAATATTAACTTGGCGTAAACAGGCTTTTAAATAAGCCCAGAAAAGATCTCTCAGTACAAAGAGGGGAAAGGGACTCCTGGTCATTCAGACCTAATGTAACTATAACACGACACATCCACAAATAAATAAATAAAAGAGAAATAAAGAGAGAAAATTAGTACAGCTCCTTTCCTCTCCATTTAAAGTCCCTAATAAAAAGCAGAGTGCATTATCTGGAAGTCAGGGAAATTTTTTTACAAATATGATAAGCTGTTAACCTTTAGAGGGCTATAAAAGTGGCTGTAAGTAAAAAAAGGAGAATTTAACTTGATTTAATGTAATCAACATTATTTAAACTATTCCCTGGACTATTCCCCAATGTAGTTTACCTTACAGATAAAGGAAATAGCAGGGAAGGAAATTGAATTACATTCCTATATTTGCCATGCTATGGATCAAGTTCCTGACAGCAAGGAGGTGAAGTCTCTGCCCCAGCTATGAATCATTTTGCATTTACAGTATTTGATGTTTCTTAATAAATACCGCTTCTATTGGGTTAAGCTTTAATTTGGACGCTATTACAGTGCAGCCCATGGGTCTTCAGTGCTGTTTAAATCTGATCAATAGAATATTGTAATAAAGTATCCCTTAATGAGAGTGAAATTAACAAGGGCCGAGAGATGGCAAAACGTCTGCGTTCATTGGGAAGTTTGCTTCTTGGTTTAACCAAAGATCTTTAGTATGGTCCAAACTTTTTATTCAATAATTTGTTGGGAGCCCCCCCACCCCACCCCTTTGCTTTAAAACTGCAGGGAAGAGAGTTAATGGTTTTTAAATCAACTTGGTGCAAACTTTCTCCTCTTTGAAATATCAGGGCTGCATTAAAGGGATCAATAGGGATTTTGTGGTGTTGTCTTCACTAGATCCTTCAGAAAGACTATTTATTTGGCTGCTAAACAGAGGAGATGCCTTTTGCTTGTGGCGGGGGGGCTAAAAGGGGCTTATGCTTCAGCTGTGAGTTGAAGGCAGGGGAAGCTAAAGGTTATAGGAGACCTTGCCAAAACCTCGCAGTAGGGTTCGGTGTTCTGTTCATTACAGCGAACCCCTATATCAGGGGCTTGTGTACTGATCATTTTAGGGAACTGCAGAGAGTAGATCTGAGTCAGGGAATGGGCTGCTTTTATTCTTTTTCATTTCTAACCGGTTAGTGAGAGCCCTTTGGCTCCCCCCCCCCCTCCCGCCTCTCCACATTGATTTCCATCCTGTCTATTGATCGGCAACACAATATTGCACCGCATACACTTTTTAAAAAACGCTCGGTCATTTCCATCTTTAATAGTGGGAGCCAATTTATTGTTTTCTCCAAGCCACTTAAAAAGAAACAAAACTAGGAAACTTTAATGGATCAGTTTAGATCCTTGGCTCCCCGCCCACCCCCTTTCATCTTTTATGCGTAGGTAAGAAATGTATTTTAAAGTAAGGTGGTTTCTCCTCTCCCCCCAATCACTAAAATGTTTGCTAAAAGCCCGGGGTTTGTGATCGCGCGAATCTACCAGTTAAATCAGACAAATAAAATAAAATAAAATGTAGATTTTGTAGGAATCGCGGAGATTTTATTCGGCGCAAGGCATCAAACATATTGCCCCTGAATGAGCTACACATTTGATTTGTTTCTCTTATTGGTCATTCTGTGGTTAATTTCTCTAACGTTGTGTATGCAAGACAGTTCCCTAGGTTCGGGTGCACGGATGCCGTAGCAGGAAACCAGATATTCGGCTAAATTAAAATCTCTTTAGATGTATATTCCACATTCCACCCTCCCCCACCCCCAAAATTACAGTTTGGTCCATCAAAACGCTGCTCGATCTTTTTTTTACAGGGGAATGTAAAAGTCTGAGAGTCTGTGCTCAGATCAGGACAGATTCTGTCGTGATCATAACAATAAAATCGAAGAGCTTCCCTCACCCGTGCTCAATGCAAAGCTGGCGGAGACAGAAGAGGTTGGAATTTTAACCCCAAGATGCACTGCGTGATATTAACACGACCATTCTGTTTCGTGGGAGAGGGGTGTTAATTGCATAGAGGGTCACGCTAAAAGAAACACAAGGAGGGGGTGGGGACCCCTGAGATTTTACAGTACAGCTTCCTGCAAGGAAAATACACGTCACCATTCAATGCAGCCACCGGTGCATATTGACCGGTGTGCTCTGACTCCCGGTTGTGTGTGTGATTGTGTGTGTGTGTATAGTTTTTAAAAGGGGGTGTTTTCTACAAGAATCAGATGTCCAACTCCTTGCAGAATAAAGAGCTCAGGAGTTGCACTGATTGTGGGATTTCTTTCACCCCCACCTCTGAAGGGATTTTGTTAACAAACCCTTTCCCCATGAAGGTAAGGACGAAGCAAGGTGGAGTGGGATCGACCTTCCTCTATTCCTTGCCTTTGTCCTATCAAAGTAGCAAAACCGGGTTTCTGGAGAGCAGCAGGAATAAAAACACAGGCTAATTGCTGGAGTATGTACTTTGCAGAGGAGGGAAAGGGGGGGGAGAGCCAGACGCTCGCTGCGTGTGATGTGCAAGCAGTAGAAACACTCCGCTCTCCATCCACACCTTTTACCTGATCCCCAGCTCTCTGATTAATCCCCTCCGCCCCGCCCCCCAATTAGAGACCGGAGCCATTCATTTTCAAGTCCACTCACGGCTACTGCCTACCAGCCCTGGTGGAATTCAGACCGGTCCCTGCCTGGCAGCCCCACATCTTCCCCAAAGACGAACCCACAAGTCCGAGCGGTCTCCCAAAGTTTCCACCGCCTCCCACTTGGCTTTGCTCGAATAAACGGGGGAAGGGGCGAGAATCTCCATCAAACGCTGAATTTGTGGCTCGGGTCCTGCTACTTCAGTCTGGGACCCGCCCCCTTTTCTCCCCCAGTGGTTCATAGGAAGCCAGACATCTGCAGCGGTCTCCTTGCTACATACTCGACAGAAATTCCCACGATCTCACCTCCGCTCCTTCGCCTCCCTGTGATTCTTCTCCTATGGACACGCTGGGTCGCCTGTCTCCTGCTTTCTGAAGGGACCCAGGAATTCCTGCTCCTGGGATATTCTGTCTCGGCCCTCCTCCTGCAGCTTTTCCTTGCCAGTCAAATAAAATGAATCCACCTTTTGCTACCAAAGCTTTCCTTCTCTTCTATGGATCTTTCCCCCACCCCCGCCCAGTTCCTGGCTAATCAAGATGTTAATGAACAGAGATTCCAATCAATAGATTCAATCAGAAAAGCAGAAATGATCATACTTTCACTTCCCAAAGCTCTCCCTCCCCCCAGCACACACAGCTCCTATCAGCTAATGAAAACAAATAATCATTAGAGGATAATTTGACAATCCAATTTAATTATTCCTAAACCAGATATGAGCCTTTCCAGCGGGCGAGCTGGAACTAGAAAGATTTTTCTTTGATAGTATTTTGCGGGGGAGGGATTTTCTCAGAGCTGAGTTTGAAGGATCTAGTCAGTTTCATAGCACCTTCTTGAAAGCCACAGAGCAGGTGGAAAAATCCGGATTTAGTCTTTGCTAGCTCAACCTAACACATTTCCAGATGTAGGTGCGTGCAGCCTTACAAATGGCGTGTGAAACCCACATTGCATTAAGTTTCTGATTAATCCTATTTGATTTTTTTTTATGAGTTTGCTAGGCAGAGTTTACTCGCCTTGTCCCCAGAGGGAAAAGATCACTTGGAAAACGTTGATTTTTCTAATAAAATAATTATGAAATATTGGCTGAGATAAAAAAATAAAACCCACAAGCAAACAAGGAGACAAGCAAACCAATGCAGTGATGGTTAGATGAACTACAATGGGAAAGCATCAACTCTGGGTTATTTATTACTAGTTCCTGCTAAGAAGGAGCCATCCATTCCACCCTGTTAGGATCTGGCACTTACGGGGTTATGGACAGTTAGTCAGATACACAAGGAAAGTTAAATAAATTCTAGATTGTGAGATCTCTGAGGCAGGGACTATCTGTGTCACATTTCAATAGGGCCTAGTACAGTGCTACCACCATACAAATGATCAATAAGAATAAATCCTTGTGCGACTTTCTTTACGTTTGTTTCCCCAAGAAAAACTGGATGGAAAAAAATACGTTGGGAGGATGAATGGCACTCTTTCATGGGGTATAATAATTGGCTAAAGCTCTGGATGAAAAATAAACCCCAGTGAAATGACCATAAACCACAGGGGGAGAGAGCTTTTATGCCTTAATAGGGAAGAAAATAAGAGAATGGGTGTTAATGCTTAAACTAAAGATAAGGTATCAATTCCCACTTTGGTAGCATTACCTTGTCCATTGGATACCTGTGTGTATCAAAGGGCCATTTGTTGTGTATAACCTGCTGGCACATTATTTTCTGGGCTACATCTTTTCTATGAGACATTGCAACCAAGGGCAAATTACTTCACTGTCCAGTTATAAAACCCAGGAATTAGGGATTTCTAATGGGAACAACATGTGGGGCTAGCCTGTGAGAGAAGGCAGTGAACAGTGGATTGAGCACTGATTTGTGATTCAGGGCAGCTGGGTTTTATTCCTGCTGTGACTTAAGCCATTTTGCCTCTGTTTCCCCTCCCACCATTTACCTGTCTTCTCGACCTAGTTTGGGGCAAGAACTGTCTCTTACTAGAAATTTGTACAGCACCTGGCACAATGGGGCCCTGATCTTAACGGGGGCTTATCAGGGCTACTGCAATGCAAATAAATAGTAATATAAAGCACACGTAGCTAGTGGGTGTTATGTCTATCATCTACCTCATTCTTTTGGGATCTGAATGCTAACAGCAAAGAAGTTAGTTCAAAGAGATGTTTGCCAGATACACTGGTCTAGGCCCAATATTCAGGTCGGGGATTTTTTGTTAACTGCCCAGATTAACAACAGAAATAATTAAAAAACCCAGCAAAAATTGTTTTGTTTAAATTATCAGTTAAAGACGCCTCTGCCTTGCTGGACCCCACAGCTATCAATTTATCTAGCCCCTCTATTTTTTCCCCAGCGCCGACCTGTCACAGAAGGAAAGCATCTAAACGGCATTGTGCTAAATGGCCCATTGAAGTCAATGGGAACTGGCCCATTGATTTCAATGGGCTTTGGAAGCGGTCCCATGAGAACCAGAAAGCGAAACAGACTAGAATCAGGGACTTGAAATCCATCCTAGCTGAGCGAAATACAAACAGTGTAGATGGGGAAAAGTCAATGGGAATGTTAAATTGGTTTTAAGAATCCAAGTCACTGAAAGTAACCTAAGTAAGGATTTCCCGCCTCCCGTGATACAGGTCTGAGGCCTGATTTCTGTTAATTGAGACAGTCACAGGGAATCCCC
This sequence comes from Malaclemys terrapin pileata, assembly GCF_027887155.1. Taxonomy (NCBI): domain Eukaryota; kingdom Metazoa; phylum Chordata; order Testudines; family Emydidae; genus Malaclemys; species Malaclemys terrapin. The sequence goes on from NC_071525.1 coordinate 7,136,184, forward strand.
AGTGTGAGAACTGATAATCAGGTGGAAGCGACTGCTCAAGGAGTGAGAGAGACTGTCAGGAAAGGGGCAGCAGCCTGGATTAGACCTGATTGTCCTTTTCATATAGTCTCAAATCACAGCCAAGGAGAGGGGAAGTTTGCCAGAAAAAAAAAAAAGCAGGATGCTATTGGGAAACCCAAAGCTAATTAAGAGCATGTTCAAACGACAATATTGGAAATATATGAGGTCCGATTCATTGCGCTTTACCCAGGCAGGCCCTGATTCAGCACAGCACTTAAATATTAAGGTATATTATTCACGTCAATGGGATTTAAGCCTGTGTTTAAAGTTAAGCACCTGTTTAAGAGCTTTACTGAATCAGGACTTCATTCCTTACCCCCAGGGATGTTCATGGAAGTTTTGCCTGAATAATAATAATAATCTCTAGCTCTTATCATCTGTAGACCTCCAAGGGCTTTACAAAGGAGGTGAGTCTCATGAGCGTCATTTTACAGCTGGGGAAACTGAGGCACAGAAAGGGGGAAATGATTTGACTGCGGTCACCCAGCAGCAGAGGTCTCCAGAGCGCTAGGCCAATGTTCGATCCACTAGAACTCGCAGTAAGACTCAACTTCAGGATTTAAGCTGATCTCGAACAATTAGAGACCAGGATGAGAGACCTTCACTGGGGGTGGGGTGGGGGGAGAGGGGAGGTATGGATTATCTCACATCTGCCTGCTATCGGGTTCTGGCACCGTCCTCTGACACATCCCTGTCAGAGACAGGACCCTGGGCTAGATGGATGCTGGCCCTGATCTGCAATGTCCACTCTGCTGTTTTTCGCGCACTAGCTACAGCTGAGCTAGCGCAAGTTTGTCTGCCTGGGCTGGGAGGCTCAGGGTATGCCCACCCTGCACGCTGAGCCTCAGCGCTGACTCAGGGCTGAGCCAACCCCCTGCTTCCGTCCACACACAAATCAGTCTGACTTAGGTCGGCAAGGACTCAGAACCCACTTTGTAAGATGCTGCTGGGGGAGGGGAGGAGTCAGAGCCTAAGTCCTGCTGAGATTTGGGTTCAAGCCCTGTCATGGTGCAGTGTGGATGCAGGTCAAGCCGCAGACCTGAGTCAAGTTGGTCTGGTTAGTGCAGTGTGGACACGGAGGCACAGCTGTGAGATCTAGGTCCAGCAATTGCAATCCAGATTTACAATGCAGTGTGGACGCTCACACACGGACTAGGAAACACCAAGTCCACAAGCCCGGGTCCCGCAAACCGGGGATTAGTGTGCAGTGTAGACACACCCTCAGCTCCAAGCCTGCAAACACGTTTTCTGAGAGTCCCATTGAAACTGGTCGGATTCCTTAGGTGAGGAGCACTGGGCTGTTTGCTTGATTAAAGAATCATTGATAGGTTGCCTCTTTGATAGCTTTTAAAACCCCTTTGCACTCGCAGTCAGAAATAAAACTCAGGGTCTAACCCGCAGTAGCGGGAGCTGGTGACTTCTGGTCCCATGTATGCTTGCGGTTACTGAACGATTGTAAAGGCCTCTATCATTTCCACTGCATGTTTGTGTGATTGGAAGGCAGGTCTAGGCGGCATTCCCCCTCCAAGAGTTTTACTAGGGCTGTTCCGCTTCCTTAATACAGTCACTTGAAGGTACCACAGACACGCTTTGCTCTTAATGCATTGGTTTCCAAACAACCTAAAGGCAGGGCCTGGAAACGGCTAATATGCACCTAAATGCCATATCTGGCACCTCTCTGAAGGTACTATCTTGTTCTCCAGCATTTTGCCTTTAAATTTTAACAGACAGAGTAAGTTAATAGGTACTACAGTTGCAAAGATGTGATGTCTACAGTCCCAGGAGATCCGTTCCCCCGGTCTACCCCAGGCAGGTGTGTGTCTAGTATATGGAGCGGCCTGGTTGGCTGGGCAGTAGCACACAAGGAGAGCTGCTAGCTGTGCTCCCCAAACTGGGCAATCAGGAAAAGGCATTTCAAAAATACGCAGGGTGTTGGAAGTGGGGAGGGGTGTTTCTGGTCTCCATGACCCCTGGGCAGTGAAGTTCACAATTGTGACCAGGGCAGCCACTGCTGCAGGGAATAGGGCTTTGTGGGACAGCTGCTGAAGGACTTTTAGGGTCGACATAGGTCACACAGTGTCTACGTTCGCACTGCGTCGATCTCAGTAGGTCAACCATGGCTCAGGGCCGTTCGGGGAAGTGGTTTTACTGTGTTGCCGTCGACCAATCTGAGTGTAGACACCCGCACAAATAGGTCAATGCAAGAGAGCCTGGGACAACAGCACCAGGAGGTGTGAACTGCCCTGTCCCTTGCACTGAAGGGTTAACTCAGATGCCCAGTTATAAGAATTTCAATATCAAAATTGTAAACTATGTCACTCCTCGTGTAAGAATGGAGGTGGGGCGTGCGTGTGACAGAGCTGCACAATTTACTGAGAGTGATGTCTCTTTTTGATACCATAATAACAACCACCCCCCCAGCTCTTTTCATCCAGAGATCTCAAGGGAGCCCAAAAAATGGACTTCAGACATCAGGAATGGTAACATACAAAAGCCAATAGGAGAACACTTCAATCTCCCTCAAACCTCAATAAAAGATTTAAAAGTAACCATCTTTCAACAAAAAAACTTCAAAAACAGACTTCAAAGGGAAACTGCAGAACTAAAAATTCAATTGCAAACTTACCACCACCAATTTGGGCTTGTATAGGGACTGTGGGTGGCTGGCTCACTACAAAAGCAATTTTCTCTCTCTTGGTATTGACACCTCCTCATCAATTATTGGGAGTGGACCACATCCACCCTGACTGAATTGGCCTCCAACATTGGTTCTCCACCTCTCCTTCTCTTCATGTGCCAATATATATTTATGCCTGTATCTGTAATTTTCACTCCATGCATCTGAAGAAGTGGTTTTTTTACCCACGAAAACTTATGCCCAAATAAATCTGTTAGTCTTTAAGGTGCCACCAGACTACTCGTTGTTTTTGGGGACACAGACTAACACGGCTACCCCTCTGATAAAAGGAGCCCAGAAGCACTATCCCACTTTAACAAATTGGGAAACTGAGGCACAAAGCAGGGATATAACTTGTCTAAAGTCAGCCAGCAAACAGAGCCAGGACTAAAACCCCAATCTCCTGGCACTTAGCCTAGTACCTTACCAACTAAGCCACACTGGTAGGTATCAAGTATCAGAGGGGTAGCCGTGTTAGTCTGAATCTGTAAAAAGCAACAGAGAGTCCTGTGGCACCTTTGAGACTAACAGAAGTATTGGGAACATAAGCTTTCGTGGGTAAGAACCTCACTTCTTCAGATGCATCCTGGAGTCTCTCTCTCTCTCTCACACACACACACACACATTGAAACCTAGAGGCTCAAAAGCCAGTTGGCAAAGAGAAACAACCCAACTTAATAAAGTTGTTAAAAAAGTTTGGAGTTGCTTATACTGTACCTACTTATCTATAACAGCATCCTCTTTCAACCTGTCAGGGTCACTCAGCCTCGCCACTGGAGATCCCAGGTTCCTGGGGTTTACGCCCTGGCTGGAAATGAATTGCGCTGGGTCGACGCTTTGCGTTGAAGAGCTCTAGTTCAGGATGGAATTGTGCGTGAGTGGGGCATAACAGCGTTTAAACAGCCCTCCCCCTCCAGAGGGCTCACAGCATTGTTAAGTATTATGATGCCTCTTTTTATGCATGGGCAACTGACGGCCGGGGACCTGCTTCACATCATGCAATAAGTTGGTGGCAAGTTTGGGAAATAGAACCCAGGTGTCCTGAGACCCAGGTCGGTCCCCTGCCTTACTGGGGAAACACACATATGCACACGCGCCCTCTGTTGGGGGTGGCTATAGAATGCATCAGGTGAATGGGGCACTTTGGGACATACATCGTTGGCCGTAACCCAATTTTGAAGCCTGGCGCTGTGGAACAGGAAGGGGTGCAAAGCAGCCGGGGTTTCAGAGGCACCTAACCACAACTCCCATCTCTCCCCCGAGCTAGAGCCAATGCTCTGAGAGTTGACTTTCTCGGTCTCTTATTAATCCTAACGTAGCCTGGGGCCTTTGGGTGCTAAGGAGGATAAATTGAGAGCCCCAGGTCTAGCTGAATTGCTTCATTAGCAGCATTGGGAGCCCAGGCTGGGCTGGGAACTGGGATATGCCCCCCACTGTCCCCACCTCCCTCCTAGGGGAAGTATCTGCCCTTGGCTCTGATGACAGGCCAGTCTGACCCCCCCCATGCCCCTTAATACCACCTCACGGAGCCCACAGAGCCCTCCTCCCTCACCCCCTCCCCGACTCCCAGCTCTAGTGACCTCTGCCCTCCCAGCTGCCCGCCCAACACACTAGCCCCCATCTTCGATGCTGCGGTCTCCTAGCAACCGTATCTGACCCGGCGTCTCCAAGAAGTGGCCTATTGATTGTGTAGATAATAAATGGACAGCAGCGATGCGCCATCCCCAATCCATTTCTACTCTTCCTTGTGGTTCCTTGATAGATTCTTGCTCTGAACCTCGGCTGGAGGGATAAGTGGGTTAACTCTTTAGGAACCGGGCCTTGCGGAGGGCTCCCTGGCTTCTGTCAGGTCACCCACTCCCTCCGAGGGTGTCTGTTCACCTTGTTCGCCACGCTGCCAGGCCCAGATGCTCCTCAGTGCAAACCAGCGTAGATCAATTGGCTCCAGTTTACACCTGCTGAGGATCTGGTCCTAGGCAACGTTGTTTCTGCGGTTTGCAGGCAACTTGTGTATGTTTATTCCGGGAGATGGGGAGATCTTTGGGTCATCAACCCCCTCTTCTCCTTCTCTTTCATAAATTCATAGATTCGAAGGCCCAGCAATCCTTTAGTCACATTCCGCGGGCCGGCCCGGAGACCTTCCCTGAAATAATTCATGTTTAGACCAAGACACATCTTTCGGAAAGACAGCCAACCTTGCTTTAAAGATTCCCACCACGAGCCTGGGGAAGTGGCGCCAAAGGTTAATTTCCCTGGCCGTTAAGAATTTCCGCCGTATTTCCGGTCCGAATTTGTCTCGCTTGGTGGTGAGAACACAGGTGAGAGCGCCTAACCGATGCACACTGAGGAATGCATGAGGAAGATCAGAATCCCCATGACGCTGGAGGGCAAAGGAGGGACTCCGGAGTTATACAGAGGTTGCTCAGAGCAGAACCCTGCTGTCTGAGGGGAGACATAAGCAGAAGGGGGTCAGGTGACACGGTGGCCGAGGCCCAGATTTTCAAAAAGGCGCAGCACTCAAAATTGGGGGCAGCTTGTCAGAAGAGCCGTGCTCCCAGTGAGCCGGCAGAGGTTCAGAAAAGCTCTCCCGTTGGGCGGCTAAACTCCTTTGAAAATCTGGCCTGCTGGGGGCTGAGCACACAGGGAAATCTGGCCCTTATTTAGGTGCCTAAAGGGAGCAGAGCTGGAAAAACTGGTCCTAAAAGTGCAGTTCACAGACTTTAAAGCCAGAAGGGGCCGTTACGCCCGTGTAATTTGACCTACCGCATAGCACCAGCTGCAGAGCGTCACCGATCATTTCCACATCAAGCCCATCACTTCGGGCTGAACTAAAATCGATCTTTAAGGGAAGCAGCTAGTCTTGAGTTGAAGTCTGCAGGGGATGGATGACCCGCCCTGACCCTAGGTAAGTTGTTCTGACGGCCTGTTACCGTCCATGTTAAAATTCGGTGCTTTAGTTCTGATGTGAGTACATCTAACTTCAATTTCCAACCTTGGAAGCTCATTGGGCCTTGGCCGGCTAGATTAAAGAGCCATCTAGGGTCAGGAAGCCCTTCCCCGTCTGTGTCACTTTTAAAATTCACTGATTTGATCAAAGATGAGCCTTGCGGGTAACATTTAAAAAAACCCAACAACCCTACGTTACTTAGGAGCTCACGATTAAATGTTCAAAAGCACCTAAGTGATTTAGGAGACTCACTCTCATTTTCAAAAGCCACTTAGGACCAGAATGTTGCCGGTATTAGGGGACTTAGGCGCCTATTTGCATCTTAATAGGATTTTAAAAAGTGCCTAAGCAAGTTAGATGCCTAGCTCGCTGCGATACGTTCCCCGAACACGGCCGGGTCCCCGGCACATGGTTACTCCCTTCTTGTCTATCCACAAAGCTAGGCCGCCCTAACCCTTACTCAATGCTGCCCTCTGACACAGACTTTGATGGCTCTGAGATCGACCTACCATCACTGCTGAGTTCAGGACGGTCAAGAGAATGTTCCATCCCCCTGGGGAGTCAGGGGTGTGGACCTCTTCACCTCTGCCAGCTCTTCCACCCCCATTGGCTGGGAGAGAATGGAAATATTAATCCAGGGCATGGGTGTATCCAGCCACTAGGGCTGCCAGCCCCTCACTCTGCTGTCTATGTGATACCCCACACGCTCTGCCTCCATGATGTTTGATTCCACCTAGCACCACCAAGCTTGCGGACAATTTTAAAAAGTAGCAGCGGCACCAGGGGCCTGTTGTTGGGTTCCTGCAGTGAGCTGGTCAGAACAGGCCATGGGCAGAGGGCAGAACCGCTGCCTTTCCGATGGGTATTATTCTGTGTATTGTAGTAATGCCTACAGGCCCCAGCTGAGGTCAGGGGCTTATTGCATCAGGCGCTGCACAGAGAGCGAGAGACAGTCGCTGCCCCAAAGAGCTTATGCGCTGAATAGACAAAAGGTTGGAGGGGAAACTGAGGCACAGAGCAGGGGCATGATTTGCCCATGGTAACACAGCAGCTCAGTGGCAGAGCCAGGAAGAGAATCTAGGTGTCCTGACTCCCAGTGCCTTATCCACTGGACCATGGTGGCTGTCAATAAAATACAGAGCCAAGGTCCTCACCCACCTGAGATCACTACACATCCCAGGAGGTTGGAAATAACCCTAGAGACAAGCGAGCTGGGGCATTGCCTATTTGCTCTGCCGCCTCTGTGCCTGCTGGCTAGAGCCAGGGCAGGGACAGGGGCTGAGAACACTCCACCCAAGAAGCTGTTTGCAGGGGATTTTCCTGCAGCAAGTGCCAGGAATCAGGCGAGACGAAAACCCGATGGGGTGACATTTCCAGATTTAGGTCCCAATCCGGCAAACTGCTCTTTGTCAGCGGATCCCCTGCTGCCCTTTGGAAGATTGAAGCTGGGGTCTTCAAAGGAGGTTTGGGGAACGAGGGGAAATTTGAGTATCTTGCTCCCTTAGGCTTCTGTCCCTGAAGCAGTAACGTGTGCAACAAATCCAAAGGCACTGAAACAAATTTTAGCACCTAAAGCCCATAGGATGGCTCATGGACTTCAAGTCAGGCATGTGCTTAAGTGCCTTGCTGAATCAGGGCCTAAGTGGAACGCTTACCACGGCCTTAGCGATGGAGTTGGTAGCTGTGCCTCGTTAATACACACACACTGCAGAGTATGAAACAGCAGGTAAAAAAGGGTTAAGAGCCAGGCATTTAAAAAAACACATTTTAGGGAGGCAAGAAGGGGCTGTATCTCGGGAACCCCTTAGCCCAGGGGTCAGCAACCTTTCAGAAGTGGTGTGCCGAGTCTTCATTTATTCACTCTAATGTAAGATTTCGCGTGCCAGTCATACATTTTAACATTTTTAGAAGGTCTCTTTCTATAAGTCTATAATATATAACTAAACTATTGTTGTATGTAAAGTAAATAAGGTTTTAAAAATGTTTAAGAAGCTTCATTTACAATTAAATTAAAATGCAGAGCCCCCCGGACCGGTGGCCAGGACCCGGGAAGTGTGAGTGCCACTGAAAGTCAGCTCGCGTGCCGCCTTTGGCACGCGTGCCATAGGTTGCCTACCCCTGCCTTAGCCAAATGATCCCGAATTTGCACCATTTACTCTACCCCAACCCTTGATGTGGCAAACAAATTTTCAAGGCAATTTGCCCATCCATGTGCCTTTTACAGCATGTTGAGAAAAATCAGCTCTTAAAAATAAACTGCTACAACCCTAAATGTGTGATAACTCCATAGTTCAGTTCGTACATTCACTCTGCACACACAGTTGTGCCCTCACACTCACTGCATATATGCAGATATACAAACACACACATAGTCTTGATCTTACACACACATTCACTGCATACTCACACACACGATCTCACAGACCCACATACCACATACACACACGTATGATCTCACACATGTATGATCTCACACAAACAAACACACACATATGATCTCTCACACACATTCTGCATATATAAACACATGTACAAACAACTCTTTCCTGGCGACGTCACTGAAACACACACACACAGGCAGAGGCTCCTAGCCAGAGCTGTCGCCCAGGTCTCTACGGCGCGGCTCGCACCTGATGAAAGGGGCGGCTGCGCTGCTGGCGAGATCCATTACGGACCTGCTGTTAAGCACTTAAGCGCTGGCCTGGGTCACTGATGGAGCTCACCGGGCCAGCCATTTGAGCCCAGCCGCGCTCGCGGTCGGCAGGGAAGAGCACATCATTAGGAGCGAATCGGCAGAGTTCAGTCTAGTAACGCTGCTATCGAGATTAAAGAGAGGGCCCCAGTTAGTTGGGCTAATGGCCACTCCGGCTCCAGCGCTGCGCAGAGCGGGGTTTGGAGGGCTTCTGATAAAAGGCACAGAGATGACACAGATCCGCCTCTGAGGGCACTTCAGAAACACTCCAGCCTTCGCCGGGGAGAGATGGGCAGGCGAGGAAGAAACAGGAGCAGCACAAGGAGCTTTTCACTCAGGAATCGACGCCCTCTTTGCTGAAGTGCCTTTCGCAGACAACAGCAGCCAGGCCTGCCTGCCTCTTGCTCCATCTCAAAGCCGTCTCTCTTGGCTCCCGGTCTGGGGCCTGATCCTTCCAGCAACTCCCATGGAGACCTCCACCCCTTGCAGGATTCGTCGGGTCCAAGGCCAGACCACTGTGATCACCTCACCTGTCCCCCCTGCATGGCACAGACCAGAGACCTGCCCCCAGATCATTCCCGGAGCAGATCTTTTAGAAAAACATCCAGTCTTGATTTGAAAACGGTCAATGATGGAGAATCCACCGTGACCCTTAGTAAGCTGTTCCAATGGTTAGGGCCCCTTGTTGTTAAAAAGTTACTCCTTATTTCCTTATTTGTCCAGCTTCAACTTCCATGCCATTGGTTCACGTTAGATCTTTCTCTGCTGGACCAAAGAGCCCGTTATTAAATATTTGATCCCCATGTAGGTACTTATAGACTGTGATCAAATCATCCCTTTACCTTCGCTTTGTTAAGCTAAATAGAGTTAACTCCTTGAGTCTCTCGCTATAAGGCAGATTTTCTAGTCCTTTAAATTGTTCTCGTGACTCTTCTTTGACCCCTCCCCAATTTATCAACCTCCTTCTTGAACTGCGGACACCAGAACTGGACACAGGATCCCAGCTGCGGTCGCACCAGTGTCCAATACAGCGGTAAAATAACCTCTCTGCTCCTACTCAAGATTCCCCCGTTTACACATCCCAGGATTGCATTAGTCCTTTGGCCACAGAGTTGCACTGGGAGCGCATGTTCAGCTGATTATCGCCCACAACACCCTAATCTTTTTGAGAGTCACTGCTTCCAGGATAGAATCCCCCATCGTATAAGCATGGCTGCATTCTTTGTTCCTCGATGTATACATTTACATTTAGCCATATTAAAATGTACAAGTTTGCTTGTACACAGCTCACCAAGAGATCCAAATCGCTCTGTATCAGTGAGCTGTTCTCTTCGTTATTTCTCTTCACTCGCCCAATTTTTCATCTGCAAACTTTAGCAGTGATGATTTTGTGTTTTCTTCCAGGCCATTAATCAAAATGTTAAACAGCGTAGGGCCAAGAACTGATCCCTGTGGGACCCCCCTCGAATTGCACCCAGTCAATAATGATTCTCTGTTTACAATTTCATTCTGAGACCTATCAGTTAGCCAGCTTTGAATTCATTTAATGTGTGCCATGTTCATTTGATATCATTCCATTTTTTTAATCAAAATGTCATGTAGTACAAGTCAAATGTCTAAGTCTATGACATGAACATTATTACCTTAATCACTCAAACGTGTAATCTCACCCAAAAATTGGCATTAATTATATTACCCTCCTTATTATTAATCAAGTTCCACCTCAGCAACTCCATTATCTTGCCCTGGAACAATGTCACCCTGACAGGCCTATAATTATCCGAGTCATCCTGTTTACGCTTTTTAAATATTGGCACATCATTAGCTTTCTTCCCGGCTTCTGGAAATTTCCTCATGTCCCAAGACTTATTGAAAATCAACATTAACAGTCCAGCAAGCCCCTCAGCCAGCTCTTTTTAAACTCTTGGATGCAAATTATCCAGACTTGCTGATTTCAAAATGTCTAACTTTAGTAGCCGCTGTTTAACATCCTCCTGAGATCCTAGTGAAACAATAATAATAATAATAAATGGAGATATCCCATCTCCTAGAACTGGAAGGGAGCTTGGCAGGTCATCGAGTCCAGCCCCCTGCCTTCACTAGCAGGACCAAGTACTTATTTTGCCCCCAGATCCCCAACTGGCCCCCTCAAGGATTGAACTCACAACCCTAGGTTTAGCAGGCCAATGCTCAAACCACTGAGCTATCCACTCCTAAGACATTCCCTTGCTGTTGCTACTCCACACCTGGGAACGTGGGGGCATCGGGGTGGAGGGATTAGAACTAGGGTGACCAGACAGCAAATGTGAAAAATCGGGACGGAGGTTGGGGGGGGGTGGTAATAGGAGCTTATATAAGAAAAAGACCCCAAAATCGCGACTGTTCCTATAAAATTGGGACATCTGGTCACCCTAATTAGGGCTCAGACTTTCCTGCTCCCAAAACCCAAGCCCTGAAGCTAGAGAAGAGTCTCTGTGAGCAGGAGAGGACCAATGACACATAGTGGAAGATCTCTGATTTCCTCCAGCAGAGGGCAGTGGTGCAACCACATGTCTAGTTAGTAAAAATTCATTACAAAACTCAGCCTTCTCTAGGAACTTTTCAGCCAAGGATCTCAATGCACTTTATAGATACTTGTTAATGAAGAAACAAAGATAAGCGCTATTAATCCTCTTTTGGGGCCAGGAAGAAGCTATGGAGTGGAGAAGTGACTTGACAAAGGTCACACAGCAAAGTCAGGAATGGAAGAATCCAGGAGTCCTGGCCTTAACCAGTAGAGAACATGCTCTCCCAGAGCCAGGAGTAGAACCCAGGCGTCCTGCCTCCCAGTCTCCTCTGAGTGCTTGACATTATCCTTCTCCAAAGCAGCTGTTGAATGCTGTCGAGCTCTTTTGAAGAAAAAAAAAAAAAAAAACAGGCCCCAGGTGATTTGTCCAACCCGAACAGCAGACAGGCGCCCGCAGTTGCGACCGTCGCTGCTGTGCCGGGCGTTTAAACCCACCAGTGGCTGCAGATCAGGGCTGTGTTTACAAGCCGAACAGCTGGACAAAAGGGACTTGATGAGAGCCGCTAAACAAAAACAGCCGTGAATGCGACAGGTCAGCTTGCCCATCACACAGCTTCCCCTTCCTACCTCAGAGCCGCCGCGGCTGCCTCAGAGGCCCAAGACTGTGAACTGTCAGATGCACGCACCTGTGCGTGCATCCTCGACAATCCCTCTGATGGAGGCCTCACCAGTGGGCACAACCTCCTGCTAACCAGGCAGAACTAAGGGTGATCATACAACACACCACACAACACTGGGTGGGGTTGTGCCATTGCTGCTGCTGAACGGGGACCGGGCCTCTTTAAGGAGCCCCCCAAAGTGCTAGCCCTTGAATCGATTTGCAGCCGGGGCCAGTGACCTCTGTCAAACCACAGGGGTTAAAGGTCAGCAATCCCTTCTGCTCCCCTCCAGGCCAAAGGCGGAGGCTGCCTGGGCTTCTGTGGGTGAGACGGGGAAACACCATAGAGGAGAATGGGGAGGGAGAGTTGAGGGTGAGGGGGGAATGGGACTGTAGGGAATACAATGAACACACACACACACACACACACGGCTCTTAGAGATGCTCTCCTAGACTAGAGATACCATGTGCGTGCGCTTGAATGTCACTTGCCCGTCCTGTTATTGGTGGGGGCGGGGGGAGGTCAGCGCTGAGGGGGAGGTTACCCCCAATCCTACCAGCAGAGGGAACCAACTGAGATGCCCCCAGCACGTGCTAGCGAGGGACGCCGAGGTTTTTCAAGCACTCGCACCCATAATGTGGGACTTCCTGAAGTTCTCTGCTCCCAGAGCGTCCCTGGGCATCTGGCCCCGGCTGTGGGTGTTGGAAATCTGGCCCAGGGGGACATCAGAAGCGCTTAGGCAAGGCTGGTCTGAACAAGAAGCGTGCAGCGTTAGAATCACGTTTGCTATAATTCCTGGCCCCGGGGCAAAACTCCCATGGACTACGATGGAGCCAGGATATCACCCCAGGTGAATTCAGTCACTGCCAGTCTTGCCTGTGTCACCATTTCCCATAGGCTGTCTCGGCACAGATTATTATTCTGGGGTGTATTACGGTAGCACCTTGTCCCCGCGCCCGAGATCAGGGCCCTACTGGGCCAGGCGCTGCACAGGCGCAGAGACATTCCCAGCCCTGAAGATGTCGTGGCCAAATAGACAAGACAGCAACTTGTGCGCAGGGGACAGCTCATGGCAACAAAACCAGGTCCGTGCTCAGGACTGCAGGCTGGGAACCTGCCGTTGTATTTAACTGCATCACAACGGAGGGGAGGGTGCGGTCGTGGGGGCGAAGACTCCCATTCACTAAGCAGGAAGTAAGGGAGGGGCGGAGCATGGCTCCAACCCATAATACTCTGAGTAACCCAGTTACTCAGACCACTTTACTACAGCACCACTTTGGCTAAAGCTTCAACGGCCCCCTGCCCAGGCAGTACAATATCATCGTTGCCCTGCTACAGATGGGGAACCTGGGGGGGGCACAGAGAGTGGGAGGGATGGACCCAGGTCACCCAGGGAGCTGGGAATAGATCCCAGGAATCCTGCTCACCTATTCCCTATCTCCTTTGCGTTTCTGAGGCGCTTTAGGGGATCTGTGAACTTCAGGAGGAATTGTCTGGCTTGTACAGGGCCGGATTTCCAATTGGCACAGTAATCCAGGGGCGCCGTACCTCCCTAAAAGTGTGTGCAACATGAAGGTCATCTGTAGGCGGGGGTGGGGGGGGTTGAAGATGCTGTGCATAGGGGCGCGGAAGGTGAAAATCCGGCCCCGGGCCTGTGCTGTGCACATCAGACAACTGTCTTTATATGCCAGTAGGAGCTAGAGTCTCCAAAAGGAGATCAGGGCCCTATTGTGCTAGTGCTGCACAGATGCAAAGTGAGAGAGAGAGCCTACGCTGCGGGGCTCGCAATCTATAGCGTGGGAAGGGAAACTGAGGCACGGAGAGGGAAGTGACTTGCCCAAAGTCATCTAACAGGCTGGTGGCAGAGCAGGGAACAGAAACCAAGTCTCCTGGCTCCTATCCCAGTGCTTTAGTCACTAGACGGCACTTCCTTTCTATTTTAGATTCACCCAGTGCTGTTTTTAAAAGGGCCTGGCAAAGGGACGGCTACTAGCCAGTCCCTTCTGGCTCCTCCGGACCTGTCCCCTTCCACACTGACGTTCTTTAGACATCAGGCCTATGGGTCGTATTGACTGAGCAAGGGGGCTCGCAACCCAGCGCTCACGTCCGACCCAGAGCCGCTGTTCGTTGCTAAATCAAATGAGTGGGGGGGAAGGTGGCAAGGGGTAAATAAGCAGCACCGATATTTCCTTCCGATCCGTCTGCTGAAAGGGGAGGACAGAGACGAATCCAGAAACGCTCAGTCCCTCCTAGACAAGGGGGAGGGATGGAGGCTGAGGAGGTGGAAGACAGAGCAGAAGGGCACCTATATCGTGCTAACTCACATATCGTTCTTGGCTTAAATGAATGACCTTCTGTCCCACCATGAGGGGTCAGGACCCCAGAGCCATCCTTGTGTGACCCCAAAAATGGAGGTCACTTTCAGAGCTCCCATTCCCCCGGAGGAGTCAAGGCATGTTGCAGATGGGCTGTAGCAGCCAGGTGGTTTGCTAAGCGCCAGTCCTTTCCATCCTCGAAGATCTGCACTGGGAGGTGACAAAGATGTAACGCAACACGTTTAGTGGCTTGACTTCTCCACCGGACTCTGCCAGGGATGCGCGGGGTTTCCGGCAAACTCGTTGCAAACTCGCCAGAGAAAGTCACGGGGCGGGGAAGTCTTGCACAAGCGTAAGAGTGTGACGCGGGGGCCGGCACGCCCCTTTGTGGCTGGGTGAGGCGTAGCAGGCTTTGCTCCTGGGGCACTCCCAGTTAACAGCTGCGCCGACCCTGCGGTTGTCTGCTTCTTGCATCTCAGCCCTATGGCTGGATCGCACAAGGTCCCAGCCCCTCCAGGGTCATCCAGCAAACAATAGTCCGTTGACCTCACATTGGGCCAATGGTCTGACTCCAGACTCCCTCAGCCCTGATACCAATAGGGGATTCAATATTCCTGACCGCTTATCAGGAGTTTTCCACCTTCCTCAGTGGCCAGTAGGGGAACCCAGGTCCCCCCTCTCCTCTGGGTTCCGCTCCAGGGTCCCTGGCTCTGCAGACCCCGTGCTGCCTCCCTGGACCACTTCGGGCGTTGCCCTGTCCGGGGCCCCTTCCCAGCCATGGCATGCTGTCAGTCTCTGCAAGGCATGCCCAGCCGGCTGAGCGCTGTCCAACTGGTAGCCCACGAGCCAGATCCAGCCCGCAGGACCATTCCATCCGGCCTCCCACAGCGGGCGCCACTGAGTAGAACAAAACAGCCTCCTCCACACAGCGTGGGACTGCCTGAGGCATGCAGGTGACTTGTTACGTGCCTCCCCAAACTGTCATGGCACCGCGCAGCTTCCCAAGCTTGCCGTGCCTCAGTTTCCCTCTCTCGACGGCTCTGCCCTGCTCACTCTCCCCCAGCGGGTTCTGCTGCAGGAGTTCGCACACTCCCCGGACAGGGCAGTCGCTGACCCAGCAGGACCCTTTCTGCTCCCTGAAAGCCCAGCCGCCTCCCTTGGGCTTCTTGCAGGCTCGCTGGCTCCAGCTCACAGCTGTCTCTCCCCATCTGAGCCTGGTTCAGCCCTTTTAAACCCTCCCTCCAGGCACCACACCTACTGCAGGTGTAGCAGAGCAGGGCTTATTGCACTCCCAGGCTCTCATTAACTGCTTCCGGCCCATCATGGGCTCAGTCCGGCCTTAATGCAACCACCTGCCCTAGGCAGGATGGCATGAAACCTGGGAAAAGGGAGCCTACGGTGGTCATGGGCCTTCTACCCTGGGGTCAGCTGTAGCATCGCAACATGGGAACTGCCATCCCCGATTAGCAAAATGGTCCAGCCAGTCCAGATCCTGCCTCTGACAGTGGCCGCTGGGTGTAATGGAAAACGATGGAGTGACCTGCCTATGGGAGAAGTTTCTGCCTTAATCCCAGACAGTTACCTCTCGTCAAGACAGGGGCGTTAAACTCCCTCCCCCCCCCGAAATGTAAAATGGGCTCACAGTCAACACTTCTTTCTAGGTTCTTACCCTGCCTGTGAAACCAGGATCACAATCCTTCTTTGCTCCCTCCCTGTGTCTGCCGGGTCTACTTAGACTGGGAGCTCTCTGGGGCAGGGACCGTCTCTCGTGGCCTCTGTGCAGTGCCCGGCTCGGTGCGCGGTCAGGGGCACGACACTCACACACACGATAAGCATCAGGTCTCTGAGACCAAGGTGATGCCAGCGACTTCTAGGTCGGTGAGACTGGGCTTCTCCGTTGTGCTGGGGGATGGTGGTAAAGAACGAAGAGAGTGAAACGAGCGACTCAGTTCATGTCGCCCAAGGGGGTTTCAAGGCTCCGTTGTGCACGAACACCGCAGTCTAAAGGGCCAGAGCGCCCAGAGGTAGGGCACTGGTGAGCATGCATGCCACGTCCCGCTCTGTGCCCGACGCGCTGAGGAGCTGAGTTTATTACAGCCGCAGCTAGGAAGCGTTAGCTCAAGCTATAGCAGCTGATGCATTCAGTTCTGGAGGGCCCCAGCGTGTTGGCCACTGTGTGTGCATGCGGGAGAGAGAAATTGGTGGCTGGGAGATCTCATGGGATACTAGATCTTCACAAGAGTGGCCTCCAAATAAGGGCCTGCGCTTTCCCCAGAGCTCAGCACGTTGAGGGTTGGGATTGCCTGAGAATCTGGTCCTAATTATTAGTATTTATTTGTATTATCGTACCCCTCCCCCTGATCCTCTGTCACAAACTAGGACCCTCTGGAGAAACGTGCAGCACAAACACAGAACAAAAGACGGCTTCTGTCCCACAGAGCTTATGGTCTAACATCTAAATAAATGGAGATATCCTATCTCCTAGAACAGACTTTGAAAGGTCATTGAGTCCAGGCCCCTGCCTTCATGAGTAGGACCAAGTACTGATTTTGCCCCAGATCCCTAAGTGGCCCCCTGAAGGATTGAACTTACAACCCTGGATTTAGCAGGCCAATGCTCAAACCACTGAGCTATCCCTCCCCCCTACTGGGTACCTCTCGCTGCTGAGAATCTGATTGCTGGTCAGATGCCTGACTAGGAACGGAGCTGTTTGGAAAAATCTGGTCCTGAGCGCGGGTGCCGAGCCTTCGAAAAATCTGACCTGAAGTGCTTTGGAAAAATCTGGTCCATACTGTGCAAAAGCCGCTGCAAAAGGCACGCCCAACCAAAGGGACAGCTCAGTGGTTTGCGCATTGGCCTGCTAAACTCAGGGTTGTGAGCTCAATCCTTGAGGGGGCCATTTAGGGATTGGGGGTAAAAGTCTGTCTGAGGATTGGTCCTACTTTGAGCAGGGGGTTGGACTAGATGACCTCCTGAGGTCCCTTCCAACCCTGATATTCTATGATCAAGGGCATTTCCTGTTCTCCCCACCCCCCCCCCAATGTGCATGCTACACGGACGTCAAGCCAGACCGAGCACCTGCTCAGTACATCCTGGCAGGGATATGGGACTGGATGATCTAACAGGTGTTTCCCAGTGCTGGCTCCTGTGGTTGAGATGTATCATTGCAGGTGACAGCTGTGCAATAAAATCCAACACATGGCTCCGCACCCATAGATTGTGTGTCTTTGACTCCTATCGCAGTCCCGCTTTTCACATCGCAAATCTCTCAGCCGCTTCCGGAGCAGCCGTTTAAAAACTCTCCTGCCAGAAAAAAATATTGCCCTTTTCCTGCAAAAATGGGGAAATTCTCCTCAAAGTGAGCCTGGCTGCGGACAGGTCAGATTCTAACATGTGTGAGGCGTTGCACTGAAATAGGAGTGTTATAGCAGAGGGAAAGGTCCATTTCCCAGTGGAAGCGCCAGCGGGCCCAGCGATATTTGACTCATGGTGCTCAAGAAACTTGGGTTTTACAGCTGCAAAGATGAGGAAAAAATAGTGCTGAGAGCCACTTAAAAAAAAATAAATCTCTAACCGCCTTTCTGCAAAATCCGTGACAAATCTATGATGGCAGATTAAAAAATGTTATCAGGGTGGACTCAGGATTGTAATGGTCTGTTTACATGCAGTATATTATTCAGTCACTAGATGGCTCCATGTGCTGTGTAGAGTGTGGTTCCTGGTAAACAAAGGAAACAGAGCTGGAACGCAAGCTGGGTAGAAACCTGAATTTTTATGTTTTTTGTGGGTGCGTGCGCCTGTCCTTTGTAGGTATTTCCTTTAATAAGCGCCTCCTGTTAAGGAGATCTGGGATTCTACGAATCACAACACAGGGTGATGTGAATAAAACACCTGCATCTTTGCCACTCGTGAGTAAAGCACATATCACGGGCCTCAGAAGATGAAACCTGTATGCTCTCCCATACCATCGTGTATCTTCTGCCTACCCCGTCTCTCTCCATCACCTGCCTGCGCTTCATTAGAAATACACAGCCCTGATAACCAACAAACGTTTCTTAAAGATTGGCTGATTTCCCCCCCTTCCTCTCCTGCCCACGTGTTTCCATGGTTACTCCTGATGTATTGGGCTATTGATCAGACAAGCCAACATATTCTGTCCACTCAGGGTTCTGCTGTGTTGGCACATTCTTCTTTCTAACCATAGGCCTAAATCAATATCAGACACTGTTTATTCTGGATGACTATTCTTCCCCACTGGCCCCCTCCCCACTGCTGCTTTTCTCCTGCATTGGCTACACCAAAGGTAAAGTTCAAGTGACTAGTTGGATCCCAGCTGCCTTGTCTCATTTCTAGACAATGCAGATTTCCCATACGAGCAGCCATTGTGCAAGGGGGGGAAGGTGATAAAGACCAGGATGTGTTATGACCTAATTGTGTTGAACCTCATTACCAATAGGATGGGAGTGGTTCCATAGCAGAGGCGAGGAATAAAAAGGAACAAAGCTTCCACGTGTTAGAACTACACAAACATTGCGTATGCAGAGATCACTTTGCCCACTGCAGGGATGCGGCCACCTCTGGCGTGGAACTTCACAGTGCACAGCAACGTGAAACAGGGAGCATTTGCCCAGCCCTGAAATGCAGCCACCTCTGGGATGGAACGCAACAGCTGCTTCACAGCCACACAGCAAGAACCGTTTAAGCAGAATACCACAGGCAATTGATACAGCCGGGGGAATTAGGGGGATGCAGAATGTAATGAACCCCCCACCCCCCAACTGGGCTCAAATCCCCTTTCCTACAAGAGGCAGGACAGGGGTTATAATCAGCACAAGCAATTCCGTCTCCTCTGACCAAGGACGCTTCCAGCAGCACAGCGCCCCCTTGCACCATGCAGGGCGATAGGTCCAGGTGCCATCTCAGAGCACCGAGCACCCTCTACCGAAATAACCAACACAGCTCCCTGCCGCACATGGGCCCAGCAGCTGGCCTGGCCCTGCTGCAGCTGTTTTTATGTGGGAAATCTGACTGTCAAATCTCAGGGTGCTCTCCTTTGTGTATAGTGGTCCTTGCTCCCCCACCCCCATCAGCCTGCCTCCCCTCCCCCATGCACCCCGCTTGCCCTCCAAAATAACTCACTCACCGTATTGCTAGGGGTCCAGTTCCTTGCTGCCCGCTGGCCTGGCTGATGATGGGACAATGACATGCGATGCAGATGACTGAGCCAGAGAACAATATTGCTTGGCGGGATATAAACAGGATATCCCCAAGCAGAAGCGGCCTTTTAATCTCGGCTCACGGAAGCCCACACCTAGCACAGCCCCCACCCTCACCCCCCCGCCACCCCCACCAAATTAAAATAGCTCCTGTGTGTGACCCAGAGAAACAAGTGTCATTGATTTCCCCCCCCACACCCCTACCCCAACCCCTCTTCTTCCTACGGATCAATGCAGCCCCAATCAATACTCATTGTGGGAGATTCACCCATCTGGCGTGTGCGCGCACACACACAAAACACCAACTAGCCCATGCAGCTCGGGAGTGCCGGGGTAGGAGCGAGCCGACTTCGGTTACGTTGCATGTACTGGGGGAAAGCGACACCCAGGCAGCGCCCCTGGATTCAGTGCAGCCGCTAGTTTTACATCGGGGGCTAATACCTCGCTCGTCTACATCGTCTGCTTTTCATCGGTAGACCTCAAAACGCTTTACAAACCGGGTCAGTAGCATTATCCCCCTTTCACAGCTGGGGAAACTGAGGCACAGGAAGGGAAAGTGACTTGCCCAAGATCACCCAGCAGACCACTGGCAGAGCCAGGAATAGAAGTCAGGTCTGCTGAGTCCAAGCCAATGCTTTATCCCCTGGGCTACGCTGCCTCTAGGGTGACCAGACAGCAAATGTGAATAATTGGGACGGGGGTAGGGGGTAATAGGAGCCTATATAAGAAAAAGACCCAAAAATTGGGACTGTCCCTATAAACTCGGGACATCTGGTTACCCTAGCTGCGCCTCAAAGACTTTAAAACTGGGTGCCAATGACTTCCTTGCACAGTCGCTACACAAAAGTAGGATCTCACACTAGTGGCATGAGCTACGTTGCTCAGCATGGCTGCAGCCAGGCACTTCCCCTCTCCTCCTCCTCCCAGGGAGCTGAGTGGGGCCCAATCCTAGTCTCCTTCCCCTCCCCGGGGGCCTGATCCTGCCCCTGCCCCATCAGAAGTCCCAGAACAGCCCCTTTCCTTTGTAACGAATTACAGCTGCTCCACACGTTTCAGGATCAGGTCTGGTTTATCTAAGGTACTTCTGGGGGCCCCCCGTCACACACATGGCCGCTCCGTTACACCCCCTTCTGGTGTAACATAGCACTGCAGTCACTCCCTGCCTCAGTTTCCTCCCTCTCAGCTTTCCCCACACAACTTAGCCCCGCAGCCAAGCCACTCAATAAACGTAACCGTTTCCAGGGTAACGAGCATCCGGACAAACAGCAGGTTCTTCTGTCCCTCTGGGGATACTCTTCACCCCCCGCCCCCCGAGTTACCTTTAGTCTTTCCCTGCTCTGTTACAGAGCGCTGACCCCCGGCTGCTTTCCCGGGAGTCCCTGTTCCCTCCAGCTGGCTGCCTCAGCCCTTTTATAGCCCAGGTGTTCCTCAGGCTGCATCTGACCCCATTAGTCCCACCCCCGCAGGCTGGGAGGCTGCTAATTATGGCTAATTGAACAGGCTTGGGCCGCCCAATGACACTCCCCTGACGACGATATCTCAGTGCTAGATACTTCGGTTCCTAATTCCCACCAAACTCAGTGGAAGCTAGGCTCCTAAACCCCTTTGAGGGCCAGGGCCTGAGCAGCCTGGAATGTCTCTGGCCCCGCTCCTCAAAAGCGCCTCTTTAGAACTGAACCTCGAGAGAAGGGAGTCGGCAAAAGCCACGGCTCGTTTGAAATTAAATCAGGTTGATTTTTGTTTAAAAAGCCACTTCGAGGCGGCTCCACCACCCAAACTCTCTCCCGGTCAGCTCCCGATGCCCACGGAGACGCTTTTCCATTTGTAGTCAGCCGTCCCCAGCCGTGCGCTCCATTCCCAAGCAGCCCATTGAAATTATTTGAATGGATACAAGTGACTAGATGTATTACGTTATCGCTTGGGCGCGCCAGCCAGTCACTGCACTGGGACACCCCTGGATGCTCGGCGGCGTACAAACACAGAACAAAGAGACAGTCCTTGCCCACATACAGCCTTCTTTTGCTGTCAGTTCTGGCGGTGGCCTCCATTTTGGGGAATTCGACTTCAGGTGCCTTAAAAAGGGTCTTGATTTGCAGAGGGCAGCTGGAAATCAAAGCCTGAGTTGGGCTCCCCCCTCCGCCTACAAAAAGCAAGTTCACCCCAAATCACTTGGGAAACATTTGGGCCCCAAATCTTCATTTAAATGACCCCCCTGCCCCCAACACCGTAAATCGAACCGATCGCCAAAGGGTTATTTTTCTTTGTTCCAGATCTCCCTCTCCCTCCCTCTCGCTACCCCCGAAATCCAGCCAGCAAGTTGTAGCAGCTGAGAAGTTAGGAGCCATCTAGCAACCGCTCTTAATTCCTGTCTTCCCAGTTGCCATGGCTGCAAAGCAATTCCTGTTGTATTGACGTCCTCATTGATCCGTGCTTTGGTGCAGTGCCTGCCTGGACATGAAGCACGGCCATTGTTCTTCAGTACTTGACAGACACCAATCAATATCAGGCTGGATTTTCTGCCTTCCCCCTGCATGGGTAATGGGAGATGCTTTGCTTTGGGGCTTCTTACATTTTCTGTTCCTTACATAATTTCTCCTCTCTGGTTTTCTCCACCTCCTCCTGTTTTCTTTCTTTTCCTCGCCATCTGCCTACATTGGGGACGGGTGAGCCGGAGGATAGCTGGCACGGGTGGGTGGAAATCTACGAATTCTACCCCACCCTGCCCAGGAGATCTGAAAAGAAAGATTCCCTAAAGAGAAGAAGGGGGATGTTTAACCCCATGGCTGCTGGCTCCTGATGCACAATCCGGCAGCGGCCTTTTGGCTGCCCCAGTGTCTGGTTCACATGCCCGGAGCAGCACTGGAAGGCATATATTGCCCCAATTCCCTCAGCATTGACACAGTTCGAAAGTTATGGACTAATTACCAGCCATGACCTAGTTGAGGGACGCGGATCAATGAAGCATTGTCCAAAGAAGCTGATTTTATTTTACAAGTTAAAAGAAAAAAAACCCCATAAAACAAAAAGGACCAGATGTTTATGTAGCACCTTTCGTGCGACAAGAGCCCGGCTAGGAAAAATGGCCATGGGGGGAGGCCCTGGGCTAAGAGACAGGAAACCAGGGGTCAGTTCCTTGTTCCGCTACAGAGCTCTTGTATGAGCCGGGGAGAGTCACTTCATCTCTCTGGTTTTCAGTTTCCCGTCAGTAAAATGATGATAAAATCTGTGTTAACTAGTCAGTTTGTGAGCTCACTGGGGCAGAGACCGGCTCTGTGCAGCACCTGGTCTTGTCTGGCCCCAATCTCAGTTACTCTGTGCACGTGCAGTGCCCGGCACCATGTCTCAGTTACTCTGTGCACGTGCAGCGCCCGGCACCAAGTCTCAGTTACTCTGTGTCCGTGCAGCACCCGGCACCATGTCTCAGTTACTCTATGCACGTGCAGCGCCCGGCACCAAGTCTCAGTTACTCTGTGTCCGTGCAGCACCCGGCACCATGTCTCAGTTATTCTGTGCACCTGCGGCGCCTGGCCACCCTGTCTCAGTTACTCTGTGTACGTGCAGCGCCCGGCACCATATCTCAGTTACTGTGTCCATGCAGTGCCCGGCACCACGTCTCAGTTATTCTGTGCACGTGCAGCGCCCGGCACCAAGTCTCAGTTACTCTGTGCACGTGCAGCGCCCGGCACCATGTCTCAGTTACTCTGTGCACGTGCAGCGCCCGGCACCAAGTCTCAGTTACTCTGTGCACATGCAGCGCCCGGCGCCAAGTCTCAGTTACTCTGTGCACGTGCAGCGCCCGGCGCCATGTCTCAGTTACTCTGTGCACGTGCAGCGCCCAGCGCCAAGTGTCAGTTACTCTGTGCACGTGCAGCGTCCGGCGCCAAGTCTCAGTTACTCTGTGCACGTGCAGCGCCCGGCACCATGTCTCAGTTACTCTGTGCACGTGCAGCGCCCGGCATGATGGAGCCCTGATCTTGGCTGGCGCCAACGGGGCTGCTGTACTACAAAAGAATAAAGTCCTATATAGAGACAGATTCTCAGCAGCTGGAAGGCAGTGTTAATGCTTAACTCCAGCTGGGAATCTAGCACTCAGTGTGTCATGCCCTCTTGCGAGCATTTGTTTGGACTTTTGCAGTTACGGCTTTTGTTTTAAAACCGAGCCAACGTAGCCCTGATCCAAACCATCACGGCAGGGAAAACAAGGGTGTTTTTTCTTTAGTTTATGGATTTTTGCAGCCTCGACCCCCATCAACCCTCCCCCCCACACACTCTCACTGCTCTAAGCCAAGCACATGATTTACTACAGGGTCATTTATGGCTGAGCATTCGGGGCCGGATTGCTGGGTGACCAGATGTCCCGATTTTATAGGGACAGTCCTGATTTTTGGGTCTTGATCTTATATAGGCTCCTATTACCCCCCACACACACACGCCCTGTCCCGATTTTTCACCCTTGCTGTCAGGTCACCCTACGGATTGCGCTGCCTTGTTACTCCAGATTTACACTGGTGGAAGTCCATCGGGCCTAGTTTTCCTCCCATTCAAACCAGTTTCACAGCCAGTTTTACGCTGCCACAGGTGTCAAGCAGCCTTCGTGTAAATGAGAATCGGGCCTGAGGATTTGCACAGAGTCGCTGTGGATTTCCACTGAGCACTGCTAGGCCCTACACACTGCATCATTTTGGGCTCAGTGCCACACCCCTGAGTCACAGCTGGGCTGGACCATTATTTCCTAACCAGGGCAACACTTTACACATGGACGGGCCCTTCCCCTGCAGTTTAGGCTGGGAATTTCCTAGGGGAGTTAAGTGCTCAAATCCCAGGTGCATAATTCCCATAGGTCCTGTTGCAGTTTTTGGGGGGGACATGCAGTGAAATCCTGTCATTTCCACACTGGAACGGCTGCTTTGTTCTCCTTCTACGTCAGCACAGGGAGGAGTAGCTAAGGGAGGAATTTTGTCGGTGTAAGATGTAACTGTTATACAGGCCGCTTTTCCTCCCCGGATCTCAAAGAGCCTCACAGCTGGGGAAACTGAGGCACGGAGCGGTGACCTGGCTTTGCAAAGGTCACGCAGCCAGTGGATGGCAGAGTCAGGGATAGAAATGGTCCAGTGAAGACTGAACTGGGACTCAGGGGCCCTGGGTTCCGGTCCTGGCTCTGTGTGACCAAGTCCCTTTCCCTTGTGCCTCAGTTTCCTCTTACTCTTTGTCCGTTTAGACTGTGAGCTTGGCAGGGCAGGGAGCATCTCCTACCCAGTCTGTGCAGCACCTGGCACAACAGGACCGGATCGCTGTATCACAGACAATAGCACTAAGAAGTCCCCCCAACCCCTACCTTAGGTCTCCTGACTCACAGCCCTGGGCCCTATCCTGGATCCTGCTGTCAACCACGACTGCCCCTCAAGGCAGGAGTCCGCAGCCCAGGGCTGACTTCAGGGGGGAGCGGCTGCTGCTCACGCCTGGAGGATCCGGCTTGTGCCCTCCCCTTCTCCTCCCAGCCTTTGCTGCTCTCCTGGTTTTGCTGGACCTGAAAGAACAGTAGGAAATAGAGTCCCCCCCCCACCCCCTTCATGTCTCTAACCCCTGCTCGCCCCAGCAAACCTGCCTGTGTCTCACACACAGCAAACAGATTTCGACAGGTGGCCCATCGCTCCTGGGTCCCTCTGCCTCCCCGCCACACACACCCCAGAGTCCCCACAAGCTGCTTTGCTGATGCTCCTTTGCCCTCCCCCTCACAAGAGCATAATGAAAAGCGAAGCACAAACTTCCTGGGGAACCACAAGTGCTCAGCCCCCAGCCAGCCAGCTCCCCAATTTACCCAGACCCTGCCCCCACACTAGGCTGAATTAGGACAATCTGGATTTGCAAACTGGCCGAAGACCCTTTGTGAGAGGTGTTCTGCTGCAGCCCACCCTTCCCAGCTCCTTAATCCCAATTAGATTTTTAACACCCCCATGTTTAACACACCCCGGTGTCTTTCCCTGCAGCTAAAGGGCCAGGCCCTGTCCCCGTGTAACAGTTATATGTGGAAATATACCTATCTCCTAGAGCTGGAAGGGACCCTGAAAGGTCATTGAGTCCAGCCCCCTGCCTTCACCAGCAGGACCAAGTACTGATTTTGCCCCAGATCCCTAAATGGCCCCCCTCAAGGGCTGAACTCACAATGTGGGTTTAGCAGGCCAATGCTCAAACCACTGAGCTATTCCTCCCCCCACCCAGTGTTTGCTTGGGGATGATATTGACGAAAATTACTGCCTGGGTGTGCTAACCAGAGGAAGGCTGGAGGAGGGGAATTTTTCCTGCCCCTCTTAAAAAAAATCCAACAGTTGTACACTCTTTAAGCTCTGTTTGGGGAGGGGGGGGGGTTAAGGAACATTTCAGACTGTCCTTGATAGCCAGGCAAGGGAGAGAGACACACAGGATTTTAGCAGCTGCCAGCTGCATGGATTCTGTGTAAGTTCCTTACCTGGCCCCCATCACTGGTGTATCTGAGAATGGATTTAGCTTCACAGCCCCACAGGAGGCAGGGCCAGGCTGTTATCCCCCTTGTACAGATGGGAAATTGAGACACAGAGCGGCTAAGGCCACGTCTACACTAGGGGCATTTCGCTGGTGTGGCTACGCCGGTCTAGTGCTCCTAGTGTGGACGCAGCTTAGCCCAGCAAAGCTGTATGTTAACCAGTAGAGCTTATTCCAGCCCCTACCCCAAGCAAAACAAGCTCCACCAGTAACGGCACATGGCGTATCTGGGTCTACACTAGGGGCTTCTGCTGGCACAGGTGCGCTGGTGAGGGATCGCACCCTGATCGACCGGCTGAGCTGGCAGCAATCCTTCCTCGAGGTCGAACTCCCATTGACTTCAGAGAGTTGTAGGGCCTGATCCAGGACCAAAGGCAGAAGTTACCCAGTTAAAGCTCCCCGTTCTGCTGCAGCCCCCTCCCCCCAACAACCTAGGTCCGGTCACTTCCCCTCTCTGGGCCTCAGTGTCCCACCTGTAAATGGAAAGAACAATCCTTCCTGCTTCTGTCAGATCTGTTTAGACTGCAAGCTGTTTGGGGTAGGGACTGTGGTGGTGCAGGGCCCAGCACAATGGGACCCCGATCTCAGCTGGGGGCGGCGGGGGCCTCTGGGCGCTACCGTAATACACCTAATAATGCGACAAACAAGCCAGTGAGGAAGGCTATTAGCCTCAGGAGAGGGGCCCAGAAGGACAGACCTTCCCCTCCCGAGCGTGGAGCCCTGCTGCCAGACCCCTCGCTGGGTGTGCAGTTCTCATTTCCCTGGCTAGCTGGGGTAAGCATGGGACGGTTTATAGAAATCAACGTGCCCTCCCAGACTCCAGCCTATTGGGAACTGCTGCAGGGGTCTCATGCTAACTGCCCGCCACTGGTTCCCCATTTGCTCCCTTTGTCTACGGGTGCGTCTGCAAATAGATCTGGGTGCGCCTGACACATAGGACAATGCGGGATTCTGGCAGGCCGCAGCACTCAGCCCCAGGCTGGGCACTGCCAGCTGCCTCCGTACAAAGGGCAGCTGAGATTACACAGGGGATTTTGCCATTGTCGTGCTCCAGGGTAGAAGCTGAACAAACCCCAGCCGGAGGACAAGTCCTTCCCCCCTTCGCCCTTCATAGTATGGGGGTCTTAGCAGCTCAGCAAGCCAGGGCTGGTCCCTGGAGGAGATTGGCCTTTTGCACCTGAATTTCAGCTTCCATTTTTAAAAAAAAATGTATATATATTTCCAGCCCTCCTGATTCCAAAGGAAACCGTCTCACTGTGACTAGTGCAGCCATGTCTGCAGAGAGCCTGAAGCAAAAGCTTCAAGGCAGGAGGACGGCCCCATTCAGCTCATGGGGTGTGTAAACTCTGCCGTGCTATGGTGACAATTGCTATGTTTATACGAGTAACTATTTCACTGCCCATCAAAGCATGCACCGAAGAGGAGGGAAGATCTTATTAAGACGCTCTCCACAATGGGAGCGGGGACTCAGGACAAGGGAGCGCATGGTTTGGGGGCGGAGTATCACTGTTCTCCCCCAGTTTGAGCTCTGGAGAGCGGGGAAGGGTTGTACCTCCTGTGACGAACTGGGACTGTTCTTAATGTGGTCTTTGGATGCTGAGTGGGGAGTGTTGGCTGGGAAGGCAGGGGAGTGTGGCTAGGATGGTCTGCATTGGGGGATGGGAGACTGGCCTTGAGGAAGATACCTGAGCATGTAACATGAGAACCCAGGGACGGGGTTGGAGCCAGGTGACTCCTCTGCCCAGGGGGGAAACTGGACAAAGGCTGGGGGAGGCTGGGGGAGAAAGGCTGAAGGGAGTTGGAATTTGGCAGGAGCTGGCTGGTAATGGAGGGGAGCCCGGACGGGGCTCTGACCCCCCAACGGGGCTGTGGTGACCCTGGGACCCCAAATTGGACCTAACTGAGGGGGCCCTGTTGTCTGTGCCTGCAAGGCCTGTCTTGGACTGTGTTGCTGTCGTCTAAATAAACCTTCTGCTTTACTGGCTGGCTGAGAGTCATGGTGAATCGCAGGAAGCGGGGGTGCAGACCCTCGTGTCTCCCCACACTCCGTGACACCTCCCTCGAGCTTGGTTTCAATAGTTGCTTTGCCTGACTCCGTTGCAACGCTGCCTCCTCACACTCGGTGTGTGTAACGACACAGATCGCTGCTATGGCCCCTTCCAGGTGAGGCACTCCGAGTGCTTTACGAACTTTCAGCCTTCCCCCACCCAGCATCCCCGGGATATGTCTGTATATCAACCCCCCTTTACAGGTGCAGAAACTGAAGCATAGAGAGGTGGAGTGACTTCCTGTGGGTCTCACAGAGAATGGAACCCAGAAGTCCTGACTCCCAGTCTACTGCTCTAACCACTAGACCACATTCCTGTCCCAGAACTGGGGATAGCACCTGAGTCCTGATAGCCAGCTCCACTGCTCCAACCACTAACCCCCACATCCCTCCCACAGCTGGGAAAAGAACCCAGGAGTTCTGCTTCTTAGCCCTCCGCCCCGCACTGATCTAACCACTGGACCACATTCCCCTCCTACAGCAGGGATGCAAAACCCTGACTTGCCAGCCCCTCTGTTTTAATTACCCTTCCATACCTAAAATTAAACTCAGGCATGCTGACTCCCAGGCCTGGTCAATAACCGTCTGGCCGCACTCCTACCACATACTAAAGCATCTGGGGAAGGGCCCAGCCCTGGAAAGAGAGGCTCATCTGTATTTCAGCTGGGTACTGCCTGTCTCTGGAGGAGGAAACAGCCGGTTCTTGTGGTGCTGGAATTTTGTAGGGTGTGAGCAGGCAGTGAGTCCCCCTCTGACCTCCCAGAGCCCAGACCTCCAAAGAGGGAGGGAGCCCAGGCCCAGCGGAGCACGGCTCACGCCCACATGGGACTCCGCTACCATAACAAGGGATGCTGTCATTTGTCTGGTCTGATCTTGGAAGACGTACTCAGCTCTCCCCCCAGCTCCTGATACTGACGCAGGTGGCTGCACCGGCTCGCCTGGCTGACAGGAGCTGTCAGCCCTTGTGCTGCTAATCAAAGCAGAAGGGCCTAGGCCGGAGCAGCATGAGATGAAATCATCACCCACTAGCCTTTTAACTTGGGACTAAGTTGCAATTAGAGCTTCCTCCTGCAATTGGGGGCGAGTGGCGCGTGCGGCTGGAAACAGGAGGGGGAGGAAATTTGTTTGCGGCTTCTATTCATCCGCTTTGCCGTGGGCTGTGATTCCAGCTCTGCCACTGATTGGCTGGCCTTGGGCATGTCACTTCACCTAGCCATGCCTTTCTGTGAAATGGGGATGATACTTATCCACCTTAGGAGGGGGGGTTATTATGTGTATTATAGTAGCACCTATAGGCCCCACCTGAGATCAGGACCCCACTATGGGTACCTTAATATTACTAATAATGCACATGCCAAAATGGAGTCCTGATTTCAGTTGGGGACTTAGGTGCATGTGCATTATTAGTAGTATTACAATAGCATCTCGTGGCCCCACTGAGCTACATGCGAGAAGGTGCTTATGGAAGACAGGCAGTGTGGTCTACTGGGTCGGGCACTGGATTAGGATCCAGAAGACCCGGCTTCTATTCCCTTCTCTGCTACTGTCCTGCTAGGAGACCTTGAGCAAGTCATTGCCTCTCTCTGTGCCTCAGTTTCCCCTCCAGTCTTTTGTCTATTCAGACTGAGAGCTTTTTGGGGCAGGGACTGTCTCTCCCCTGTGTCTGTGCAGCACCAGGCACAATGGTCCCTGCTCTCAGTTTGGGTCCCCCAGGTGCTACCCTAAGACGCATCACAGTCAACTGATGGATAATTCTGACGCCTGGAGAAGTCGGAGACTCTTGAGAGGTGAGGGCAGACAGGGAAAATCAAGGTGAAATAAGTTGAACAGACCCTTCGCTGGTGCACTAGCCCCAACCGAGATTGGAGCGAGCAGCTGCACAGACAGATCGGTACGTCGACACAGCCCACCAGCCTCCCAGCCTGAGGCTTGTGGCTCGCTTTGAAGTCACAGCTCAGGCTGGAGCTCAAGCTGTGAAGCCCCCCGTCCCCTCAGGCCGCAGAGCCCAATCTGCATGGCTAATTTTAGCATGAGCTGCAGCCAAGAAAAGTGACTTGACCAAGGCCACCCAGCAGGTCAGGGGCAAAGCCTGGAATAGAATCCAGGTCTCCTAAATCCTAATCCAGGGCCCTATCCACCAGGCCACACTGCCTCCCCCCAGGAGCAGCAGGAGACACCAGGGGCTTCTGCAATGCATTATGGGGGGGATGCTCCCTACCTGAGATTCCACTGGTGAGTCACTGCTTGCTAAGGAATCCAAACTGAAAGAGAGAGACAAAGACCAGCTGATTGCCTGCGGGAGCCCCTCACTCTGAAAGCCAGGAGCACCCACACGCCACTACAGGGGCTGGGAACCCAACTGCATTTTCAGCCCTGGAAATAACCCTACTAATGCTGATAACCAGACATTAACCAGCTCAAGGCAGGAAGCCAGGTGTATTTTCCCCCGTTCAGTGTTTTGTTGGGAAGGTTTTAGGCTACAGGTATCACCTTCAGGTGCAGCCTTTCCTTTCCTGCCAGCAGAGCTCCTGGTTTTGCATAGCAACAGGGCCGGTGGCTTTCCTCTGATTCTCAGCAACAGCAGATGGCTCAAAACAAGACCAAAAAATAGTTAAATTCCTCCCCCGAAGAAGAGATCAAGCAACAAAGCGCACTCTCCCCATCCATCTTCCCCTGTGCGATTCAGTCTCTGGGCTAGACACCTGTTTACACTGGTATAAATGTGGAGTAACTGCAGTGGGGTCAACTCCAGATTTGCCCCCTGCACGAAGGTGAGTAGTCAGTCCCCTGACAGGAAGCCAAACTCTCCAGCCTGGGGTGGGTGAGAGCCCCGTTTTCTGTCCCAAGCTGGAAGGAGCATGCAATTAGCCAGTGGAAATAGGTCAGCTGTGACGTTTTTGGGCCATTCAGCATCATTGGGATGCCAGCTGACTGGAGCAGCCAGAGCAGGGCAGGCAGTAGACCGAAGCTCTAGTAATTGACCGGCTGCTGTCATTTGTTAAGGCCTAAACCCAGCTCCGCTCAGCCTGGCTTCTATCCGCACTGCGGGGTAAACCCCATTGGGTCCTGTGGAGCCGCTCCCAAGCAGCAGGCCCTAGGGTGGGAACATTCAGACTCAGATGGTTAGTTTATGTTGAGAGGGAGGTGGAAAAAGCCAGTTTCTGGCCCAGGCACCAGCGACAGGGGATCATGCTCCGGTTTCTGATTCTAGGGCCAGATTTTCTTCTGGCTAACGCCAGGGAAACTCAGTGGATTTCAAGTTCAATGGGTCATCTCCCCCGCTGGAGTCAACTGGCCCTAGCGTTACTGGAGTCAATGAGCCAGATCCCCACGCTGGTGTAAAACAGCATCGCACCATTGGAGTCCAGTCCAGACCCTGGCTGGGTCTATGGGGAAAATGAACAGGATTTTAAAAATCAGAATAATAATAAAATCCCATGATTGTATCCACTACTCCTCTCAGTAACAAACAGGTATGTTATTCAAAACGTGCATTAAAAATCTGGAATGCCAACTTAATAGCAGGATTCACAGAGATTTCCCCCTTCCTCTAGTCTGTGCATAATGTTACAGATTTTTAATGGCTGTCTTGAGCAGACCTAAGTGTTAACAGGGACATTACATGAATTAACATGGCACTTATAGTCCTTGAAAGCGAGAGGTTACCAGTGTAGTACTGCAGATTTCAACTCCCCTCCGTCCCCACTAGCTTGTCACCAGCACATATTACGTGGGGGGTAGGACAACAATATAAGGCTCTGGACTGAGACCCGACAAATTCATTGCACAATAAGCCACTGAACATAGCTGCAGACGCAACTAGCCGAGTCTGGGTCTGCTGTGCTGTCATCGGAGCCGGAGACTAGGATCAAGTACATTGTACAGATGGGGAAACTGAGGCACAGGCCGACAGCGTGATTTACGCACGATCACACAGGGAGCCCGTGACAGAGCAAGGAACCGAAGCGTGGTCTCCCCAGCCCAAGCCGAGCACCCTAACCGCAGCTTCTCCTCGTGTCCTTGTCACAAACGAGATGTTTTTTCCAGAACTGCGCACAAGTGATGGTTCTTTCCGTCGCTGCAGCAAGCGACTCTTTCATACAGGTCTCGCCACGGAGGTGGCAAACGAGCAGGTGGTCTGGCCTTCAGCGCACTCGCATGCGTGTGTGTCATTAGACTCTAATCCCTGGGCCCTCTTTGCCATTTAGTTCACTTTCTCCATCCGTAGCCCCAGCCGTGTGATGTTGATTCACAAGTGCTTTGAGATCTATAGGTGAACAAGCCCTAAGCCAATATTAAAACTTGGGTGCCTGGAGCCAGACCTCTACATAAACAGCTCCCACTGACAAAACGGGCACCTCTGATCACCCTCATTAAGTGCCTCATTTTATGTAAATATTTCCCCAGACCTCCAGCAATTTGACCCAACCACTCATTCACCTTTGTCTCTGCCCCGTTCTCTCCCCACCAAACAGCCCACTGGATCAATGGGTCTTGGAGCAAAAATGTCTCCTTCTGGCCTGGTTTTGAAAGACCATTAGCGCCCCCCAGTGGCAGGCCGAGAGGTAGCAGCATGCCAGCCCTGTCTCTGCAGGCTGTTAGTTCTGCTCAGGCATTGAGCGTGGGAATAAATCGTCATTTAAAAAACACAGGCGCAAAGTCTCAGCTGCCGTATGTCCACGAAGCAGCGCTGTCGGCCATGGATTGGAACCGTTGACATCCGCTGAGGAGCTGATCTGGGTTTTTTGTGGTAACGAGGAGCTGTTCTTCAGTATTGAGTCAATATTAAGTGCTGAAAATTAGGCCCCCCAAAGCCATATTTAAGCTCCTAAATTCAGGCGACGTAGTTGTAGACACCCAAACTGGACAACTCGGGCCTAAACTCCTAAAAGAGGGAGCACAACTTACTGAGCTGGGTCTCGAGAGACAAGAGATCTAGTCCCACCTCTGCCACCAACCTGCTGGATGACCTTGGGCAAGTCACGTCCCCCCCCTTGGTGCCTCAGTTTCCCCACCTGTAAAATGGAGATAATGATACTGATCTCCTTTGAGATCGATGGATGAGAAGCACTAGATATGAGCAGGGGATCATTCACACTGGTGTAAATCAGAAGGGACTCCACTGAAGTCAATGCAGTCAGCCTGAGAGAAGAAGACCCAATGTACACATGAGGCAGCTATTAATCCTGTTGTGTCCTGGCTTTTTACCCCCCAGTAGGAACATGGGGAAGCCTCACGGGCAGTGCTAGACTCCAAATAACCATGTTTATTAATCATGTGCAAATAGACCAGACCCAGGACCTGGTGCCAGGGGACCATGTGGGAAAGCTAACCTGAATTAATGAAAGGGGTGAATTTGAAGTGGACTAGTTAAATTGCTGTGTGTGACCACCCTCATTCCGAATTAAAATGGCTTTAGTTCGGTTTAGCTTCATTCACTTCCAAAGTGAATTCAATGAAACCAAATTCTGGCCGCTTTAATTCTGAACAACAGCGTTCACACAGGGATTTCATGTGATTTAAACTAATCCAAATTCACACCTTTAGTTAATTCGGATTAATTTTCCTGGATGGTCGTGTGTAGACAAACCCCCAACTACTGTACCTAGGTATGCGGCTGCTCTGGCAGGGTTCGGGTAGCTCCAGCAATGGAAGACAGCAAGACCCTTTAGAGGGCTCTCGAACTGTTTAAAGGGATATTACCCAATTCTTCAATACTACAAACCCCATTTTACATGAGGTGGGGGTGGGGCGGGAAATGAGACACAGGGCTGAGCATCCACCATTCTGCTAATGGGATTTGTGGGTGGTCAAGGTCAGCCCATAAGCCACTAGCCCAGATCGGCAGCATGAGAACTCAGATTCTGAGGTCAGAGGGGAAGCTGATCATCCAGTCGCACCTCCTGTAGAGCAGGTTGGAAGCACTGGGTAGAACCATCTGGCATCAGGTGACTTTTTGGGGCAGAGACCATCATTTTGTTCTGTGTCTGTACAGCACCTTGCACCCTGGTGCCTGGCTGGTGCTCCTAGGCGCTATGACAGTGTTTCTCAAACTGGGGTCGCTGCTTGTGTAAGTCCCTCGGCCCACGCCGCTTCCAGCGGCTCCCATTGGCCTGGAGCGGCAAACCGCGGCCAGTGGGAGCCGCGATCGGCCGGACCTGCGGACGGGGCAGGTAAACAAACCAGCCCGGCCCGCCAGGGGCTTTCCCTACACAAGCGGCGACCCCAGTTTGAGAAACACTACCACAAAAATAATAAATACTATTTGGTTCATTGCTGCTGTTCCTCCTTCTGGTAACACGAAGGCCGGGCAGCTCTGCCAGCCTGCATCCCAGTCTAGCACCAAACGCAGATAAAGCACAGGCACCACCACCTTGCCTTTGTAGCAAACTTAACCGGAAGAGGAGACCAGTTCATTCTCCACAGCCCATCCTTGACCTCTCTGCTAAGACTAGTTTGAAACCTACCTGGGTGTACCAGCAGCAGAATGTCAGGAACCCGGCTGAGACCCAGCAAACTCATTGCACAACATGCTACTAAACATCACCATCACCACAGCAAGCACCTGCCCTGCTCTGGGAAAAGGGTGGAGGCCAACAACCAGCACGACACCAACATGTAAATGGTTTTTATTATTCAAGAGCAGTTTAATCCACAGCAGCTAAACGCTACATCGGAATTTACCCCCCGAGTTCTTGGTGCTGCAAAGAAACTCGCTCGCAGTCACAAAAGAAAAGTGGAACAACAAAGAAGGGGTCGGGGAGAAGCATTAAACTTTGTTTTCCCCCCATAGAATTTGAGTCACTATTACTCCTTCAGAGTGAAGCTACTACATACGGAATGATACAATATTGCGGCTGTGTGGGGATAGGGGTCACCCAGAATAGTCCCCGGCCCGATGGGGGGCCCAGAAGCACCCCGGAAAGCAAGAAGGGTGGATGTAGATGTTAAACCGAAATCAAGTCTCCTTTACCCTAGAGCAGAATCGGGAGCCTACCGTTGCAATGAACCTACAATTACCGCGTTTCGTCGATGAACACTCAGCCAAGACGAAAGGTTATTTAGGGACAGGTTGACTTTAAAACACAAGCCAATCAGACCGACTTTGTGCCTAATCTATATTCACAGTTTTAGGGGTTGGGATTTTTAAAGCACCCAGAGTTAGCGTTAAGAGTTCGGTCACCCCTGAAAATTTTATCGTCAGGCCCAGAGCCTGCAATCGGCTCTTTGGGGGCAGTGACCAGCTCTTCATTCTGTGTTTGTACAGCCCCTAGCACCATGGGGTCCTGGTCCATGCCTGCAGCCCCCTACCTAGGCATGAGCACAGTACAATTAACGATCCTTACCTCTTATCTAGCACTTTTCAGCCTAGATCTCACAGCACTTTACAGGTGGGGAAACTGAGGCACAGCACAACATGACTTGCTCAGGGTCATCCAGCAGGCCAGCAGCAGAGCCAGGAATAGAACCCCGGTTGCCCAACTCCCAATTTGGTGCTCCACCCACTAGGCCACAGACTTCAAGAGGCACAAAGCTCCATCCACATGGATCCGATTGCAGGTTGGGGGCCTTTGCAACTACACATTTTGATGAAGGCAGCCTGGACTTGACAGTCCTTCCCCTGCATTGACCATCCCCTCACCAGCTGAAGAGACACCCCGCAGCCTAAACACTATGTTGTTTCAGATCCTTCCCCCTCCTAGTGTAAACGGGGGGTGTTTTACAATCCCTCTGCTGTTCTGCAAAGGTTTTCTGTCTCTGCTGCGCAAGAGACCCACCTGGGGAAAACGAGGGCCCCGCTCCTGCAATTGGACCTATGGGGATGGATCCGGGTCAAGCCACATGAGCTCCCTGCAGGATCAGGGCCTGATTGGGTGTTTTTCTAAAAACTCTGCTCTGGGAATTATTTCAGGGCCGTTCTATGGCCTGTGCCATGCAGGAGGTCAGACTAGAGATCCCAGCGGTGCCTTCTGGCTTTAGAATCTACCCCTAGGAGAGGAACGGAGCAAGGGACCCTAGAGTGGTCAATCGCGGAGAGTAAAACAAAGTGGAACCTGCCCTTCCTGCAACCTCTTTCACAATTGTATTATCTTGGTGGTTAACGATAGTATGTTTTCAGGCAGGAAAGTGATGCTGTCTCTTTTGGGGGTGGGTGGCTATTTCCCACGGAGGTAGAGTAACGGGGAGGGGGGGCGTTTCCTTTCCTCTGGGGAGGAGAGACGCCATTTGGCGAATGATTCCCCAGCCTCCTGTGCTGCAGGTGGCGAATTAAACCCAGCAAAAAGCGAGTGCGGCTCACACAATAGCCCCGAGAATCAGAGCAGCAAACAATACAGACCTCTCCCCACAATCCTCCCTTTCCAAGGGGTGTGAAGAAACTATCACCCTCACCAAAGATCAAGTCAGTTTCCTCTAGGACTATTTACATTGTTGGTACCTGGCTCAGGGCCCAGGAGGAAGACAAGATTTATGAGCAAGCCAAGAAAAAGCCCTTCTTGCGTAAGGAGTGAATTCCCACCCCCAGGGCTTGCCGGGGCCCTGTAAAGTACCTTTCACCGTGTGCTGGTTTGTTGCTTCTTTAGGATGGATCAATGGAGGAATCTTTATCTAGGATCAGCAAGGGAAGGTGCGCGGCTGCCTCCTCTGTTCCTTGTTTTATTACACACATCAGGTCTGGCCTTTCCAGGGGCGTATGGTGGGAATGCTCACTGCAGCTGGGAAGGAAACACTTTCTCCATCATGTGAAAACGGTCGTATCAAAAAATCCCGCCCTCCCTACCCATCCCAAATTGGGACAAGTAAAAAAAAAAAAAAAAATTCTTAAGTGTTTACAAACTCTGAAAAACATTTTGGTTGGGGTCAAAGTGTTTCATTTCCATTTTGACCAATTTAAACATTTTCCCCCAAAATTAGAATTAGCGTGTATTTCAAAATGGAAATCGGGGAGGGAAAAAAAACAACAACAACATTTTTATTGTTCTGAAAACGCCAAAAAGTTTAGAAATCACTGCTACGCCCCCACCAAATCTTTTTGAGTTGGAAAGGTTCCCGGGGGGGTGGGGGGGAAATTGGTTGTGACAAAATTGGCATTTTACAAAAAAAAAAAAAAAAAAAGCGCCTTGTGGAAAAGTTCCTGACCCAGCGGCAGTGCTCACGCCTTCGTTGGAGAGTGTGCGCGTTGCTGACATCCCGGCACAGTCTGTGTTAGATATTGGTGTTAAACCGGTGTCAGCAAAAGCCAGACTGCTTGAAAGAGATGGCCTAAAATAAAATCCTTCTGCTTGCAATTGCTCAGTCGCTTGCGATGTCATAATCACAGTCATTCTCTATCTGACCGTTATCAACACAGCAAAAACTTTTAAAGGAAGAATCATTTTAATACGATGCATTCAGGCTTTCTTCATCCATCACTAAACAACCAAAAAGGACACAATCCCAACCCCCGCTGCCCCCGACTTTGCAGATCACCTTTAACTGCAGCAGCCCATCCCCTGGTTGGTTTACAGTTATCCTAAGGAATTACACCCGGATCCCCAGGGGTCACTATAAACCCAAAGAAAGATGCTCAGGTTCGCAGAGGTGTGGCTGCACTGAAAAACGCCCGGGGGTAAAATTCTAAGCAGAGTTGAGGAGGTTATTTCAGAGGAGAAACAAAAAATATATACATGTGGATTATGCATGTGCTCTGCAGGTCTAAGACCAAGCCCATGGGATGGGAGCACAGACCTGGATCTATCCTCTCTATAAAGTGAGCTGTGGTCAATCAGGGATATAATTAGCACCTTATTAGGACAATAACAACAGACAGCCATTCTACAGAACCTTCCATCCAAGATAGCATAAGCCACACCCACCCAGCGTAGTGTTCTCTCGTCCCCCGTTAACGCTGGATAGGCCACATACAGAGTTGACGAGCCTGCTACACCGCTGGCTAATACGGCAGGTCAGATTCCTAGAGCAGAGCCCTTGAAAAAACATCCAACTTCGATTTAAAAATGGTCAGCGATGGAGAACCCGCCCCGATCCTCAGAAAATTGTTCCGATCATTCATTCCTCTCACCTTATTGCCAGTCGGAATTTGTGTGGCTTCAACTTCCAGCCGTTGGATTGTGTTCGAGGGAAGAGCCCATTGTTAAATATTTGTTCCCTACGTAGCTGCTGAGGGAGTGTAATCAAGTCATCCCTTACCCTCCTCTCTGCTAAGCTGACTAGACTGAGCTCTGGAGTCCGTCGCGATGAGGCAGTTTTCTAATCCTTTAATCATTCTCGCGGCTCTTCTCTGAACCCTTTCGAATTCATCCACTTCCTTCTTGAACCGTGCCCATCAGAACTAGACTCCATATTCCGGCGGCCGTCGCACCAGTGCCAAATGCAGAAGTAAAATACCCTCTCTGCTCCTACTCAAGAAAACTGTATGCATGGAGATTAAGTAGCAACTTACCAAAATCGCAGAGACAGGGTTAGAACCTAGGCATCTGAACTACCCGGTCCCGCTCTCTAATCTAACCACTAGATCACACTGCTAGTGCAACCCAAAATCATGACCAGTGCCCTCCTCTCCCCAGTCCACATATCCAAAGTTTCTACTGAACAGCAAGATCAGGATACCTGATCCTGTCTGTGCTTTCCCCATTCCGTCTTCCCCCTAGTGAATTCGCCCTGCAGAATCTCCTTGTGGGATGGAGCGCCGAGAACCCACCACTAATGCAGAAATGCTCTTTGCCCTTCCGAGGCTGAAGTTTGAGTCATCACACGCTTTGATGCAAACTTCATCCCCTAGAGACACAGGCTCTGCTCTCGGTTATGCCCGTGTAAATCCAAGGGGCCAGATTCTTAGCTGGCGTCAACCACTGCTGACGTCAGTGGAGTTAGGTTATGCTGATTTGCCCCAGCTGAAAATCTGACCCATTGACACCAATGGAGACACTCCACATGTAACAGAGCAAACCAAGTCCTGGAGTCTCATACAAGTCAGCTTCCCAATGTGCCCCTGCCACGTATCCCCACAATGGACCACAGGTTCCAATTAGTGTTATGTCATGCATGTAGGTCAGGTGCAGTTCTCCTCCCCCCTCCTTCCCCCTGCTGTTCACCTCAAAAGCCTGGCTTAGCTGGGGACATTCTGGCTTGGTGCAGCATGCAATGGGGCTGGTAGGATAGTGTCCACTCCATTAGCAGAGAACCACCCTACCCTGACTGCAAATATTTGCAGAGCTCATAGCAAACCGAGGACATGAATAAAAGACAATAGGTAGTAAATGCAAAATCTAGAATATCTTTGCTTTGATGATCTCTGCTTGCAAGGCGCCAGGAGTCCAGGGCCTGTTTATCCCCCGTGCTGCTACTATCTGGGAGTGCCTTCACTAAGTCAATGAGGAATTAGCCCAGAATCTTACTTTCCATTCCCTGCTGCCTAACGTGTCTGTTCCTCCTTTGCGTTGATCAGGGAGCTCGCGCTGGGAAATGGATTGATCATCAAAAGGCAGGAAAGAATTTTGCAGGATTCAAAAAGAGACAGGGAGGGTCAATTATAACCGAATTGAGTTGGCCGAATAGAATTCGCCCCCTTTCTCCTCGCAAGCTGGAGGCTGGTGGGCCTGATCCGGATCTCATGTACATTGGCTTTCTGAGGCATAACTCTCTTCTCTCGTCTACACTCCTGTGACTGTGAGCGGAATCAGGCCGTTTGCTTCTAGGCACGTTGTCCGATTCGGGAAGTTCACGGCCTCGTGGATCTAAACGCAAGAGCCGAGTTCTCCTCTCTCACCCCCGTGTAAATCTGGAGTGTCTCCGAACTGGCACAGGTGTAACCGAAATGGAGATCCAGGGCCGGATCCCCAGCTGGTGCGAACGGTTGTAGCTCCCCTGACGTTGATGGTGCTGTGCTGGCTTATCGCAGCTGAAGACCTGGCCTGTGGA
Organism: Malaclemys terrapin pileata; assembly: GCF_027887155.1. NCBI lineage: Eukaryota > Metazoa > Chordata > Testudines > Emydidae > Malaclemys > Malaclemys terrapin. The sequence goes on from NC_071525.1 coordinate 7,175,741, forward strand.
TTTAGGCACTCATTCAGCCACAACAGTCAAACTGGAGGGAGCTCACATTACTCCTTACAGCTTTGCGTTGTCACCGGGTAACGCCTCCTTAACCTGATTTGGGCCCATCCGGGTAAGAGGCTGATTCCTGCGCGAGTGTCCTATCCACACACTGGTGCAGCCTGCTCCGGACACCAACAAGCTCTGAAAACTCACAGACGACCCTGGAAACTCAGTTGCAGGAGTAAACACAGACGCGATGGCAGCATAGGATGATGGGGAAGTAAGACACAGGCTAAACAGAACACCGGGTGCCATCTGTGCAGCAGCACGGCCTAGAAATCCTACTGCAATTATTTATTAGCTCTGGGGGTGTTCAAAGGAGTCCGGCACCCGATTCCCATTGAAATTCACAGTCCCTTGGATGATTTTGAAAGCTCCAGTCTAGATTTCTAAAATCCACCTCTCTACAGGGAAAGTTTATATCCTTCTCTTGGGCACAGAGACTTCACATGGCCACCTAGAATTCATGCAAGGCCATTAAAAGCTACTTATGTTCTAAAAAAAAAAAAAACAAAAAAAACCCAAATCTCCCACTTTTAGACCAGCTGCGTTTTGGGCCGTTTCCGGATCCACCGCAAAGACTGAGTCAATTCCATTCATGGTTAAGGCCGGCTGAAAAATTTCCACCGGTGCACCATGGCCAATTGGCCATAGCGCTTCCAATCACGCACAAATTCCCCTCACCAAGAGACGAGACCGTGGTGCATCATGGGAGATGTAGTCCAACTAGGAAGCCCATAGAAGGGCACTCAAGGTGACTGAACTACAACTCCCATGAGGCACCAGATATTTTAATTTTTGATTTTTTTGCTGAAAAGTTAAAAAAAAATTCCATGGAAAATGAGTTTTGTTTTGATTTTTCCCTAAGCAGTTTTACCAGCCGTACAGGCTCCCTTCCACAGGGCGGTCTCTGAAAGCCTGACCTGAGAGCTCAGTCCCGGTCGCCTTCACTCACAAATGCAGACCCCCCACGGGCGGCTATTCACACGAGTGAAGGCTGCAGGAGTGGGCCAGTCGTGTTCACCTTTAAACGGCTCAAGCAGCCTATTGGCCCACTTCTCCACTGCCATGCCATGTGCACCAGCGCAACACGAAAGTAAACCCACATGCTCACTTTGCACTGGTGCAGACAGATCACGCATGATGCAAGGCGGGGAGAATTGGGCTCTGGGCACAGATCATTTCTGTGTCTTTTCCAACATGGCTCAGCCAGCCAAGCACTCTCCCTCCCACGTTGCACTGAAAGGTCACAGCAGGTCAGTGACTGTACCGATCTCAGAGGAGTTCTGCCAGGAGTCATGCGGCTGTGAATTGGGCCCTCCCTGTCCCAGCAGACATTGAATAGGAAAGGTCATGAAGAAGTTAGCCATGCTGAGTAAAGGGGCAGCTACATCCCCGTGGTTTCAGAGGCCGCGATACCGATCTCTGGGACTCCGGCGTGTGCCAGGAGCTGCACCCCTGCAGTCACCGGGATTACACCAGCGCGAGTGTCAGACCAGGTCAGACTCTACCAGCCTGATTCTTGGTAACACCCAGGCCCCTTCGCAGTGCTCTGGCAGTACAAGTGAGCCTGACAATGGGGAACCGCCCCCCTTCCCTGGCTACAGTGGAGCTGGCGTCAGGGCTCTGCAATGGCCTTGCCCCCTACGGTGGAGACCAGGAGCATGCCCAGAGTACCCTGCGTAACAGCGATTCTCCACTTCCCAGGGCCCACTGGTCGCCATGGGGATCAGAACATAGTGTAGAGCAGCTTCTGGACTGATCTAACTTACACTGTTGGGGGGGGCCAGGCAAGCCTCAGAACACAGGGAGCACAAAGGTGGCTTAAAGCCACCCTGTTTGTCAGTCCCCCAAGTGCAGGAATGGAGCAGGCCCCATCAACTCAAGCTAACCCCACCCCCATAAAAATCAATGGAGAGAAAAGAAGAGCAGAATACATCCCGATGGCAATTCTACATCTCCATTCTCCAAAAGGTGATGGGAAACGAGAGAGCTGACTGAGCCGCAAGCCAAGCCAACCCTCCCCCCCCACAGGAGACAAAGACCTTCATTTAGCCGAGTGTTTACAAGAAGAGGACACACAACATACAGTCGCTCACTCTACCAGCACAACAATCCCCAGCCAAGAGAGGTAGGTTGGGGCAGGGGTGGACATCAGTCAAACCCAGGTGCCATGTAGAACAGAGTTTACGCTGGCCCGGCCCAGGGCAGCTCCCCACCCAAAGGTCCCGTGCTACGTCCAATGGGCAAGGCAGTCTGGATTTAGGCTTTGTTAAAGGCCGCCAGAACAGCCCAGATCATCTCCGTGGCGCTGGCTTTGGTGGCCTCCACGTCAGGGTCCAAGTCCAAGAGGTCCTTTGACCTGTTCATGGCCGTGTTGTACTTGTCGTCCGCCAGCGGGGTGAAAACGTTCTCCAGTACGTCCGAGGAGTGGGCCAGCACCAGCAAGGCCAAGGTCCTCCTGTCCATGCGGTGCGGGTCGTTCACCCACCGGTCCAGGACGCTTTCCTGCAGCTTCTTGAGCAGACGCTGCTTCTCGGTGGTGTTGGTGACCGGGTGGGTGGTCATGTCGAAGAGCAGGAAGTTCTGCTTCTCCGTGGTCAGGATGCCCTTCTCCACCAGGTTCTTGGCGATGCGCTCCCGCACGTTGCGCAGCTGGTACTGCAGCTTGAAGGGGTTCCAGGTCTCGCCTGCGGGACGGGGAGCCGAGGTTTGCTTTTTAGTGGCAAAATCAAGGCAATAGGTGGGCATCCCCCCCACCCCGCCCTGCGCCACGACATCCCCGGGAGAGCTCGGATACTGCACCTCAGCCACCCCTGCAATGCTGTTCCAGTCCTGGGACCCTCCACACCGCTCTGCCCGTGTACTTCAAGCCTCTTCCCGTCTGGGGCCCCTGCCCAGTTCCCGCAGGACACCTTCAATTTGATCCATAAGCCCAGACACAACACGTGCCTGCTGATAGTTGGGGGGGAGGGGGGAAAAGAGGGGGAGCACCCTGGAACAGCACCAGTCATGTCCACCCCCAGGCAACCTCTCCCCCATCCCGGAAAGCAGCAGCCCCTCCCTACGGCTCCTAGCTGTTCCTCCTGCCTCTGCCCTTCTCTCTGCCTGGCGCAGCCCGCTGGCTCAGCTGCCCCACAGGGAGGGCAGGGGCGGGCCTGGCTGCACCAGGTGACCGAGCAATCTGGGGGGGGGGGCATAGGACCCTGCACCCCCCACCCCCACGTCACCTTTGCCTAAGCCCCTGTGCTATTCCAGTACCAGGCTCCACACAGTTGAGCCGATGTTCCTCAGTACCGACCCACAACCCACTCATTAATGCACTAGCTGGAGTCCTGCTAGGGAAAATCTGTCTTCCCGGGAGGCTGAGCCCAGCTGCAGTGTCTGTGGACTTACCCTTAAAGGCCTAAGGACACGTCTACGCTATAGCCACACAGCCATAGTGTAGAGGCTTCCTAACCTCGATAGAAGGGGTTTTTCTGTCCATGTCTTTAATCCGTCTCCCCGAGGGGCTAGGATCCTTCCGTCAACCAGGGTGACTTAACTACGGCGTTCCGGGCACAAAGGTTCCCACAGCCCAGAGCCACAGAGCTAGATGGAGCTAATTTTTACATGTGAACCAGGCCTAGGTGAGGCTGAGTATTTAGGAAGCAGATCCGCACAGAGAAAAGCACAAAGGTTGCTCTGTCCAGACCAGAGATGAGCATGAACCCACCCATGCAACCTGCCAGCCTGGATTCCAGCCCAATCAGGGATGAGATCAGCCCCGGGCGAGATAAGTCTGAACGGCCATGAGAGGGGGAGCGCGTGGCCTCTCCAGCACGCTGCACCGCCCTGACCGGTTTAGTCCTTAGGCCGGGGTGGGCAAACTTTTGGCCCGAGGGCCACATCAGGGAATAGAAATTGTATGGCGGGCCATGAATGCTTACAAAATTGGGGTTGGGGGTGAGGGCTCCGGGGTGGGGGTGAGGAGTTTGGGGTGCAGGAGGGTGCTCCGGGCTGGGATTGAGGGGTTGGGAGGGGGGGGAAATCAGAGCTGGGGCATGGTGCAGGCTCCAGGTGGCGCTTACCTCAAGCAGCTCCCGGAAGCAGCGGCATAGCCCTTCTCTGGCTCCTAAGCGGAAGCGTGGCCAGGCGGCTCTGTGCGCTGCCCCATCCACAGGCACTGCCCCTGCAGCTCCTATTGGCTGCAGTTCCCGGCCAATGGGAACTGTGGGGGCGGCACTTGGGCCGGGGGGCAGCGTGCAGAGCGGAGCCCTCTGGCTGCCCCTATGCATAGGAGCTGGAGGAGGGGGGCATGCCGCTGCTTCTGGGAGCCGTGCGGAGCAGCCCCCGATCCTGCTCCCCAGCTGGAACACTGGAGCGGGGCAAGCCCCAGACCCCGCTCTACAGCGGGAGCTCGAGGGCCGGATTAAAATGGCTGGTGGGCCGGATCTGGCCCACAGTTTGCCCACCCCTGCCTTAGGTGATCAAGCAAGAACAAGCATAAAGTGGCTCATGGCAGAGCAGGCCACCGGGAAGCGGAGGAGGCGCCGTTCAAGGCCAGGCCTTCATACCTGTGAGCAGCTCTATCCATGACTGGACTGTCTCTGCAGGCTCTGTGGCTTTGATGTGCTTAAGGGTCTCATCTAGTAGGACGTCGCCGGTCGGGGTGTCTGACTTTAAGAGCACCTACGAGGACAAAGACAGACACACAGCTTGAGGCTGGATCCCGGACTGGCTGCCGTCCCTCTATCCCAGAGACGACGTGGCTTGATCCTGCTTTGGCTGAGAGCTTTGAAACTGGTTCTAACGGGAGAAGCCCAGGAAGCATCTTTGACCAAGATCAGCAAGATGCCAGGGCACGTGTAACCCACTGTGCTGCATGGGCTACATGCCCCATGCTGGGCCCAATCCACAGAGGATAGGACACTGCTACAGCCCATGTGACGCTACAAGGGACTCTCAGACCCACTGAAGCAATGAGGCATTGTCCAGTGCATAGAGCACAGGACGGGGCGTCAGGACACCTGGGTTCTATTCCCGGCTCTGGAATGTCCTTGTATGGATTCAGTTATCACGTGCAACTCTGAACACAGGCACGGGCTCAAAGCCAGCGTTACGCCAGACTAATGGAGTTACAACCGTGAGAGCGAAAGGAACATCAGGCCTATGTGCCGAGAGGAAGGCTGGCCCAATGGTTAGAGAACCCGGCTCTCCAAAGCTAGTACAGTTCCCTGCTGTGACATTCTATACCTGGGGGAGCGCTGTGACAGATTTTCATTACCAATCTGCCTGTACCCCCCATACCCCTCAGTTATATACAATTGTGATCGTGCATATAAAGTAGGCCATGTAAGGTATCAGGGGAAAGGTTATGATCTGGTGAAAGTCACTGTTCTATCTAAATATGTATGTCATCAGTGCATATGAAGTTACGAGATTGTGTTGGATGGTTGTCACTAAAGCACGCTGTAAGTTGGGGAACTGGCCAGATATTAGCTCCCCAGAGGCAACAGCAAGGAAAGTAACCAACACCCGGGCAGGTGTCAAACAACCATCAACAGCCCTTGTCCAGAAAGGGAGCTCCAATGCAATGACTCACCTGCATGAGGCCACACCAGGGGAATTGCTCAACCTTGCCTGGGGACTCAGCAATGCCCCCAGACATGCCTGGACTTGTGTGCTCCAAGCACATGGGACTGAGGGTATTCAAATTCAAATAATGGAGATATCCCATCTCCTAGAACTGGAAGGGACCTTGAAAGGTCATTGAGTCCAGCCCCCTGCCTTCACTAGCAGGACCAAGTACTGATTTTGCCCCAGATCCCCAAGTGGCCCCCTCAAGGATTGAACTCACAACCCTGGGTTTAGCAGGCCAATGCTCAAACCACTGAGCTATCCCTCCCCCCAGGGAAAAAAAGTAGGAAATAACACAGGGACCCCATGCTTGGCCTTTCTCCTGCCCCCACCTATGGCCTTGGCTACACTCGGGACTTCACGGCGGCGCTGTGAAGCGCGAGTGTAGTCGCAGCGCTGTATGTACTCCACCGCTCCGAGGGGAATTACACTGGCGCTTTACAATGCTGTACTTGCTGCGCTTGGGCCTTGGCTACACTTGCAGCTGCACAGCGCTGTGAGGTACACCTGTCTTCGTGCAGCTGAGGAGGGAAAAGCGCTGCAGTCTGTCCACACTGCCCGCTGCCAGCGCAGTGGGGTGGCCACACTTGTAACATTTGCAGCTGTGTTGGGAGCGGTGCATTATGGGCAGCTATCCCAGCATTCATGTGGCTGCAATGTGCTTTTCAAAACAGGGGTGCGGTGGGGTGGATTGTGACAGGGAGTGTGGGGGCAGAAAGAGTGCTTTTTGGAGCATGTCAGCTCTCTATTTTGCAAGTTAACTCCGGGCCCCCTGCTCATTCATTCACTCACTCAAAGCAAGCTGCAATCTGTTTGCTTTTCTCTGTGGGACGAGCTTTGAAACCAGCCCTTCCGCATTCCTGCAGCCGGTCACAACAATGGAGAGGATTGGCCACTTGACAAGGTGATTAGACACCTGTGAGTCGTAGCCATGGTTATTCCTCTCGGAGATGTGGAGTACCTGCAGCGGTGTACCCAGGGAGATACAGCGCTGTAAGTGCCCTGCCAGTGTGGACGGGGAGTGAGTTACAGCGCTGGGGGAGGCTTTACAGCGCTGTAACTTGCAAGTGTAGCCAAGGCCACAGGGGGGTGTTTTTTCACACCCCTGAGCACAGCAAGTTGCAGTGCTAGTGTAGCCAAGGCCGATGCTGCAAGCAACAAGGACACTCAGAAGACTCCAAAGGAGGAGACCGGCCTAGACAAACCTGTATCTTAAGGACTGCAGTATCCAGTGTGGGGGAGAAAAACTGCTTAATTTAGATGTTACCCAGTCTAATAGGGTTGAGGGTTTAGACTGCGTGCTGATATTTTATTTTATTTTGGCAATGACGCTGACTTTTTGCCTATCACTTATACTCACTTAAATTTATTGACTACAAAGGATAGATTTTTTTAACTGTTATCTTTGCCCGTGTGTTTGCCTGACGTGTTTGGTAAGGGTGTTTGCTCAGGTTTACAAGGGCTGGGATATATCCACTTTCCACTGATGAAGTGGTGAACCATTTAATAAATTTAAGACGGTATATTCCCGAGGGCACAGAGCTGGGAGGTTTGGCTGGTGCCTTTCTCGTTGTGATTTAGGAGTGGTTCTGGGAGCATTCATGCAATCTAGGTGGGTGGGGGACTCCACATGCTGTTGTGCTGAGTGAGAACAGGGCCTGGAGGGGTTTGCTGCTTGTCACGAGCAAGGCATTGTGAGAGACAGCCCAGGCTGGAGAGTTAAGGGGGCACAACGGTCCCACAGTCCCAGGCTGCACCCCGGGGATCCCATCACACCTGGTCTGCTACAGACTCGTTGGCCCAGTCACTTAGCCTCTCTGTGCCTCAGTTTCCCCATCTCTGTACTGGGGATGACAGCCCTGCCCTGCCTCCCAGGGGTGCCTGAGGATTAAATGCATTAATAACTGAGTGCTCAGGTGTTACGGCGCCGGAGGCCACAGGAGTGCCTGAGACATCCATCTGGACGTAAGCTGCTATTGTCCATGCAAATCATCGTTATTCCAGAGGCACAAGAAGGAGAGAGATGCCTCCCCACCCCCTCCAGACAAATACAGGCCTGGCTCACTCCCCACATCTGACCCTGACCGCCTACCTTGCGGCCTCCTCGTCCCGGCCTCTCCGTCATGTTCTTCCTCCAAGCCCGCAGACGGGGCCCGATCCCCACAGTGCCCCCCCGTTGTAAATCTAGAGTCACTCCATCGCTTTCCTTGGAGCGACTTCGGATTTACCCCTGCGGCGCTGATCAGAACCAGTGTAAACGGGCTTGATTCTCCATTGCCCCGTGCCGTCGTTGACCCGGGTGCAGAACGCTCACAGGTTGGGACGGTGGCGTTCTGTAGCCAGGTCACACCGGGCTACATGACTGCAGGGCAGCGGGGAATCAGGCCTCATGGGTCTGAAAAGGTAGGGGGAGGGGATCTCCCCGAGGCTAAGGGCCTTGTCCTCCTTGTTGGCCCAACAGGCACAGAGACCGACCCCCGGGGCAGGGTACCTTTCTGTCCAGCAGCCTTTTCTTCCTCATGGTGAGCGGCTCCAGCTGGATACGTCCGCGCAGGGCCAGCTCGATGAGAATACCGCCGCGCAGGCCCGAGGAGATGCAGTCGTTCCAGAAAGACGTATAGCCCTGAGGAGGGAGAGCGGGGGAGGAACGCCACCGGCATTAGAAACAAAGGAACCCTCATGGGACCGAATCATCAAGAGATCACTACAGCTCCTTTGTAGCCCACCCAGCCCTCCGAGGAACTGAAGGCAGCTCAAGGCCCTTCACTTCTAACAGCTAGGGATAATAGCACCACCTAGCCCTTTTCTAGCACTTTCCATCAGCAGATCTCAGCGCCCTTTACCATGGGGGTCAGGATCACCACCCCATTTCACAGATGGGGAAACCGAGGCACAAAGCGGGGAAACGACTTGCCCGCAGGTCACCCAGCAGGCCAGAGGCAGAGCCAGTCCAGCTACGGAGTCTCCAGTGGCAAAGGCCCGCCCTTTGTAGCAGGAGGGTCCAAGTTCTAACCCCGCTTCCCCTACAGCATCAGAACCACTGCAATGTTCCCCGGGTTGTGCAGAGTCGAGAGCCCTCAGGAGCGCGTGGAGTCGAGAGGAAAGACAGAAGAGCCAGCGGTTCTGAAACACCAAGGCCCCTCTTCCAGCAAAAGCCCACACGGGGCAATAGCCTGAAAGTGGCTTTTTTCATATGATGGCTCCAGAGCAACACTAGGCACCCCCCCAAAATGGACAACAGGGCCCGATTTTCAGAGATGCCGAGCAGCTGCAAATCCAAGCTTATTCAAAACCCCTGAGCGGCGTAACTTGTACCGACGTAAGCTGTAGCGTGTACATAGCCTAGCAAAGGGCAGATTTGCTCAGATAGAGAGACTTGACCAGCACAGTGTTAAAGGGTTGGGCCAGCAACCTGCTTCGCCTCCGGGAGCCAACGCTCAGCAGCATATCACATGCCCTTCGCCAGCTGGCTCGGGTTACAGCAGAACCTACTTCCTGCTCCAAAGCAGGTTTCTTCAAGCACGTCCAGGTGTTTGCAGAGCAGAGGGGAAGTTTGCGCCAGCCCCGGCCTCTGAAACCTAGCCTAGGAGTTGAGTAAGAGTTTTGAAAACTAATCTGACTGCTGGCCTGCCAAACCGGCTCAGAGCAGAGCCCTGCAGCAGTGCTGGACTACGACTTGGACTCCCGGGTTCTATTCCCACTCTGCTACTGAGCTGTTAGATGACCTCAGGCAAGTCACTTTGCCTCCGTTCCCCTTCCCACCTAGTCTATACATCTCAAGGATGGTCTCATACTACGCATACAGGTCCTTGATCTCAGGGGGAACTACTGTAACGTAAATAAGAAGTTTCACGCTTCTGCAATTCTGGGACTAGTCAACATTTGAGAGAACAAACACCATGGAAAAGATTTGAGAGACAGATGTTAAGGTTTGCATAGGCTTTGGATGTGACCCTATAGAGAATTTTATTCTTCACAATAGGGGGAAAAAAATCAAATTAACCCACTACAGAGCACAAGTCTCAATGCAGTTCTATAGGTTTGAAAGAGTTCAGACCCGTAGGAAATGCTACAGGACCTTTTCCCATAAGGGACATTGCTTTCAGCATGGTGGGGCAAGGGGGGGAGAAGACGACAAGAGAGAGATTGAGTATCTGACTGTAATGGTATCATTGCTTGGTCCCGTTTGCCTGCCCACCACCAATTCTTCCCCCTCAGCATTAAACCCATGGGGAAGCATGCCAGAAACACCACCATCCACCCTTTTTTACAATGACCTAGAACTGGGTCAGCAGCTGACACGAGAACTAACCAAGGAGCAGTAACGGTTTCCATCAAACCAGCTTTCCCAGAGCTTACGAGATTTCTGAATAACGAGGCCGCTCAGGAAAACATGAAAGCCCTGACAACTTCAGACATGCATGCCGAACAATTAGCTGTAATCAGAAATTGCTTGTAAGCCCTGTCGTAAGAGCGCTCCTCGCTGTCCGCAGCTTTATCTTTAAGCCCAAGGTGTACATCTTTGACTAGACTTCTATTAAGGTTTAGATAACAGTGCTCTCCCCAGTGTCCTGTCCGGATTGCACTCTGGCTAATTACATTCTGCCTACTTAAATCCGCCAAGTCAATTTCCAGCTAGCGATGGTATGACTTGCTCGCTTGGGATAGGAACCTCTGAAATTGTTGGGTAGTGTGGCTGCGTGCTGTTAAACAGCCGCCGCTTTCCACCCTAGAAGTGGCTGCATTTCGATCACGGGTTGGGACGTGCTCAACGGGCCAGATCCTCAGCTCAAGTACACTTGAAGTCAGCAGAGCCACACTGATTTACAGCAGCCGAGGGTCTGGGTCTGTGTACCGGTTTATAGTCACACTCTCAGTTTTCTAATGCACTCCGTTATTAACCCTTCATACATTATAGCTATGAGAGACAGTCACTCAGATCACGAGAAATTCACCCGTCTCAGCACCAGGTTCCATACACCCGCCAGAGCCCTACACGGGGCGTGTAAGTGAGGCAAAGGCCTCCACACCAGGGCACATTTCAACCATTAAGCCTAGCTCAAGGGTGTTGAATAATGCCCGCGCCATGTAATAGCAAAGAGCCCGATCCTGAGAAGCGTCAAAGCCCTGCCACTCATCCTGTCTTCAGCATCATGAAGAGAGTAGGACCTAGAGTCGCCAGCCAGATCATGGTCCTTGCCTGGAACAGCTCAAAGGGGGCAGGAAGATGCACAGAGAGGGACCTTGCCTCCCTGCTCCCAGTCCAATGTTCTACCCACTAGATGACACCATTACACCAAATCGCTCCGGAGCAGATCCAAACTGGAGAGTTTAATGTCAGCTGAGCAGAGGAGTATGGGAAATGCAATATACCATAGTCACACTATAACACAGGCACAGGAAAAAGGCCCATGAACAGGACATCCTGAACTCTTATCTTTTGGAAGGCAAGCGACTAAGGATTTGGACGCTGCTCGCAGAAGTCATCAAGGGAGAAGTGTCCAAAAATCAAGAGGAATTTTCTTTCACTACCTCTAGCTGAGGAGACAGATCAGCTGAGCACAATGAGGGGAATCAAATATTTTAAAACCAGCCAGATCACTGTTTGCTGGGAGACCCATTCAAACCCCGCAAATCGTCTCGGTTGCAGTCCCTGACCAACGAAGGCCCTGATCCTGCAGATGAATTCACAGGTTCAAAGGCCAGAAGGCACCGCTGTGATCTCTAGTCTGAGCTCCTGCATGGCCCAGGCCAGAGAACTGCCCCAAAATAATTCCTAGAGCAAAGCTTTTGGAAAAATCGATTTAAAAATTGGCAGATATTTGCGTGCGTGCTTCACTTGCGTCAATGAGCCTGCCCCTAACCACAGATGTCAACAGGAGCTTTGCCATAGACTTCAACAGAGATTGCACCGGTCCATAAAGCTGAACAAGCACATAAAAGTATTTGCAGACTCGGGGTAGGAAGGGTAAGGCCTGAAACAGCATCTAACCAGCTTTCAGGCCTCTGAGTTCCAAATGGATCATTAGGGAAAGATGAATAAACTCTGCAGATGCCAAGTTTTGAGGATTAGAAATGGAATAATAATTTTTAAAAGTATACAGGTTAAAAAAAAAAAAAAAGCAATATTCTGCAGCCTATAAAGGGTTAATCCATAACTCCAAACATCTCTTTATATAGCAAGCCCCGACACACGCACTGGGTGTGTTTCGTAGGGCAGAACAATAAAACGATAGCTTTTAATTGTAACCTTTATTTGCTTTATTCATTTCCTTGTGGCAAGTGATTAAGCAACGCAGGAATCAAGAGTTCAGAGGATCTGCTAGGCGCTTTCTACAAAAGAAACTCTCCTTTTAACCACACATTTTTTTGCTCTCCAGAAAAGGGTTTCAAGTTCACCCTTTATTTTTAAAGCAGGATATTTGCAATCTTTGGATTTCTGTCCAGATTTGGTTTCAGATTATAAATGCCAGACTGATTGCCTACCCTCAGATGGATTGATCTATGACAAAGAGATATAGTGAAGCTGGAAGAAAATGAAATGGCATCATTGGGCTTCCAGACAGAAAACAGGCAACATTTTATTTCTCCTACCACCCCTCCACCTCTTTTTGGTCAAGACTTTCCCCTAAACTTTAGGCTGCATCTTTATTGTCCCTCAACGACTCCATATGAAGCCAGAGCTGTTTACAGGCAGAGAGATGGTTGTTCTTCCTGCTGGCACATCAGATTCAACTGGGATCTGAGAGTCAAGCTGGGTTCTTTCAACTCTGGTCAAAGTGGACCCTCTATACCCTAGCCTAGCATGAGACACACACTAGATATGGTTCAGAAGTATCCTGTGTGCTGAATACACATCAAAACAAGGGCTGTCCAGAAAACAAGAATTACTTTTCAGGAAATATTTTGAAGTTTTGACATTTGTTTCCATTCCGACCAAGATCTTGCAAATTTGAGTGAGTGTGTGTGAGAAGAACACAGAGAGAGAGAGAGAGAGAGAGAGAGAGAGAAATGACAGCAGAATAGCCAACTGCCTAGTGATTATGGCACTCACTTAGGATATGAGAGACCCAGATTCAAGTCCCTGGTCCAAATCAAGCAGAGCAGGAATTTAAACCTGGATCTTCCACATCCCCAGTGCGTTCCCCAACCTCCAGACTACTGGCCATTCTAGAATCTCTCTACTTCACTCTCTCTCTCTCTCTCTCACGCGCACACACACATACAAATGTTGACCAGAAATTCCATCATGGATCCAAGAAATATTCCCGACAAAAGTTTCATCCAAACCAATATGTTCCCACAAAAAGTTTTGGTTTTCACAAATGGGCATTTTGTGACAAAAACCATTTTGTTGAAAAGTTTCCGACAGGCTCAACTCAGAGTGTTTTAAGCAAAAGTGGGCAATTTTTATTCTCCACATTGTATGAATAGGGAAACTGAGGCGCACAGTGGGGAAGTGACTTGCCCAATGCCACACAATGAGTTAGTGGCAGAGCAGGGCATAGAAAACAGGTGTCATAGAATCATAGAACTGGAAGGCACCTCGAGAGGTCATCTAGTCCAGTCCCCTGCACCCAAGGCAGGACTAAGTATTATCTAGACCATCCCTGACAGGTTTTTGCCCAACCTGCTCTTAAAAATTTCCAATGATGGAGATTCCACCACCTCCCTAGGCAATTTATTCCAGTGCTTAACCACCCTGACAGTTAGGAAGTTTTTCCTGATGTCCAACCTAAAGTCATGACAGTTAGTCGGGTGCCATGGCCGCTGGACCACACGATTTCTGCCTTTTCTTTGAGAATGAGGAGAAGAATATCGAGGAGCAACATACAAAACATCAGGTTTTTGGTCCGATCCATCACCAGTGAGACCCCTTTTCATCATATTACAGAAAACTGCTCACAAGAGCTTATCAGCATCGGAGTTACAATCTACCCCACCGGCAACTGGGTTCCGGGAATATTTGTAGGGTGGGGTGGGTGTGAGAAAAAGAGTTTGAGAACCACCGATACCAGCCAACAGGATGGAGGAAGAATTTCACAGCAAGATGGGGCCATATCCAAATCCGCCCTCCTCCCCCCCCCGCCCCGCATTGTTAGCTCCCTAGACTTGGCCCCTTTCCGATTCATCTTCCAGCCATTCTATAAAACATTAACTCAAGAGACAATGCCACATCCCTACAGAAAAGTAGTGTTGCAAGAATCAGTTTGAATGAGCCATTAATTAGGAAAGACCAGCAACATTTTTCAGCCCTGACATCAGAGGAAAGGATAACAGAGTTTCTTAGGGCTGGTCCACACTATAAAATTAGCTCAACCCAGCAACTGGGCTCGGGGCTGTGAAAAAACCCACACCCCTGAGCGATGGAGTGAAGACGGCTTAAGTCCCCATGTAGACAGCGCTAGGTTGATGGAAGAATTCTTCTGTCCACCTAGCTACGCCTCTCGGGGAGGTGGATCAACTGTAGCAGTGGGAAAACCCCTCCTGTCGCTGCAGCGTCTACACTGAAGCGCTGCTGCTGTAGCACTAAGTGCAGACATAGGTTCAGGCATCAGCGGGTGCCGAGTTCTATTTTTGCCGTCACCACACAGTTCCAAATGGGCCTACGCCTGCAGCTCATGCAAAAAGTACTGCAACGAATCTGTGGGCCCCCTTACACCTCCATCACATTAGCCGCTGACCTTCTGTACCTACCCACTGCCGTGGCAGAGACCTCTGTCTGCTTTCTGAATGTGTCTGGGTCCTACAGATAGTCCAAAGGACACATGGTTGAAAGCAGAAGTTCTCAACCCTGGGGGGGGGAATCAAACTTTCTAGGCGGACGTCGCAACGTGGCGCATGGGGTCAGGAATACGATGCCATTCAAGTTTGGCCTGGCTGCCCCCTCCAGTATGCCAGATGGAGGGGCGGCTGGGCCAAATTTGAATGAGTGGCATTGCGACCTGGTGCCCGGGATCACAACGCCCAGGACCACTCATCAATGCTGAAAGAGATTCTGCCCGGCAAACGTTGTGGGTTTTAAGGTATGTGCTTTGACAACATTTCCCAGCCTAGGCAGTTAGACAGCAGGGTCAAAAGACTGATTTATTTAACGCAGAATCCCCTTTATTGGAATCAGTGTATTAATGGCCCCAGGTCCAGCTAGATTACACTGGACAGTCCCATTTTGTAAGGGGGGGCGGGAAAGGGAGAAAGAGCAGTCCAAGTTTAAAAAAAAAGGGGGGGGGGTTGTGGGTTCATGATTCAAAACCGGTTCAGAACCCTGGTTTAAAGCCACCTACCTCGGGCTGACGCTAAAGGGTTTGGCACCAAAAGAGTTAAAGGGAATTAAAGGTCACTGCACTGCTCCAATGACATTTGCACCTGAGCGGCTCTCAAATATTTGCTCTCTGAGGTTATCCCCAGCATCCGGCTTATCACCTGCTTGCCTATAATGTCCTACTTAAATTAGCAACCCTGAGATTTTATTGGTGCTCTTGAACTAGAGACATCGAGCAGCGCCTTATAACCGGGATATTGCCAAACCGAGCCCTGCAGTTTGATTTCCAGAGGCACTGGCTACTGCTGAAGTTACTGGGAACTGTAGGTGCTCAGCACCTCTGAAAAACCAGCCCCCTTGTTTTACAGGGCCTCAGTTTTGAGGACCCAGGAGGCAGTATGACCTAGTGGATAGAGCACTGGAATAGGACTCAGGAGACCTGGATTTTGTTTCTGCCTCTGCCACGTCACCCCCCCTCTCTGTGCCTCAGTTTCCCCATTCATAAAATGGGGAGAATGAGCCTGACCTCCTTTAATATCCGGGGATGAGAAGCACTATGGAAGAGCTAGGGGTTATTATTATTTCAGTGCTGAAGGTAATGCATTACACCCAAAAAACTCTGAAAATATACTCTCTTCAGGCTAGGAGGAAGGATGGCCTTGTGGTGAGGACGCTAGCTGGAATTCAGGAGACCTGGTTTCAATTTCCTGCTCTGCCACACGCTCCCTGTGTGACTCTGGTCAAGTCCCTTAGCCACTCTGTACCTCAGTTTCCCCCACTGTACAATGGGCATAACAGCCCTGCCTTGCCTGGCGGGGGGGTGCGTGATGATAAATACATTAAAGATCATGAGGTGCTCAGATATTACAGTGATGGGGCCAGATAAGTACCTGAGACATCAGGAAGAATCGATCCAAGGGAGCAGACAACTCAGAATAACAGAGTTTGCAACCATTCGCTTCTAGGTCAGCAGCTTACTCTGGGGAGCACCAAATGGCAAAACTAGTTACCAGCTGCTAAGCAGGAATCGAGCTGGCTGTGTCTCAGTCCAGTCCCGGTTGTCCATGTCACATAAAGCCATCCTGCCAAATGGCCATCTCCGTAGAGGGAACAAGAACTGACTCCCCAACAGATCAGGGTCAAGACACACGGGCAGGGAAGCTGGTTGTCCATGTTGCATTTACCCTTCTAAGCGAAGGGCTGTTAAATCAGCACCTTTCACCTCTTGGGGGAACCAATAAAACAGGAGCCGAAAGGCCTCAGCGACGGCAGACTGCACCAGTCCAGCAGAACAACCCGCCTGAAATGCAGCCACAAATAGCCACGTGTGAGCAGAGAGACATATCCAGCAGAGGAATCCATGGCTGTTTTACTCAGGGAATGAGAAAAGCTATGGAAGGACAACGCAGACACAAGGACAAATGGGATGAAGGAGTGACTGCATTGCACTGGTGCTGTGTGTTGAAAAGGCCAGATCATCCCAGATTATGCAGGAACAAAATCTCCGAGCAGGGAACAGGACATTTGGGAAGCAGACAAGGTCTGTCCCACCTAGAATGGGAAGAGGCTGGGGGCTTGCCCTTCTACACCCACTGATGGCCTGGTATCTGCACAGAACTTGGACCCATCTGGAGAGTAAATGTAGAAGGTTTGTAACCAGGAGAAGGAGGTGGTTCCGGAACAGCCTCCCAGGAGAAGCGGAGGGAGGTGGCGGGGGGAAAACACAAACAACCTAGCTAGTTCGAAGACGGAGCTTGATAGGTTTATGAGTGGGAACACATAATGTGGTTGCCTGTGATAGAAGGGATGACAATAACTAGGAAGTCCCTTCCAGACCCGTGTCTCAAATTCGGCAAAGATGCATGCATCTCACTTAGCGGTGATTTTATAACTAGTCTCATGTAGCTAGTGATTTTGTTTGTTTGTTTGTTTGCTTGTTTTTAAAAAGCAGCTTCCTTTCAAATAATAGAGAAAAAAATATTTCCAGCCCTTGGGGCTTCAGAGAGAGGCCTGAAAATGTGCCTTATAAAGGCTCCATCGGAAGATTTTTACGACAATCTTGATTTTGGGTGGGCCTGACTCATGATTTTTGCACACTTAGGGCTGGCAACATTGCACATACTCAACCTTTCCCGCACGAGCAATCCCACTGATTTCAAATGCAAATTTAGGCACAAGTACAGGATCTTGGCCTTAGAGTCTAAGCCCCACAGGGTGGGGACTGTATCTAACTAGAATTATGTGCAGCATCAAGCACAACGAGGACCTGATTTTGATTGGTAGAGCTGGATACGGAACCCAGGAGTCCTGACCCCCAGTCTCTTGCCCTACCCCCTGTGCAAACCGAGAGTCAACCACCTTCGTGGGTTTGAACAATCTCAGACTTCGCGTTACCATGTTAGCAGCCACAAACACAGACAGCCCTTCTGGGGAGCATTGCAGCCAGAGGTGCCAAGGCGTTCCTTTCAAAGACACTGCACCGCCCCATTCCATAGCAAGAAGCCACTCCCGGCTGTGCTGAACAAAAAGAGTACAGTCTAATTATTTTAAATGGCACCTGACTGCAGGCAGGCAGAAGAGATCTGTTGCTTCAGTGAGATGAGCTAATAGCAACTACTAAAGTACTGAATGCCTCGTGCTATAATCACTACAGATCCAGGTTAAGGAGTGCACAAGGGTCACCCTGACTGTTAGATCTCACAGCGGAGAGGAAGCTGTCTAGCAACTGGCTTTCATCATCACGATTTAGTTATATTTAAGGCCCTACTTGAATCGCGGGATGATTGTCAAATAATTGTGGCTGAGTTGCGGACAAGACATGGAAAAAACCAGGGAAAAGTAATAATGGACCTTTATTAATTGAGGAAATTTGGATAAGCCAGAGAAGCCCCATTTATTTAAGAAAAATTTGCTGGAACAATATAAACTCAAGTATTATGCAATGCCTGCTAATTTTTTTTTGTTAACCAGACATTTTGCTGCAGCTATATTACACTCATTAATGCGCGGGGCTGACAGCCCGACCCCAGCCGCTATTAGCTCGGATACATGGAGTTTTACTGTACTAATGGGGGGAAAAAGTGTGTGTTGCAAATCTCAAAAGGTGTGCAAAATCGTGGGACTTTGCAAAGTAAGCTAATTACAATCAAAACGGCTGTGGAAGTCTAATATTGCGGGATCCGCAATATTGCAAATTAAGTAGGTTAGATTAAGTTGGTTATACACCCCTACCTCGATATAACGCTGCCCTCGGGAGCCAAAAAATCTTACCGCGTTATAGGTGAAACCGCGCTATATCGAACTTGCTTTGATCCGCCGGAGTGCGCAGCGCCCCCCTCCCCCCGGAGCACTGCTTTACCGCGTTATAGCCGAATTCGTGTTATCGGGGGGTCACGTTATA
This sequence comes from Malaclemys terrapin pileata, assembly GCF_027887155.1. Lineage (NCBI taxonomy): Eukaryota > Metazoa > Chordata > Testudines > Emydidae > Malaclemys > Malaclemys terrapin. The sequence continues at coordinate 7,194,064 of NC_071525.1, forward strand.
TCGAGGTAGCGGTGTAGTACAATAGCATCTAGAGGCCTCATTGCACTGCCACTGTACAGCCACACAGTGAGAGACAGTCCCTGCCCCAGAAAAGCTTATAATCAAACAATTTTTAATCATTTGTATTGTGATAGCACTTAGAGGCCAGAGCCCCAGTGTACAAGACAGGCAAAGGGTGGGAGAAAATGCTATTATTCATATTTTACAGATGGGAAACTATGGCACAGAAATATTAAGTGATTTGCCCAAGGTCACACAGAGAATCTGTGGCAGAGCCAGAGCTCCCAAGTCCCAGCCCAGTGGCTTAACCCCAAGACCAAAATTTCCTTTCTGACTTTGCTCTGGTATTGCAAAGATTACAGACAAAATGATGGAAGGAAACTTGCAGGAAGACAAAGCTACCCAATCCACACAAACAAACAGAACCTCCCCCCTGCAGTTTCAAAGTTGTTGGGTTTTTTTCTTCACTTATGTGCTAAAAATACACCACCACCAACCTCTGACCACTATTGCTGTGTGCTGCTAAACAGCTGCTGAGTTACGCCCCAAAGGGGCTTTTCGGTCAGATAATGGAAACATTTCTTTCCTTCAGTTATATGGACATTTTAATCCTGCTGTAGGGCCAGAACTTGCAACCTTTTCTCCCATCAGGGTCAGGCTTTGTTAGTGTCATGTATTTAACGGGCCTTGCCTGTCAAATGAAAGTAACTCCCCCCAGCCCAAGAAAATCCTGTACCGTGCAGATTTGCACATTTTCACCTGCAATATAGATTCGATTTTGCTTCTGTCGCAACGGACGTGCGTGTCTGTTCTTTATAAGTACTATGGAGTGTTCAACAGCTGTTGGGATCCTGCTTGGCATAGATATGAGGCGTTATAATGCAGGTGGAAAGAAGAACTCTTGTGCACTGGGGCAAGGAATTCACTTTTCAGAGACCATTAGGGGAAGCCAAGAATTCCTGGGTCCAATTTCCTATTGCCCAAGGGCCCCTTTGTACAAAGGAGATTGGCACAGAGGGTCTGCAAAGCCGGTTTTAACAAACAACCCTGGTGCCGGTAGCTGCTGCACCTGGCATAGAGCCAGATGTGCCTCTGAAGCAGCCCAGCGTACAAGGCGAGTTGTTCTGCTGTAGGGTGTGGGCGGACCAGAGAAAGGACGGGGGTCTGGCTAGGGTGGACTGGTAGGTTGGCAAATCTATGGGCCATTTAGGGCAGCCCTGGCCTTCGCTGAGGCTGCACGGGCCCCTTAATAGGTGAGGTGTAAATGGCCTCTCCTCTGCCCGTGCGCAGGGATGAATCCGCCCCCTGTATTGGGAGCACGGCCCAGCCCCGCTCTCTCCAAAAGACTCGCAGCTTTCTTGCCTATGGACCCTGTCACAAGGGCCTGGTGCAAAAAAGGCGGAGAGGCATTTTGCTTCTTTATGCCACACCACGTTTACTTCCTAAACAGAGCACCGATCCAACAGGGTCAGGCAGGAAGCAGGCAAAGAACCAATCACAATGGCAAAATGCAACAAGATCCTCCCACTGCCAGGTAGTACAGCAGCAACAGCAGACCTGCCCCGTGGAAGATCACCCATCCAGCCTCTGGGGCAGGAGGGAAAGAGCTGGGGATCCACCATACCCCCTGGCACAGCCGTGCCTTGTTGTGGCCCTGGGCTTGATGCCACTCAGAGGGTGCTTACGCGCCCCTTTGCACAGAGGAACTGCACTAGTGCTGCTGCAAGAGGGGCCTCTGGATCCACAAAGGGGGCAGGCATTGCCCCCTACAGCACTTTCCCACAAGCAAAGCCAGGAGCAGTTGCTTCCATTAATGGCACTGCCCACGTAACACAAACGCTGGCAGCCAAAGACCCGTTACCTCCTTATCCTTCAGTCCCAGGAGCAGCACCTCCTCCATGAGGGTCAGGCGGATATCTTTGGAGTCACCCGACTCCTCCTCATCCAGGTTTCGGTCTTTCGAGTCGTCGTCCTCGCCCTCCAGCCTCTTGTCGGCGTTCTTGCCCACGTCAGCACGCCGCCCTCTGTGAATGAGCGTCGTCATCCTCTCCCACAACTAGGAGCTAGCAAGGGTAACCAAAGGAAGTATCGATGGGTGCACCGGTTCCAGAAAGGATGGCTTAAAGGCACTATATTACAGGGAACTGAAGACTGGAATTCAGGTAGGGCCAGGACAGCCCTGCCCCTTTACAAGGCAAATATTCTTAGTCCAACACTGCCAGGCAGCATTTACAACACAGGAGTGGCTGCATTGCACTGGTGCTGTGTGTTGAAAAGGCCAGATCATCCCAGATTATGCAGGAATGAAATCTCCGAGCAGGGAGCAGGACATTTGGCCAGCAGACAAGGTCTGTCCCACCTAGCATGGGAAGAGGCTGGGGGCTCGCCCTTCTACACCCACTGATGGTCTGGTATCTGCACAGAACTTGGACCCGTCTGGAGACTTAGGGCTTCACATAGGTTTTCATCCTTCCTAGCCTCATGGAGCCAGGCTATTGCTTTCGCTGGAGTCCCTCACTTCTTTAGGGAAGGGATAAATTTAATGAGTAATCCCTGCAGGAGAGGGGGAAATGGAGGTACACCAGAGGGGCTGCCCACCCTGGCCTAATCCTGCAAGTACCCCAAAACCCCAGCTCTCCCCTCTACAGGTTCTAGGGCCAGAAGAGAACGTGCTCGCTCCCTCCCCCGCCCACCTCCATTTCACATAAAAGGGGCTTTTGCTTCCCACAGCTGATGGGACTGCATGGCCCAGTTCCTTAGGTGAGTTAGGGGAGGAAGGAGCTATAGAAAACGAACTGGACTCAGGCACCGAACCTAAGAGGCAAAGGAGATGTTCCCAGCAGCCCCTGTCCATGCTGAGGGGGTCTAGGGAAGAAACACAGGCACCCCCCCCCACACACACACACACACACACACTTCCCACTACCTCTGCCAGGAAAACTTAAATTCCAGCACGAAAAAAAATAATTTAAGAGGGGGAAAATCCTCCCCCCCTGAAATTTACAAATTAAACGAGACCACAGTGAAAATGTACAAGTCACTTCCCAATTATTTAATGTTGGTGCCTAAGAATTTAACCCTTGTTGGAGATTTTCCCCAACCTTACCTGTGACTCTGATCTCCTCTTCTGGGAGGCCTCGTCCACCCCCCCTTCCCCTCTGCTTTGCCTGGTATTAAACTTCTGAGCCCAGAGAAAATAGAAACTTTACTTCCTGGTTGAGCTGGAGCAAGGGGGAGGAAACACATCAGCTTCCGTATCCCTGGGTAACCTATCCTGGTGTTTGTTAATGCCCAACTTTGAGGCTGTTCCTCCAATAGAGATTGCAGGGGGTGGGTCCTTGTTGGTACAGACAAACTTGTAGGGTGGCACTGCTTTGTGTCTTTGTCTTTGTGGACAGCTGAGGAAACCAATAAGAAGATGGGGGGATGGTGGTCGCTTGTCCAGCCCCCAACGCCCCCGACCAATGGCAGATGCAGAAATCACCCCCTTGAAGACTGGAGTCATAAAGGTGGATTGTTGTGAAGCTTGGTAGGATTGTGTTGTGCTGTGTGTACGGCACCTGTGCTATGTTACCTTGCATTGTGTGGGGTGAAATTGTGCAGTATTGCCTCGTATTCTGTACTGTGCAACAGAAGAATATTGCATGGTATCTGATGTTAGGGTGACCAGATGTCCCGATTTTGGGGTCTTTTTTCTTATATAGGCTCCTATAACCCCTCACCCCCGTCCTGATTTTTCACATTTGCTGTCTGGTCACCCTGTCTGATGTGCATAGCTTTGCCTGTTGTTCAGCCATGCAACGTTACAGGGTGCAAGTTATCCAGCACCGAATTGTTATCACATAGTTTACCCAGCCATGCTGTGTAGCATTGTGCTGGACAATACAGATAAGAGCGAGGCAGTCATGCATCTTTTTGTAACAGTTCTGTTGTGTAGGTGTGCTATGGTATTGCATCATATCATGTCACAGCCATGTAGGGTGACCAGACAGCAAGTGTAAAAATCGGGACGGGGTGGGGGGCATAGGTGCCTATATAAGAAAAAGCCCCCAAAATTGGACTGTCCCTATAAAATCGGGACATCTGGTCACTGTACAGCCATGCAATATTGCACAGTATCTCATGCCAGCATCTGCTAGGCAGCTGTGCAATACTGTATCATATTGCATGCTGTGCTGCTGTGCAGTATTTTAGCATATTGTATATTGAACGAGATGTAGCGTGCGGTGCAGCTATGCAGTGATGTATTGCATTTGTCATCCAGCATTTTGATTATAGCGTTTCACTACATTTCAGCCATGTAGTATTCAATGGACAGATTCTGTTTTGAGATCATGTGGACAGCAGAACGAGAGACAGAAAGGGGAGTCTTGGCTGTAAAAAATGTTTGGGAGATAAATCTTGTTAAAGCCATCTACAAAATTAGCAAAGTCTGAGGTTAAAATTAGCTGTTTGTCAATTAAATCCCACTCACCTAGCTCACTCCACTGAACTATGAATGAATGTGCTGTGATAAATGTACAAATCCCTCTGCAAACGATTGGCAAATCCCTGTCCACAGGAATATAGAAAATTGAAGCAAAGTTCTGCTGTATGGTAAATTACAACTGGTTGGCTATTTAAAATGTGCCATCTTTTCAGTAGTTTTCACCATCAGAACAATATTGTGTTTTAAAGTATTTTCCTTTCTTCATCCCATATCTTATTCATAAGCATATTAAGATGGCAAGAGGGAAAACCCCCTTCTGTAGGAACTCTTGGGGAAAAAATTGTTTGAGTGAAGCACAAGAGGCTGTATGAAGTCCACTAGGAACTTCGCTCTTCCTATCAATTATATGTGGAAGGCACTCAGCGGAAAAACCCTTGAGGCCTGGGGGTAGTTTTTGTTACCATAAATACGGGCACTAAAGTGTGATTATGTGTAGGAACTTGGAGAACTCCACTTTCAGGGCCTGTTTGATGACCGAAAACAGTATATGGGGAGGAAGGATTAAAGATCGAATGTTGCACTGTCTTGTCTCTCTCTCGCTCTTTTAATTCTTGAACACAGAAGAGCTTTGGGAATAGGACCATGTGAAGAAACCCCGTGATGGCATACCACAGGGGGTAGAGGGGAGCTGAGACTCAACTAGGGTTACCCCCAGACACAGAAGTGTGCAGGGAAGAGTCCTGTTTCGGGGCATCAGCGCCCACCCTCTCCCCACATGAGCTTGGGTACAAAAGAAACTGAGGGGCCACCCAGAAGCTCAGCTGGCTGGAGCAGAGACCAGCAGTACGTAGGAATGTCCCACTCCCTCCCATCTACCCCTTTGGTCTCCCCACTTCAGTCTCACTGCCCCTGCTCCCCTTCCTTTCCTTTGACCCTCGCCCTCCTGCCCCCCCTTCCTCTCTAATTCCCTCTCAACAACCCTCTTCCACCTTTCAAAAAAAAGAGAAACCAACAAAAAAATTATCGCACATTTGTGACCATCACATTATTCACTCTGCTTGTATGGGACTGTCCGATTCCCCCAGCCCTCTGTCTCTCTTGTCAGTTTAGATGGTAAGCTGTTTGGGGCATGGACTCTTACTCTGTTTGTACAGTGCCTAGCAGAGTGGCATTCTGATCTTGGGTGGGGTCAAGATACACATAATAAATACAGTGCTGGTTGGCTGTCTACCTGCAGTAGATACTCCTGGGGAAAACACGTGCAGAATTTATGTCCCCTGCAGATTTCTTTGCTTCCCTGCAGAAAAATGACTTTCTGACAGGGAAGCCACAAGAGTAGTCATGTGCCCCTCCCCAGCAATATGTTTTGGGTGCCCAGGGCAGCCGGCAGAGAGGTAAATCACTGTGAGGCAGGGGGCAGGACTGGGGAAGACCTGGCTGGTGGCTCCTACACTGTGCTGGGTTCAGCTGCTAGTCCCAGTTGGGCTGGGGAGGATGGGACTTTCTGTTCCCCGGCATGGCAGCCAGGACCGGGTCAGACCCACCCCCAGATTTCCGCTCCAGCTGCAGGAAGCTCTGGAAACTCCCCCCCCTGCCCCCACTTCCTGCACCCATTGCTCCTCAGCTGCAGTGGGAGGGATCCCTGTAAAGGGAGCTGCCTCTCCATCTACCCAACCCCCATGCATCCAGACCCCCTCATGCCCTGACCATCCCCCCGATGAGCCCCACTCCCCCTGCACCTGGACCACCCTGATGAGCTACTCACACCCAGATCTGAGCCCCAACCAGCTGCACCTGGACCCCATCCCACTGAGCCCCACACCCCCAGCATCTGGACACCCCCCCGCCCAAGCCCTCCGCTACCCAGACCCCCTTGCTGAGCCCCAACAACCTTCACCCGGACCCCCCTGCAGAGTCCCATTACTGTTGGATCCAGACTCCCCCAAATGGTGCATCCAGATCCTTCCCACACCCGGATTCCCCAATGAGCTGCCCACACCCAGATTGCCCCACACAGAACCCTCTCAACCCTCACCTGGATCCTGCCTTGTTGAGCCTGCCTGCCCACACCTGGTGCACCTGGCATGGAGGGGCAGGGCCCTGCGGTGTTTCTGGGGCAGGCCTTGTCCTTGGGCTTTCAGGGTTGGGTTCAGCTTTACCACTGAGTCCGTGACCTGGGGGGTTGGGGGGGGGGGGGAAGAGCTGCATAGTTGTTATGCTTATAAGAAGCACACGGTATTGGTATGTTTTGGCTAACACAGTGGCCTGTGTTCCCCGGTGCCATTCTGGAGCCTCCACATTTATTTGACAAATAAAATTTGCAGAATTTTAAAATATTGTGCACAGAATTTTAATTTTTTTGGCACAGAATATCGTCAGGAGTAAGTAGTGAACATCTGACTGCCCTGGGACTCAAAGCTAGTTGCAGATTCAACAGGTCATCAACACTATAGGAAATAGAACCAGTATCCACACATCTTTGCAACGTGTCAGGAGCCTGTTAGTTACATTTCAGAATTAAACAGAACAAATCTAAAGGATCGGGTTTGTTACTGTCAACGTATTTTCTATTAAACAGTTTTAGAAGTGGCTGTTCTGTACCTTAGGAGGAATTATGGTCAGCTCTTCCAGCTAACTTTATTCCCCTGTTCAAGGTTACTTAGGTTAATTGGTTTCTGGTATTGCAGGGGGATTAATTTGATACTTGCTGTGAAGTTTGAACTCTTTGTTCCTCCTGAGGATTATGGCTGGGGAGCTTTTCCCATTCCCTCTAAAGGAGCCTTGGAAAGTCTGAATTTCCTGATGTGAGCTCCAGATTTTGGCTGCCCCCATAGGGCTGTGTTAAGGTGGCAAATAATACAGAAAGCTTCCACACGTCTATGTATTACCCAGTTGTAGTACTGGAGGACAGGGACTAGTGAACCAGCAGCACTGAATGGTCCAGAAGAGGTGTGTCTGGCAGGGATGGGAGTGCTGCCATCCATAACTTCTGCACAGTGGACACCACTGAGAGGTTGGGGGAAGAAGACAGCATAGAATACACCCAATGGCAACCAGGATCACGTGCAGGCTTTTCGCAGACAATGCCTCCAGCCATCATCTGCACAGATGAACCTGTCTCTCTCTATCCAACACACAAATGGCATGCAAAAATCGCATTTTGCATTTAGGAACCTTCTTAATTCAGCCCTACACAAGGAACTCTACTGCAACTCCTGATATATTATGAATACTTGGAATGTGTTCATCTGTGCATACAAATTGCTCTGGTTGAAACAAACAAGGCTTAGCAGGTACTATTTATGCCCTAATATTAAAGCACAAATCTAAGCTGAAGATGGGTAAGCAGGGGTTCTCCTTTAAAACTGCAGCATAGGTCTGACCTCCAGGTGGAGGACAGCAGAATTCCTGAGGTGTGACAGGTAAAGTCTGAACCAGGGAGTATTACACGTGGGAAATGGGAGAATAGGAAAGGAGACAGGGGTGTGTCTGTTTGGTTTTGGGTTTTTTTAGAATGCAAATAATTGTAGGAATCATATTGCATCATTCCACATTATTATGCAAAATCTATAAAATGATATTTTTACTAATGTTTTCCATTAAATTGCTCTCAAATACATTCAGATCCTGTGATTTTTCCTCTTAAAATAAAACAAACAGAACTATGTAGAGAGGCAATTTTTCTTCAACAATATATATTTTATTTGGGCTGTAAAACCGGCAGACTAAAACAAGCAACACACACAAAGTGAAAGTCCTCAGCCTTTATGAACTTTTCATTAAAAAAGTCAATCATCTACTTAAGTCAAATTGATGGGTCATTATATTTAACAAATATACAGTCACAAATTATTAAATAACATTGTTTTAATTAGGAAATAGGATAAGAAGATATTCTTAGTTTAAAAGTTAAAATTCAAGGACAGGAATGTTTAGCTATTCACATCTAATCCAAAGATAGCAGTAGTTGTTACCTGTATTTATAAAGAGCATTATTCCAGTGGATTTAAAGTTATAAAGAGCAAACCAAATTTATTTTTTTGAAAAAACATGCAATGGCACTGTTTCTGACAGCTGCAATTAATCATTTCACATACATAAAAGCTGAGCTGTCTCTATTTCAGATATTTAGTTATAGCCTGTTATAATTGGCACTACTGTACTTGGCTGCCTGGCACACACAACGTGAGAACATTTAGCTGTTATATATATCTGGCCTCAGAGCTGCATATGGATTCCTACATTTCAGTTCAAAATTAGGAACTAAAGATGTGAATGCTGTTTTTTCTTTTTTAAGCTTGGGTGAGGTACCAATGGGAGAAATGAACACAATCAAACCACCTGAAGTTTGCTTGTTAGAAATGATAAAAAAAAAAAAGAGACGCTATAGTATTATTATAGAATGACTACACAATTTTCTTAACCAAAATTTCCTGATGTAATTCTACCAAAACTCAAAATTCCAGTTGAGATTTTAGTTTTCATGTTCAGTCCATAAGGCATGTTCTGAACAAAAAATTCTTAAGCTTCTGCGTATGGTCCAGGAAAAGACACCAGTGGAAACTTTGCATAGTTTCACTTCCAAGAGTATACATTGTACACCAATAGGATTTCAGCAAAATCTCTAAAGAAAAGGTGTTACTGAAGGCTTCGCTAAAAATCTTCTTGCTTAAAAAGTTTTTTCTCAGATCAGATGAATAGTTATGTCCTGTCTATTCTTCTAGACTGGAATACAACCCCCTTTAAAAAATAACTTTCAATTTGCAAAAATTGGGGCCTCTCTTGTCAGAATTTTTCCTGTGTATAAATTCTGTGTTTGACTGCATATAAAAACAAATAAAGAACCTTAAATTATCTCTAATATTAACAATTTTCATATTAAATGCCAAATGAAAGCTATATTGAGAAGAATTCTACAAATAAACAGCAGGGAGGTGATATCTAAAACCGCTCCTTTGGTTCACTAAATTTTCTCCTTTTTGGCAGTGTATCTTGACTAGAGGAGAGTTCATACTGATGAACCTACCAAGAGAAAATACAGACTGCATTTCAGTTCCCTGTATTTCACAAACCATGGCTCTTTCAGTTGTGTTAGGTATCTTAACATGGAAAATGAACTTCATAACAAGAATTAGCTATATGAAACATAAAGCAGTGCTAAGAATATCCAATCCTTACAATGACATTTGTGCTCAGGATTGCAAAGCTTGGGATAATATTTTGATAGTAATCAGTTAAAATACAAGAACTTTCTCATGCACTATTGAAAGGAGGTTAAAAGTTATTTATGATCTAAGGGTAAAGGCTCCTTTGTGACGCTGCTTCAAATGCAAGTGAAATTTTCTCAGAAGTTCCACTTTAATATCTAAAGCTAATGTCAAGTAGGTACTGCACATCATCAACCTGTCAAGACACAGGGTTTGATTCCGATTACACTTACATTAGTTTTCACTCATTTAACTCCACTGACTTCAATGGAGTTACTTCTGGTTTATTTAAGTATAAAATAAGTCTTTTCTTAACTTGTTGTGTTCTTTCTTATCTAAAGTAATTATGTTTGTATATCTTTAACCTTAAATAGTAATAATAAAAGGTTTTTTTCCACAGACAAATACAGAAGTAGTAACTATGTATTTATTTCCCTTTCTTATTCTGTATACCTAATAACAAAAATACTGAATGAGGTTTCGGGGTGGGATTAGAGAATGCTCATTTAAAACTGGTATAGTGATAAACAGCATCTTGAAAAATCACCAGACCTTTTTGTTTTATATTATGTATTTTATTTTCCATTTAGAGATATTCAATGCTTGTCACCAAATGCACAAAATATAACAACAAATCCTTTTGCTTTCTGCATGCAACTTTAAAACTTACAAGTTTTCCAGACTCAGACCAATTTCTCTTCTGGGTTTCTTTAGAACACGTAGCTACTAAACGATTTTTGGAATGTTCCTGAGCCTGATTTTCACCAACCTTTACAGAAAGAAATTAACTATTAGTTTTAGAAGACGACTGCAGACAGCTACAAAGCAGCACACTGCGGATGCTATGGCTGTTCCCTAACCTGTGTTAAACATTGATGAAGAGCTTTTCAGACTTGGGACAGGGAAGGCCTGATTTTTCTTTGCCTTGACATGTAATTTCCTCTCTTGACTGTAAATGATGAAGGCTACTTCTTTATTTACTGAGACTGGCAGCATTTGTCCCAGAACTCTTATGAGGAAAAGTAATCCATATACAAGAGCTATACAGGGGGCCATGCAGGCATATTTATGTACCCCCTGTCCACTGTGGAAAGCGTTTCTATACCAGCCCCATAAGGCCAGAGCAGAAGGCTGCAAGGGACTCCGGGCAGTAAAGGGACCAAAGAATCCATGTTTACATGGATCAAGTGTCCCCCTAAACCTTACAAACTGGTGCAGGGGACTAAGGATACTATTTCAGCCCATAGGCTCATAGCCACTGAGAGGGGAAGGGCACATGGACCACAGAGCAGCCCTGTACTGCTCCTGGGCTGAGGGTGGCTTGAGGTTTTCACCCCCCAAAACTCCTCCTGTTCCACTTCTGTAAAGCCCAGATACTCAGGTGCCATGTAGGTGGAGTAGATTTCAAAAATTTAGCTACCACACATAAGCATGAATAAGCAAGGAATAATGGATTTTTCAAGACATGTACAAATCACACATCTGTGATTAGAATTCTGGCCCAGTATTTTATAAGAGATATGAAACAATACACTGGATTAAGTTCTCGTCTAGCATAGGTCCACTGCAGCACATGGAATTAGGCTGGCAGAGAACACGGCCAAGGAAAGAATACAAATAAATCCTCACGAATCCCTCTGAAACTATACAATTAAAAACCAAACACTAAAGTAATTTTTAGAACTAGGCATTCACTTTTTTACATTAGGAATACAAAAGTGTTGTTCATATTCCTAAAATAAAAAGAGCTAAAAAAACCAAAACTCTGAAGTGAATCCTGGTCCCAAAGAAGTCAATGGGACCGGAATTTCAATCCTGGACTGTACATTGTATTTAAGCACATGATTTCATTCTGTATTTGGAAGAAAAAAAAAAAAAGCTACTGACTGTGTTGATCTGAAATATTTTTCCACTTCTTGTCCTGCCCTCTGACACATCAAGTTCAGATGTCTTAATTGCTAACTGATCAACCTAAAATGGAAAATTAGTATTATTTCAAAATAAGAATTCTCTTAGGATTAAGAGGCAAATTAGGACACAAAGGGCTCAATCCTGCAAGATGCCAAGTGCTTGTTTGCCCCAATCCATCACAGTACTTAAGCACGTGCTTAACTTTAAGCAGAAGTAGTCCTATTGAAGGCATGTGCGTAAGTACCAGTGCTTGAATCAGTGCCTCAATTTTTTTCAGTTATAGTCAGTCCCTGGCTATTACCAAGGGGTCAATTTGCATTTGAGCCTCAAGGATCTGTAACAGAAGTACTCCTATTCTGTATTTACATGTTACTACTCTCAGTGTTGTTTTCAGAGAGTACAATAAGAATGGTCATTATTACAATACCCAGATTTACCTTAGGCTTCCATCAACATTTAAAAGCAGAGATTTCTACCAAAGCTAAATGACTATTATGGATGTCACATTAATTTAATAAAATTAAAGCCAAATAAAATGAAAATTTTGCCAGATGGTTCTAAGTGGTTGTTGATGGAAGTTCCCGAACATTAAATAATTGCTCAAGAGGTCTCAAAATTCAAAATGTTAGTTTGAATAATAAAGAAACTTCACAAAACCCTAGGAAAAGTATTTTAAGAGTAAGACTGGAAGAGAATATAGCTTTTATACCTGAGAATTAGAAACAGGTTTATTCTGGCTTTCTTCAGACCTCGTAAGTTCATTTTCTTCACAAGTTAAACTTAATTCTGTGAAAGGTTTGTTAAAACAAGTTCTAATATTAAATTAACAGCATTTTTACATTTTTGTTTTCAGACATCAGCGTGATATGCATCTAATAAATGTGACAGCCAGGATAGCCAGACACTTGGAAAAGGCTCTAGTCTCCCATCTGTGCATGGAAGTAACTATTAACATTAGCGGGATTTACTGGGCCTCATGTCTTTAGCTCACTGGGCCTCATTCTCATTTACATGAAAGCCCCTTTACACTGACAGTGAAGGGGCATTAGTATAAATGAGAATCAGGCTCACTATATCCTGTTATTGCAAACAGGCACGTAAAGAGACACACTTATGTCTATGTAACACAGATTTATATAAAATACCCTTAAAATCTGTGGGCTTGATTCTGCAAACTTGTAAGTAGTCCTTACTAACAGTCCCAATGAATTCACTCACATTAATAAGGACTAACTGAGAAATTAAACATTACAGATCGGGCCCTGGGTCTTGTTATAGTCAGACTGTTGAAAACTCATGACCAGAGCTGACAAATTTCTGCTGAACTGATTTCACGATTAAAATGTTAGAGCTAAAAACCCTGCTCCTATCGACTGAAATGGAAGCAGGATTTGGCCCTTATGCTATGTGCCAAGAATTCTGGATCACAAATTTGCAATAACAGGTAGTTGTCTGTTTTACTTCTGTAATGTTTCAGGGGGGAAAGTATTTTTTTAGATAAAATCTCAAGGGATGTAGTCTCTTCTATTCTAAATATTTAACCTATTTTAACTGATAAGATATAAATAGAGCACAGCAAAAATTCAGAACAAAAAAAATGAAAAGTGCATTTGACAACAGCATGCAAAACTTCGTAAAATAAACCAGTGACATAAAAGAAAGGCATAGCAAATATATTACTAGTATTGTTGTGGGTTGAGCTTAACCTTGTTATAATCAGGGCATAACCACCAACTTTCGTCCAGGTGGCTGAAACAACAGCAGTAGCACCCAAAACACAGGCAAATGGAAAAAAATTGAGTAGAAGCTGAATCATGTGGGCCAAGCTGGAGAGAGAGAGAGAGAGAGAGCAAGAAAGCCAAGCAGACAGTACAGAAGTGTTGGTAATGTGGCCCTAAGAGAAAGCTATGAGAAAAATCTTTTGGCAAATAGAATGCTGGCTGGAAAGGCAAGTTTTGAACAGAAAGCAAAGGAATTGTCTCCTGCTGTTTAATTCCTACTGAGTTCAGGGAAACAGGACTTTATGTATAACGTTTGTAAATAAACAAGATTGCATCAAGAAAATCCGGGGCTCTATAATCAATTTCTTCTCCTAATGGAAACAACATATAGGGCTCTGAACTTTGGCTATCCTGTGGATCAAAAGGGATAATAGTGTGTGTAAAACGGAGTATAGTACTATATGTTACATAGTCTACTTCTCATTTCAGCAACATAGGAACCAGGTGGCAAGAGCTGAGCTGTCCTGAACTGTATACTTATTACCTCCAACTTTTACAGATGTATTTGCATTTTTCTGAACTTCCATTTTATTATCTGCCACAAAATCTTCCTATATAAAAAAAGAAGATATAAAATTTAAAAAGTATTGGATTCTCAATGGAATAAAAATAATCATATAAAAACATTGAACTGAGCTAATTAGATTTGGCTCTAAACTGCTAGGAGGAGGGCCCAGGTCTTCAATCATGGCATTGTGTAATTATTAACACAAAACCTTAGCTTAGTGATCAGGACATCCACCCAAAATCTTAAAACATGTAAATAGGAAGTTAAGGGAATTTTTCTTATATTCCTTGCCACTTTTATATTGCCTACAAAACTGCCAATAACACACTCCAACACTCCATGAGATATTCACTTCCATCTGCAACTGATACCAATCTGTATTCAGCTTAAAACTTTAATGGCAACCTCTTACACTCAAGTATCAACAGTTGGGCACATGTGATTGTCATACATTCCATGCCTGTGGGAAGTTAATCTGCCTTAGTTTTTGCTAAGGTTGCTGTCAAATAAAAACTTTGCTGCAACTTTAAATATGGCACAGCTATTTTTCCACAAAAAAAAGTTTAGTCTGTGCTCAGGATTACAAATAATAATTCCTCGCGTTTAGGCCCCAATCTTGCAAATGGTTATGCATGTGAATAACATTATTAATGTGACTAGTTCATTAAGTTCACTTATGTTAATCATAGGCATAAGTGTTTGCAGGATCAATGCCCTATATAGCAAGGAAATCCAAAGTTAGACACTTAATCTCCCACCTACTTCTACGATGCTGCACAAAATTTACCAATGCTAGTAACACTATATATCAGTTTAGGATATAAAATGAAGAATAACTTGTTCAATTAACAGGTTTCAGAGTAGCAGCCGTGTTAGTCTGTATCCACAAAAAGAACAGGAGTACTGTCTATACTGGGCTATCTTGATTATCACTTCAAAAGTTTTTTTTCTCTTAATTAATTGGCCTCTCAGAGTTGGTAAGACAACTCCCACCTGTTCATGCTCTCTGTATGTGTGTATATATATCTCCTCAATATTTATTCCACTCTATATGCATTCGAAGAAGTGGGCTGTAGTCCACGAAAGCTTATGCTCTAATAAATTTGTTAGTTTCTAAGGTGCCACAAGTACTCCTGTTCTTTTTGTTCAATTAAAATAACTGGGGAGATGATTTATAGACATAATATAACTGAGTTGGAATTTATCCAGAACCCCATGACTATCATGTACTCCCTTCCATTTTATGAAACATTGCATGGGATTTCATACTAAAGATACTGCAGCCCATCAGCACCATCATGTTGCACTAGTTCAATGTAGATCTCTATTACGAAAATAAAAATAAACTGATTGCTCCGATCTGAGCAGTAAAATTAAGAAGAGAAAAAATCTAAAATGACTATATGTAATTTTATTTGAATATCTTTGGCAACTGAATGTTTTATTAAAACTTTGCAGTAGTGGACAATATAAAACTGACTCTTTTCAAGAGAGTTCAAATTGTAAAACATTTTAAATATAAATAGCATGTAGCAACGCCTGAGTCCTTACATTTATTTGCTGGTTCTGTTCTTCTGGATTATCTTTGTCCAGTCTGATTAATTGCGTAGGCACCTTAGAGTCTCCTTGCTTTAGCATGTTTTTATCAATATTTTCCATTCGTTCTCTCTCAGTTGTCACTTTAACTTTCAGCATATGAAAAGGGGTTGGCACCTCACCCACATTTAGGTAAATAGGCTCCCCCTCAAATATCATTGTGTCAGAATCACCCTCTTTAAAACCAGGAGGCTGGTAATCAGGTGGTGTAACTGCATAAAATAATTAATGAAATATACTGTTATATGCTGAAGTGTGTTCTTAGTCTTGGGAAAAAATGTTTTACAAGTATCTGAATGAAACAGATTTTTTTCCCTTTTGAACAAAGAGTGTTACTCCAAAACACAGTCTTTTTATTTATTTTTGTTCCATTTTTTATATTCCATATTCAGTTTGTATTAAATAAAACCTATTTTTCTATACAATAGAAAAGAATCTGATTAGAACATTTAATATGCACAAAAAGATAACCTTGAAAAAAAAATTACTGGTCTAAAACTGATATATTTAAAAAAATTAAGTTACAAAAGCCATTTAAGTGGTATACAAAACTAGGTCTAACTTTCCCATCAAGAGTTTGGCTTGTTTAAACCTTTGAAATACACTCCTGCGTTTTCCTTAATAAAAATGCATCATGTTCAGAATGCTTGTATGAAATTTTCATACAGTCAAATTTCTCACAGTTTTAATTCCAAATGAACATAATGAGTTGCAGTTTTTAAATATCTAAGGTGAAATCTTGATACCACTAAAGTCATTGGCAAATCTCCCAATGATTTCAATATGGCCAAGATTTTACCCCAAGAACTCTGAAAATCCAGGACTATGCAGAGGTAAACACATATGAGAAAGCTAACATCTGTTTAGCTTTAACATTCATAAAAATTATATAAAATGCTGTTTCAATCATTTAAAAGTATTTATTTATACACTAGATAAATCAAGATAATGTGGAAACAGTACCTTCATCATAATAAAAAAGCTTCATAGTCAAGCAGATATCATTAGGTAACGGGCCCAGATTCTGCATCAGAACATAAATCTTACGAATGAGGAGGATACTTGCTTTCTTGGTGTCTGTACTTGTGATGTTGGAATCATTTCCTTTATTCTTACTAGGGATGAACAAAGTATTCAGATCTTTTATGTGAACAAAATTGTTTCTAATGTTATAAATATACCGTTAATTACTTATAAGTTACTATAAATATTTCAGGCAAGCGAATATCACACTATTAGCTATGTAAATCTTCATAAAGTAAATTAGATTTGTGCATTCTCAGCACATTTTAGGATCAAGTCCTAAATCAGGGGCTTCAACTAGTTATGAAACCGACTAGTGTACTTTATTAGAGAGAAAAGGCAGGTGAAAGAATATCTTTTATTGGACCAACTTCTGTTGGAGAGAGAGACAAGCTTTTGAGCCACACAGAGTTCTTCTTCAGGTCGGGGAAAGGTACTCTGAATCAGTGTCACAGCAAAATGCAAGGCGGAACAAATTGCTTAGCATGACTAGTTAGCACATATTCTAAGGGACCAAAGTAGAGTGACCGATCTATAGTCATCGGACAAAAAAGGTGGTGTTAGTGGGTTACAGACTGTTGTAATAAGCCATAAATCCAGTGTCTCTGTTCAGTCCATGATTTTTAGCAGAGTTATGAACTTAAGCTCCCAGTCTCATCTTTTGAAAGAGTTGTGCAGGTTTCCTTTGAGGATTAGGACAGATAGGTCAGAAAGCACTTATTTAACACAAATCTCCCAGTGCTCTCCCCCCCCCCAGGAAACAAGCTGCTCATTCATTTAACATACTTGGTCCCTGGTCCTCCAAAGACTTCACATATGCTGAACTTTACAAACTATGAGTAGTCCCAATCAAGTCAATAGCACTATTCACAGTGCATAAGGTTAAGTATGTGTGTACACATCTGTAGGATTGGAGTCTTGAAATGTACCAGTTTCTTTCTCTTTAATATTGGAGGGTAAGAGTTTTTCAAACAATATTTATAGTATAGTATGAGTGTAATTGTAGCCATGTCGGTCCCAGGTTATGAGAGTGATAAGGTGCGTGAGGTAATAGCTTTTATTGGACCAACTTCTGTGGATGAAAGCGACATGCTTTCGAGCCACAGAGAGCTCCGGAGAAACCTGGACAGTACTACACAACACCTGGACTTCATCAGTTTACCAAGACCACCCCTCACTGGAGCTGAATTTGCTGTACTCTCCAAGGGACTGAACTTCTGCCCCACCACAGCACCTGATACAATACTAACATGTGGAGAACTAGAAGAATTCTTCCACCGTCATCTCAAAGAATTCTTTCACAACAGTGATGACACCATTCACAATTACCATGTCCCCACTGACAATCATAAGAAAAAAGAATTATGACTAGACACAATAGAGCAGATCACACTCTTGATCATTACTTGATTGCTTTAGAGAAAAAATTGACTATGAAATCTTTAACAAACATCACATCCACCACAATCTCTCCACAGCCAAGAGGACAACTATACAGTCCCTGAACTCTAACAACCAGATACTGATCAAACCAGCAGACAAAGGGGGCCCCATCATAGTTCTCAACCATGATGATTACATTAACGAGGCCAGCCAATAACTCTCCAACACCATCTACTATGAAGAAATCAGAGAGGGCCACCCTACACTACAATTTACCCAGGAACTTAAGGATATCATCAAATCCCTAGGAAGGTGGTAGAATCTCCATCCTTAGAGGTTTCTAAGGCCCAGCTTGACAAAGCCCTGGCTGGGATGAGTTAGTTGGGGTTGGTCCTGCTTTGAGCAGGGAGTTGGACTAGATGACCTCCTGAGATCTCTTCCTGTCCTAATCGTCTGTGATTCTAAGAAGAGGGCTGCATTATCTCCTCTAAATGTAAACAAACTTGTTTGTCTTAGCGACTGGCTGAACAAGAAGGAGGACTGAGTGGACCTGTAGGCTCTGAAGTTTTACATCAGGGGTTGGCAACCTACGGCACGCGTGCCAAAGGTGGCATGCGAGCCGATTATTGATGGCACGCGGCGGCGGGCTAAGCCATTCAGCCCACTGCCACTCTGGGGTTTCTGCCAGCTGGAGTCCCACCGCCGGTCCCACTCAGCGCCCCGGCTGGCAGGAGCTGGTGGCTGGAACCCCAGAGCAGCAGCGGGCTGAGCCGCTCAGTCGCTGCTCTGGGGTTCCGGCTGCTGGCCCCTTGCCAGTCGGGGTCCCCGCCACAGCCCCACTCACCTTGCTTCCGGTTGGAGTTCCAGTGCAGGCCCCCTGCCAGACAGGGTCCAGGCCTCCGGCCCTACTCAGCCCTACCAGCCGCCAGCTCCACTCACCTCAACTGCCGACCTGGGATTCCAACCGCTGACCTCCTGCCAGCCGGTTAACAGCTGATCACTCAGAAGCCTGTGTGCAGCTTAAAGTATCCAAATATATGCCAGACATCGGAAAACTCAGCAAGGAAAAGCAAGGGCAAGGATCACACTAAACTGATAAGATCTGCATTTTAATTTAATTTTAAATAAAGCTTCTGAAACATTCTGAAAACCTTGTTTACTTTACATAACACTGTAGTTTGGTTATATAATATATAAACTTATAGAGAGACCTTCTAAAAAACGTTAAAATGTATTACTGGCACGCCAAGCCTTAAATTAGAGTGTATAAATGAAGACTCGGCACACCACTTCTGAAAGTGTTTTACATTGTTTTGTTTTTGTACACTTTTTGATTTCATTTACAACACAGAATACAATATATATGAAAATGCAGAAAAACATCCAAAACATTTAATAAATTTAAATTGGTATTCTATTGTTTAACAGTGTGATTAAAACTGCGATTAATCGCGATTAATTTTTTGGAGTTAACTGCGATTGACAGCCCTACTTTCTACATTTTTAATTATTTGTCTTAATATATGCAAATTCCTAAATCTAGACAGCACTTTTTAAAAAGTACTAACCCCAAAACATCTCTGTGTGTGCACACTTGTGTAGGGGAAACCAGAAAGGGCAGATAGAGGGCACTGTGAAATCTGTACATTAACTAGAGTACTAAGTAATATATCCTGCTAAAATGATAATGTACATTCAAGATTGGTACAGCTGGAAAGTATGTTTCCTTACTGAACTTCATCTTAAGATTCAGCTTCCAAAATCAAACAACAGATAAAAAATTACACCAATATGTTAGCTCAACCTGTTATAGAAAGATATTGTTAATTGCATAGCAGAGAAAAACCAGGAGGACAATACCTGGTGAAATCCATTACCGGCCCATTGTTGGTGTATTTGAATTTGAACTGATAACATTCTGTAACTGTCTAAACACAAAACATAGTAATTATGGATCTAACACATACAGTATCAATTGTTAAGAAGTGAAATACAACATTGTTTCCTATTTTCGGAAATATACTAGCCTTGCATGCTTTTTAAACTGATGTCTACATGTCAAGCAAAAGTTATAATCCATCATTACAATGACATTTCCATGGATTATAGAGAAGTGGTTCTCAATCTATTTATCATTGTGGGCCGCAGTGTTACCTGGGCCACAGGTTGAGAACCACAGCGCCCCCCTCCCCTCTAAACCCACCCAGCAGACCCCATGCCCAACACCCTCCACAGAGTGGGACCAGCAGCAGACCCCAGACATGGGGCCACAGGGCAGCCCCTACCCCGCCATACGGCAGCCCTGAGCCCGGACCCTGCCGGGCAGCAGGACAGCCCCAAGCCTGGATCCCGCTAGACGGGGCCGGGCAGGGCAGCCCTGAAACCGGACCCCACTATGTGGGGCAGGGCAGCCCCGACCCTGGACTCCACTATGCAGGGCAGAGCAGCCAGGACCCCAGGCTCGGCCGGGCAGCCATGGCCTGGACCCCATCGCACCAGGCGATGGGGCAGCCTGCACCCCCGACACCACAGGCCAAGCGGCCTTTAGCACATAGCTGGGCTACAGCTGTGTGCTAACGGGGCCACATGCAGCACACAGGTTGAATACCACTGGATTATAGCTTTCTAATGTCATAATGATTCATTCTGACTTTTTTTATGCACAGCTTATTTATACAATTGTTGTTGCCATCAAATGAAATCAATGTCAGTAGTCTCTTCCAGCCACCATATATTATAAGAAAAAACACAAGTATGAGCTGAAGTTTTTTAAAGAAAATTTTTAGTTCAAATTAGTCACTGTCCAAAAACGTCATATACACCATACAGAGCTAGGGTGACACCTAGTGGCTAGTAAAATTATGTTTTGCTTGAAAGAATTCATGGAATTTACTATATAGAATAAGAAAGAAACTCCTCTTATAGGCGGTTAATTACATAATTGTCCACTGTGAGGTTTTTTGCACTTTCCTTTGAAGTGTCTGGTGCTGGTTACTCTCAGAGACAAGATATTGGACTAAATATCAGGTATGACAATTCTTGTGTTACGATATAACTTCTTTAGATAAATAATAGCGTGAATTTGGACCGAATGTGAAATATTCTATATGCCGGTATATGCAAATTTTAATGTGAATGTTACTATCAGCAGTCAACCTTAAATATTATATTAAACTTACCTGAGGATCTTCTGCATGAGTGTAGACCTATATTTTAAAAATAAATATAAATATGAGAATAAATAAAATAAATACAGGGTATATAAATACACTTATTTTGAAAGCTGTGTAAACATTTTAAAGATACTTACTGCTAGGACAACCATTCTTAGCTGTTCAAAATGTAATTAAGGAAAGAAAAACAATAAATTAATGTAACCTATAAAATAATCCTGCATACCAATTTATAGTGCAGATTAAAAAAAAAATAACAAGTGGAAATTAGGGCCCTGGTTTAGGAAAGCATGTTTACATCCATCTCTATGTAACAAAGCATATATGCATGTGCTTAACTTTAAGCAGACGCTTAAGTACCATTGACTTCAGTGCTTTGCTGAATCAGGGCATTAGAAATTTTTCCAAAGTCATATCTCAGACATCTAGTGCCAAATCCTCAGATGGTATAAACTGGGCAGAAGTCTTTACCATCAAGACTTATGGGCCACATCCTGTGAGATGCTGAGCACCTGGAATTGCCATTAATTTTCACATCTGGCTAAATTGCAGTTATTTTGTAAACAGTAGCCCCAAAACCACAAGAGGTAGCTATTAGAAGTATACAAATGCACAACGTTACAGTATATTAAAATATAACAAAATTATGCTGGAAGACTTACATATTTTTTCTGCAAAGCATCATAGCATCCTAACATCCTGTAAAAATCAAATAATATTGTCTATTACTAATTACCATTTTGATTTGCTTCTGATTACATAAAAATTCCAACAAAACAAAACATCATGTCAAACCAACCTGGTAGCTTTCTTTGACAGGGTAACAAGCCTTGTGGATGGAGGGGAAGCAGTAGACGTGGTATACCTTGACCTTCTCATAAACTAGGGAAATGCAACCTAGATGGAGGTACTATGAGGTGGGTGCAAAACTGGTTGGAAAACTGTTCCCAGAGAAACAACAAGGAGTCTGGTGGCACCTTAAAGACTAACAGATTTATTTGGGCATAAGCTTTCGTGAGTAAAAACCTCACTTCTTCGGATGCAAGTGAGGTTTTTACTCACGAAAGCTTATGCCCAAATAAATCTGTTAGTCTTTAAGGTGCCACCAGACTCCTTGTTGTTTTTGTAGATACAGACTAACACGGCTACCCCCTGATACTTGTTCCCAGAGAGTAGTTATCAGTGGTTCACAGTCAGGCTGGAAGGACATAATGAGGGGGTCCCGCAGGGATCAGTTCTGGGTCCAGTTCTGTTCAATATCTTCACCATGATTTAGATAAAGGCATAGAGAGTACACTTATAAAGTTTGTGAACGATACCAAGCTGGGAGAGGTTGCAAGTGCTTTGGAGGATAGGATTAAAATTCAAAATGATCTGGACAAACTGGAGAAACGGTCTGAAGTAAATAGGATGAAATTCAATAAGGACAAATGTAAAGTACTCCATTTAGAAGGAACAAACAGTTGCACACATACAAAATGGGAAATGACTGCCTTGGAAGGAATAATGCGGAAAGGGATCTGGGGGTCATAGTGGATCACAAGCTAAATATGAGTCAACAGTGTAACGCTGTTGCAAAAAAAAGCGAACATCACTCTGGGATGTATTAGCAGGAGTGTTGTAAGCAAGACATGAGAAGTAATTCTTCTGCTCTACTCCGCTCTGATTACCTCAGATGGAGTATTGTGTCCAATTCTGGGCACCACATTTCAGGAAGGATGTGGGCAAATTGGAGAGAGTCCAGAGAAAAGCAACAAAAATGATTAAAGGTCTAGAAAACATGACCTATATGGGAAGATTGAAAACATTGGGTTTGTTTAGTTTGGAAAAGAGAAGACTGAGAGGGGACATGATGATAGTTTTCAAGTATGTAAAAAACAAGTTGTTACAAGGAGGAGGAAGAAAATTTGTTTTTCTTAACCTCTGAGGATAGCACATGAAACAATGGGCTTAAATTGCAGCAAGGGAGGTTTAGGTTGGACATTAGGAAAAAACTTCCTAACTAGAAGGGTGGTTAAACACTGGAATAAATTGCCTAGGGAGGTTGTGGAATCTCCATCACTGGAGATTTTTAAGAGCAGGTTAGACAAACACCTGTCAGGAATGGTCTAGATAATTAATCCTGCCACAAGTGCAGGGGACTGGACTAGATGACCTCTTGAGGTCCCTTCCAGTTCTATGATTCTACGAAAACGAAATTCTTGTGTTTATACTTCTTAATTTTATACAATACAATTTTATATAATGAAATACAGAAGTAATAAACAATGCTTATTCCATTAGTTTTGTCTTTTTATTTGTATTAATAGACACAATTAACTATAATGTTTGCAACATCCAAAAACATACCAGGCTCTTTACAGAACAAGTATAAATTTAATTAAATTATATGCCTGCCATTATCAAACACTAACATATGTGTTCATAAATCAGTTGATGAGTTTAACTATTTCACTTAAGTCTATGCATCTTTTAAGCACAAAACCAATATAATTTGTAGTCTTGGTATGTTTATTTAAAAGCTTTTGCATATATTTTTACGTAAAATGTAATTAAAGAGATACCAAAATATATAAGTAGCCCAGAACTCATCAATTTACCATACACTTTACCATAACCCAATGGAACATTAGAAGAAAAGAATAAGAACCAGTCTTACACAATATATACAAGATGCTTACTAATACATATTCAGCTACAGATTTTTAAAAACTGAACTCTTCTTTTTTGTCAAGCTTGAGAACATAATCCTCAAATTTAAAAGTTAGAAAAACACAATAGATGTAATGTTAATGAAAATATTGTGTCCCAGCCTTGACCACTAAAGAATGAGGGCACTTTGGGCAGTCATTTATAACAGTGAAAAGTGAGCATAAAGGAGTACTATTCTGATTTGGTAGCATTTTACATCCACATTGTAGTCATTTTTTCCAGTACAACACAGAGCAACAAAGAATCAGGTCCTGAGAGAACTGTGAGAACAGGCAACAGTGGATATAGGGACACACATTCTTGGCATGAAAATAATTTTTGCAACAATTTGTTTTACCCCAGTTCAGCAGGATGCTTAAGGATGTGCATAACTTAAAATGTTAGTCATCCTATTGGCTTCAAAAAGACTACTCACATGTTTCAGGTCACAAACATGCTTAAATACCTTGCTAATATGAGTCCCAAGATCGTAAATCTTTCCATAAAACCAAATGTGAAAGTTAAGCCCATCACATGGTACTGAAATGTATAAATTCTGATTTTTCAATGTGCAAAGTCTGTATACCAAAACAGTAAATACTAAGCATTAAATACATCAGATGACCAGTACTCATTAACAGTGAGTGAACAATTTTTCTTTGACTAGAGAACTAATTTTCAGACTTGACATGTTATAATAATGTTATGAATGCTATAGAATCAACATACCATTTCACCAACTGAGTGGACCCAGGACAGTTTTTGTCTTCCCTCAAAATTTTGACACAGAGGTCTTAAACAAACAAACAAACAAACAAATTTTAGTTAGAAAATTACAGCTACAATACTAAATTACAAATGACTAAATTACAATACTAAAGTACAGATACAACACTAAATTAATTTAGCTCAAATAAGCTCTCTAAATTTCTTTGTCACAAGAACAGAGAAATATTTTATATCAAATGAATCTCAGAAACAGCATGTTACCATCTAGATATCTTGTTCCATAGGCACATTCTGGAAAAATTCCTCTTAGGTAAGTAATGCAGGATACTGCTACTGCTAGGAGTCTCTTCACCAATATCAAGGACTGCTGTTCAGTACGTATTTTATTAGGAAATATTACTGCACTCTAAAATTAAAAGAGAGAGAGGAATTAATCTCCAGTATACAGGGGGGTTTATTTTCATTCACTTGCCTTTCAAATATTGAAAACAAATAAAATGTCTTATCTCACTAGCCAAATGTACACAGGTCTACCAATTTTATTTTATTTTATTTTAATGTTAGTTCCTACATGAAGCATTTTTCAACAAATAATCTCCATCCTTCTCTTGTTCACTTCCCTTGTTGAACATCATCACTATCACATTATGATAGCCTCCAATCATGCAAAGAGTAACACTAACTTTTTGCACTGTAAATAGTTCTATTGACTTGAATGTGAAGATTCACTGTGCATAAAGCACATGCTTAACTCTTTGCAGTATCAGGACCTTAGTGTTTAACTGAACCCTGTGATCTTTTACAACTGTGTTCAATGAGACTACTTATGGCAATAAGAACTACACCTGAATAACATCTTCTGTTTATACAGGAACAAATTATATGAATGTGAAATACTCTTTTCAAGTGTAATTAGCTGCAGGGGTAATTTTGGGCAATAAAACAGTCCTAAAAATAATTACTTTATATTCCTAATGCTGCAATCAAGTGTGCCAAAAATACACTTAAATAAATGGAACCATACCATAGAATTTCTTTGCATCTGGGCAGTTGCCATATTGCCAGTCTTTTCCTATCTGTTAATAAAATTGGGATGTTAGCATGGTTAGTTTGCACTCTGAGGACACATACACATGTAGATCCAGTCCATTCAGTTTTTAAAAACCACAGGCCCAGATCTACCAGGGTATTTAGGCTCCTAGGTTCTATTGAAATCAATGCAAGTCAGGAGCCTAAATGCAAACTTTTACTCACATGAACAATTTTTATTCATGTACGTAATCCCATTGATTTAAGTGTGACTACCTATGTGAATGAGGATCACTCACGGGAGTAAAGATCTACAGTCTTTAGCCTGGTTAATGGTACACACTTCTGCTGACATAACTATGTCAGTTAGGGTGCAATGAACGCAGGCAGAATTCCCTAGCGTAGACGCAGCTATACTGGCAAAACACACTTTTCCCAATATAGCTTGTTTTGCTCAGGGGAGATGATTTTACTAACGGTACAAAACACAGCTGTGCCAGTATAGCTGCATCCACAATAGGTGCTATCTACACTAGAAAATTAGTTCAACTCAGATACATCACTCTGGAGTTTGAAAAATCCACACTTGAGTGACGTAGTTAAGCCAATCTAGGTCCCTGTGTAGATAGTGCTAGGCTGATGGAAGAATTCTTCAGTGGACCTAGCTGTTGTTTCTCAGAGGGGCGCATTACCTATGCCAACAGGAGAACCGCATCCGTCAGCATAAGTAGCATCTATGCCAGTGTTTCTCAACCCGTGTCTTGCTTGCAGCCCAATCAGCACACAGCTGCGGACCATGCAACATCCTCAGGGCCACACAGGTAGTATATAGTGTGGATGCAACCCATATAACACACAGACAGCTGCATATACAACCCACAACGATAAACAGGTTGAGAACCACTGATCTACGCTGTAACGTTTCAAGTGTGGTCCAGCCCGAGAATTGCTTTGCCAGCGTAGTAAGCCAGTAACCAGGCTCCTAGTGTAGTTGGGGCCTTAGGTCTGGTCTACCCTTAAAAATTAGATCATCCTAGCTAAGTCGCTGAGGCCCGTGAAACATTTCACACCCTAAGCGCTCTAGTTAGATCAACAGACCCATGCGTGCCCAGCCCTGGACAGGCTGGCAGAATTCTTCCGCTGACCTAGCTACCTCCCCACACCGATGCGGAGAGCCCATTCCCACCAGCATAGGGCACGGCCACACTACGGTGCTACCCGCAGCTGTGCCGCTGTAGGGCGGACGTGCCCTTACGACCTGGGATTCTCCTTTAAAGGGCTCCTTTGGCATCAGACGCTGCCCTAGACAAAATGGAGGTGGGGATGTGCAGCTGGGCAAGGGAAAGAGGCAGTACAGCCCCCCCCAGCTGGGCCTCTGCAGCCCCCATGCAGCTGGGGTGGGGCAGGAGTGGGGGGGCCTGAAACCAGGGGAGTTGGGGCCAGTGGGGAAACTGAGACCCATGGGGGCGGGGAAACAGGGGTCGCAACTCGTTGGAGAAGGGGACTAATCCGAGCCGCTTCAGAGGGCGCAACCCGCCGCGTGCGCTGGCCCCGGAAAAGACCCCCCCCTTGCCTGGCCGCCCTAATGCTGGCCGGCCGCCGCCGCTCCCTGGGCCGGCGCGCGCAGCAACCGTCCCCTGCACCGCCCCTTTGCCCGCGCGCTGACAGCTTTCCCGCCTTTTCCTCTCACGCTGTTGACGCGCGCGCGCCTGCCTCGGAACAGGGGCCGTGTGCAGCGTAACCGCCTTTCTCCCCCCCCCCCGCCCCCCTTTCCTTGCTCCCATCAGGGGGCCGTGTGCAAAGGCTTTCCCGCCTTACAGCCCAACTGACTTTAGCGCCGCTGAGCCCTCCACGAAGGGCCGTGTGCAAAGAGCCCGCGCTGCCTACCACAGCCGCTCCCAGGGCTCCCTTCTCACCCCGCCCTGGGGCGAGGGGGCAAAGCGGCTGCCTTTCCCCGTGGTACCCTTGTTCCCCCACCTCCGCCTTGTGTGGGGCCACGTGCAAAGGCTCTTCACACCTTCTTCCCCTCACACTTTTGCCTCCCTCCCTCCAGTCACGTAC
This sequence comes from Malaclemys terrapin pileata, assembly GCF_027887155.1. Classification (NCBI taxonomy): domain Eukaryota; kingdom Metazoa; phylum Chordata; order Testudines; family Emydidae; genus Malaclemys; species Malaclemys terrapin. The sequence goes on from NC_071525.1 coordinate 7,221,585, forward strand.
AAAGGCCTGCATGGCTCCGGGCAGGGAAACATTTTGCACCCTGTGCTCTGTTGTAAGGTTGCCCTGACCCTCTGGCACAGCCAGATTAACCACAGCGGTGGGAGAAGCCCTTCCACCCATGTTGGAAGTGCCCACGCTATGGCGCTCCAGGGGCAGCGCTGTGGTGTAGACAGAGCCAAAGGCTCTTCATTCTTTTTGTTCTCCCGCTATCGCCTCCGTCTCTCTGCCCCGTCACGCCACATGCAAGGTCTCTTCCTCGTGCCCCATTGCCTCCCACCCAGTGCCATTTGCAAACACTCTTGCCCCCTCTCTACTCATGGCCTGCCGCACCACTCCCAGGGCCACATGCAAAGACTCCACACCTTTCCCCTTCCTGCTGTTAACCTAGACGTCACAGGGGCTCGCCTGGGGAAGGAAAACGGGGGTTGCAGTTCGTTGGAAGAGGGGGAATCTGAGCCCACTCCTGGGTACGTGTGTAAAGCACAGAGCCATTGAAACACCCACACTTGTGTAACAGTGTTAGACTTATATTCTGTAATAGTTACAGATTGAGCGGGGTCCGTTGCCCGGTGTGCGTCACGCCAATAAACACACCAGGGTGGAGAAGCAATCAAAGTTTATTTGAGATCTCAAAGTGGTGCAAGGAGACAGGCACGTCTCAAATCAAGCACACCAACATAAGCAGCCTTTATCTTTTATACAGTTTGCAGCTAAGCCTTTCCCTTCTTCCCCCGCCCTTTCTCACCCCCCCTCCTCCATTCCCACCTCTCCCCCTTTCTCCCTCTGGTTACATTACACGACCTTGGCCGTGCAGCTTGTTCTCACTGTTTCTTTCTGCAAGTAATCTTGTCCTTTAGCTAGAAGCATGTAGGTTTCCCTTATCACTACTGCTTCCCAGCTGCTGGCCTGTGAGGTTAGTAAAGTTTAACATGCAGGGGCTTTGATTCACTTTGGCCTAGAGCGAGGGGGCTTCATCAACTTTCAGGTCTTCCAACCCCCCGAGTTAGCTAGGGTGATGCTTAGTGACACCTACAGGATCATAAAAACGTTAGATCATATTGGATAGTCCATCTCACAGAGGGGAATAGGGCACATACACGATAGGACAGTCACAAGTGTAGCCTAATATATAGGGTGACTGGATAGTAAGTGTGAAAAATTGGGACAGGGGTGGCGGGTAATTGGCATCTATATAAGAAAAAGCCCCAAATATCGGGACTGTCCCTTTAAAATTGGGACATCTAGTAACCCTACTAATGTATATGGCAATTTCTGAGGAAAAGTATTAAAAGAGGACTATATTCCCTATTACTGTTTCATCGTTCTACATTTCTTTGCCAGAAATGGAACTGGTTTTGTTAAAAACTTTTTGTGAACTGTATTTTGAAAAAGATGTATTGTGCAATATTTAAAAACCAATAACATCTAAGTTAAAAATTAAACTAGACAAATATCAAGCCGTATCTCAGGTTTTGCTTTTATTTAGTAAAAAAGGACAAAAATATCAAAGTTTCAGCTAATAAGCACTCTAATTAAGTGTCCTTTACTGTCCTGGTGCTAGCTACACAATACTGTACCAACACTGATCACCACAAACTAAAGCTTCTGTGGGAAGTAATGCATGCAAAATCTTATAATCAGCATTTTAAGCAAGTTTTGAGAAAACATCTTTGATTGTCATTTAACAATTTAAAATTAATAAAAACCTCATTCTGAAAGATTATACTAGCTGTTATCCCAGTACAATTCTTGGGGAATTAACATACTAAGGCTAGGTCTACACTGGGGGTGGAGGGAATCGATTTAAGATACGCAAATTCAGCTACGCGAATAGCCGACTTACCCAGCTGTGATGACGGCGGCAAATCAACTGGTGGAGTACGCACGTCGATTTGGGGATCGATTGTTGCGTCCCAACGAGACGCGATAATTCAATCCCCGAGAGATTGATTTCTACCCACCGATCCAAGCGGGTAGTGAAGACAAGCCCAAAGACATTAATTACCAAGAAACCCAGGAAGCAGGACAAGGTAGAAGACCTAACATAGGTTCTGAATTATCATGCATGCATCTTTCTGTAATACATCACCTACCAAGATTATAACATGAGTATTGCCAACCCCAAGCATTCAAAAATGATGAGTCACGACCCCGCCCAAAATCATGAGATTAAAAATACATTTAGGGTGCTTTTTATTTTCCTTCTGGTCTTTGAGCCTGTAGGGGTTCACTTGGGGCACATTTTCAACCTTTTATCCACAACCATGAGCACTAGAAACACATTTAAAAAAAATAAAAAGGCTGAGATCCTCACATAATCACAAGAATCCAAGATCTTTGAGAAAAAACACCAACAGTTGTGATACGTGAGATAAAATTGTGAGATTACTTACTGTCAGTAAATCTCACATTTAACATTGACTTTGGTGCCATAGTACATCGTATCATTAGGGTTGCCAACCCTCCAGGATTGTACTGGAGTCTGCAAGAATTAAAGATTAATCTTTAATTAAAGATTGTGTCATGTGGTGAAATCTCCAGGAATTCGTCCAATGCTACTTATCACACATCATATCCAACTGTTTTCAGGTGTGTTTTGAGGTTCTTAAAAACCCGAGCATTAAAAAAGGGCATTTTTGGCAAATTAAAAAGCAACGGTTTCACCTGCAAAACCTTTGAGAAACTTGATTATAGAAAGCTTCTCAAACTTTCTGAACAATCTATCTAGGTAGTTATAGGGCGTCCATCATTACAAAAATTAGCAGCTATTCATAGAGTGGACCATAAAATAAAGAGATTGTTTTGAGGACACATCTCCTTCAATTTGTGAACACATGCACCACCTCCACTCCTGTTTGTGACTAGCAATTGCCCATATAGGAAAGTAATATTAGATGCTTTCCTAATATGTTTTTAACTTCTATTAATGAAACAAGGAGAACCAAAAACAACAAGGAGTCTGGTGGCACCTTAAAGACTAACAGATTTATTTGGGCATAAGCTTTCGTGAGTAAAAACCTCACTTCTTCGGATGCAAGGAGAACCAGTATCATGTGACTAGTTGGTTGAAGTAGTTGGTGTAGATGATTTTCTGAATGCTGCTCCAGGCTGGTTAAGGAACATGAAAGCAATATGCCAAGACGGCTAGCACTCATGAAGTTTTATAGCAAGCAGTGATTCTTACAGTAGTTTTTTGTTCTTGCATTTAAAGATCCTTTGGGGTCCATCAAATTTGTATGATTCAAGACAGGATTTATTGAAGGCTACAGTTCTTTGGGGAACTCAGAACAAAATTAATTTTAAAGCATGTTTGATTCTTCATTCCTGCCTGCCAGGATTAAGTCTATTTTTCACATCAGTGGATAGCTGGCAAATGAAGCTATTCCACAAAGGTTGCCTCTGTTTTTTGCCATCCGGATATAACCTCGATCACCCCATCTGGTTCCCCAGCTGCAGAAGAGAAACAAACAATATATTTGTTTTTATATATAATATATATAATGTTAAATCTTAATACAGGTTCCCTGTTTTTTTTTGTTTTGGGGAGCAGGGGTTGCTATCGACTTTTTATAGTATGAAAATCCTAGCAGGGCAAATCTTGTTACTGGTGTTCCTGACACAAAATTTAATTGCTACAGCTCCTTTTCAGTTGTGGCTGACTGGGAGCTAGAGATACAGAGCACTTTTACAGATCAGAGTCTGAATGTTTTATAAAAGGAAAGGTCTGCATGAAAAGCAAGATTTTAAATTAAGCATAAATAAGCCTTAGCAAAAATAAAGGTGTGTGCCCAGAGCTCACAATGCAGCACTTCTCTGAAACCATTGCACACTGGAAGTGCATTATAAATAATAAGAAATATAAATAAGTATACCCAGAACTCCACTTTGCAGACAGGGATGTATCAATAAACACATAATTGTTATCTTTGTCAGAACACAGATACGCTGTTAAAGCTCAGTAGTTGGCTAATTGTAAATTGTAATAAGCTAACATCCACAATCAAAGAAAAGCTAGAAATGGGGAAAAGACTTTCACAACCTTGAAAAGAGAGTACTGGGCATGCCCATGAGTTTCATATTTATTATCTGTTTGGTTTCATTTGAGAATTTTGGAGAATTGTCTCATATTTTACTTCAGACACACACAATGTATTTATTTCCTCTTTGCAGGCCACTAGTCCAGCTAGATATCAAAATTATTACACACTGGAAATTATTTAAAAACATAATATCAGAATTCAGGGCCAAAATTTAGGTCTATAGTAAATCATATGAATACATGTTTTTTGTAATTGAAAAATGTCAGTGAAATTGCAGGTTCAATTGAATGCATACCCTTGTCTTCTGGAATGAACTATTCCTCTCTGTTTTTGAAACTCAAAGTCTTTAACCTTGTGCTGGTCCATGAGAATTAAAAAGCAAAACTGGTTAGAGAAAGGAAATGAAATCAACTAAACTAGTTTGCGTCAAGCTGCCTGTCATGTGCAAAACCTAAACAGAATTAAGAGTGAAAAGTAAATTAGAATTTTAAAAAATTCTTTCATTTTTAATAATCAGAGATTTGGCTAACAGTTAAAGACTTTAAAAACATATTTTATTTATTTTGATGCTGTCCTTGTAAAGTATTAAAACAGTTCTTTAAGATGAAATAATATTTTAAAGAATTTTTAGGAAAGGTATTTTAATTAAAGAAAACTCATCCTTACCTGTTTTTGATGAGCCAGTATGGCACACCTCTGTCCACACAATATCCCACAACAAGAACGGCATGGTTTATATGTGAAGACGTGCATTGTGAGTCATAGTACACACCTGAAAATGGTTTTTTTTTTTAATTAATTAATTTATTTATTTATGAAACAACAGTGTCCAGAAGCCCCAATCAGGAGCATTGTGCTCCTGTGATTGGCATTGTATAAACGCATAGGAAGACAAAGTCTCTATCCCAAAGAGGTTACAGTCTAAAGTCCCAATTCTGCAATGAGTTCCATACAAGTACAAAGGTACACCCGTGCAGGACTGTGACCTAATTTAAGACAAGAGCTAATTAGTGAGTATATAACTGTAGGACAGAAGTGGTGAGGGAGGACAAGGGTGACAATACAAAAAAACCTATGGTTGCATAGGTTAACTATATATACCACTTAAGGTTTATAAATCATTTAAAAGAGAGAGATGTAAAAATGATATAAAACAGAATAAAGATACAATTGGCAAATCTGCATTTGATTTTGAATCCGTTTTCCTAAAACAGATGGGTTGCTGTTTTGGAAACCTGAACCTCACAGGTACAGGATATATGGTTTCACCAATGCTGTAAACAGAGGTAGCCTCATCACTTAGTCCAGTGGGTCTCAAACTTTTTTACTGGCAACCCCTTTCACATCAGAAGCCTCTGAGTGCGACCCCCCCCTTATAAATTAAAAACACTTTTTTATATATTTAACACCATTATAAATGCTGGAGGCAAATGGGGTTTGGGGTGGAGGTTGACAGCTCGTGACCTCCCATGTAATGACCTTGCGACCCCCTGAGGGTTCCTCACCCCCAGTTTGAGAACCCCTAACTTAGTCTAATCAAAAACAATTTGGGAATCTGACCCTGTAACCCTTTCTTATGTGAAGTTGATGGATCTACTTCTAAATCAGCTTTTTTAAGTTCCCAAGCTTCTCTCACTTTTGGAGCACACAGAGCAAGATGATTGATTGGTTTCCTTACATCTTTTCCTAAAGTCAGAGAGCCCCTAGTATATCAGCAGAATTATTTCTAAATAGGATGTTTCCCCACCCCCCAATAATTTAATAGAGTCATAGATTCCAAGGCCAGAAGGAATCATTGTGATCATCTAGTCTGACTTCTTTTATAACACAGGCTGTAGAACTTCCCCAGAATAATTCCTAGGGCATAATTTTTTTTTTTCCAATACAATCTTGATTTAAAAATGGTCCATGATGGAGAATCCACCATGACCCTTGGTAAGTTGTTCCAGTGGTTAATTACACTCACTTAAAAATGTATGTCTTCTTTCCAGTCTGAATTTGTCTAGCTTCATCTTCTAGCCATTAGATAATGATATAATAAATAATATATTGAGGTATACCTATCTCATAGAACTGGATGGGACCAGGGTCATTGAGTCCAGCTAGCAAGAGCAAGTACTGATTTTGCCCCAGATCCCTAAGTGGCCTCCTTAAGGATTTGAACTCATAACTCAAGGTTAAACAGGCCAATGCTCAAACCACTGAGCTATGCTTCCCCCCCCCCCATCTTGTTGTACCTTTTCCTGCTAGTTTGAATAGCCCATTATTAAATGTTTGTTCCCCATGTGGATATTTACAGAATGTAATCAACTCATCCCTTAAATTTTCCAGGGCTGCTCTTTGACCCTGAATCAGCAAACCGCTTACTAGCATGTACTTCACTTTAGGCATGTGAGCAGTGTGACAGACTGACAGGTACAAACTTTATTGAATTAAGTTAAACCTTACTGAATTATGTTTAACATCTTCAGAGTTCATTGTATTAAAAATGTAAATACTTATGCACTATTGTGGGATTGTATGGAACTTCAAAATGCTTTTTGGAACACTACTTGTAAAGTGAATTTCCTAGACTGTACTTGAGAGGAGGGAAATGCAAATTATCCCCTTCTGAGCTTGCCTACTGAAGCTACACCCTGGGGAGAGGCCAGTTACTTACTCTTGGAAACTCCAGATGAAGGACGCTGCACCTTATAAAAAGTGGACTAAACACATTATAAGAGCGCTTGTTCTGAGGGGAAGCTGTGATGAACTTGTAACCACAAGGAAACCCCTTGGGTCAGAATCTGAATGACTGCTTCTGCCAGAATCTATGTTAGGGTTGTTGGGGTGAATTCTGGTGAGCTTATTAATATGCATGTAGTTCTTTTATTGTTTTTATATGTTTTCTCTGTAATGCTTTTTACTGTAAGAATAAAATAGGAAGAACTGTGTGGTACTTATAATTTTTGACAATCACTCTGTTATCAGTCTCTGAAGAGAAAGCAAGCAGGTGTGGTTGGGGAGCCTATTTCTTCTGGGAATAATAAAGTGAAGGCAGGGAACTGTGCATCCTGGAAATAACCCAGTAAGAAGGGAGAGAGACATGTGTCTGCACCCAAGAGAGGCAATGGCTGGGGAGCTGGAAGCCTGAGAATGGTGCCCTTGCTGGACCATTGAGGAAAAATACAGGTGCAGTTGCCCTGAACTCTGACAAGTAGTTCTGTTGATTTCTGTGGAGCTACTCACATGCTTGAAGTTAGGTTTGTGTTTTGTTGATTCAGGGCCTTTGGCTCTAATTTTGTTAAGAACTATTTAGGTCTCAGAAAATACAGGGAAAGAGAAAACTCCTTACCACTGTGGTATAGGTGGAAGGATCTCAAACTTGCATCTATACCAACAGATATTGGTCCCACTGAAGCCACTGTTCTTTCAAGATAAGTTTCACTTCCCTTAGGTATATTTTTATAACTGACACAGGTGGCAGCCCGTCCAGAAGTTTTATAACGGCAATTCTTGTCCTGTAGAAGATGGCAGACAAAGATATAAGGGCACAATAAGTGTGGCAAGTAGGTTAGTGCTAAGTTTTATTATCTTCATTAATGAACAGACTCCTGTAACAGTCCAGAGGTATATAACATACTGGTTTATTCAGATCTGTTTATGTGTTTTAGTTCCTTTCCAGTAACTTAGCTCATCCCAGAAAATAGAACTTACTCTTTCACCGAACAAGGTGCGTGAGGTAATATCCTTTATTGGACCAACTTCTGTTGGTAAAAGAAAGAAAAACTTTTGAGCCACACAAAGCTCTTCTCCAGGTCTGGGAAAGGTAATTAGAGTGTCACAGCTAAATACACCGTGAAAGAGATTGTTAAGGATAGGGAGTTAACACATGAAGATGAAGTGGGCAATTAACAATTTATCGTGGGACCAACACAGCTACCACAACACTGCAAACAACTTGTTCACTGTACACACATGTACTAGCGTGATACATTCCATCCAGTAAATGCCAGTACACTATACCGTATATGTATTAGCCAATATATTACAGTATTATCTGACTCTGTGGTATGCTGGTATATGAAATGACACCATTATTTCCAGGGCCTCATGTACAGCAAGATGGATATAAATTCTGATTCAGTGGCACGGTTTCCTACTTTCTGTGGCACTTACACTGAAAATGTTGCCACAAATACAGGTAAAATTCAAAATGTGGGGTTTGATTCAATTTAATTAAATGAACAATGTCAACTTCAAAACAATCACTCTTCTGTCTAAATTGTTTTAAACCTCTTGTTACAGAAGATAACACCTGAAATTACTATCATTGAAAAAGATTGCAGGAAAAAAGATTTTTCTCTATTTTGCAGTTTGTTTGCTTTGCCCATTTGTCAGCTCTTTATGTATAGTCTGTTTCACAGTTTCCCCTGTATAGTCAGTTACCCTTGTTGTTTGTGTGAATCTTTCACAGAGCAACAAGACTGAGAAAAGCATTTTTTAAAATAGGAAAATGGTTGCCAAATCACAAAAATTGGCAGGTGGCCTCATGCAGCTAGCTTATCTGATCTTATCATTATATTAAATTGAGTGGAATTCAGGTAGATGGTGCTCCTTTAAATATGAAAATATACTATACAATAGTACAATATCCCTGGTGGTTTTTTAAATACTAAATTCAATCTTATTGATTTTCCAGTGCTTTGCCCCAAGCTTGTTTCTGCTCTCACAGGAGTTTTAATCTCCTGACTTCAGTGAATTTACTGTTGATTTACACCAGGGCAACATAGAGCAGTATCATGCCTGTCTTCTGTAGTCATCTATACCTGTGCAAAGTTAGTATTAAATTCTACCAGATCAAAAGGACATCATTGTACACCGAGTTTGCACTGAGTCTGAACAGTTGCAAATTACTACACAAGGTGCAAAGCAGTGGAAAATGAGGTCCAGTTTATTTGGCTCCCCCACTGCATTTTCAGTTTTTGGTATACAACAGTGTTTTGGTTTGTTTTAATTAATAACACATAACTGCATGGTAGAAGTTGTCAATAGGAAGCTGGAGGTGTTGGCAGCTGGCTAGTGAACATCTTGGGTCTTTGGACACTTCAAAAGTTGTGGGAGGCAGTTGAAGATTGTGAGAAAAGCATATTAGCTACATATGTTTGCTAAAATAATCAACAGTGAAATAGTTAATTCTTATTTAAATTGCCATAATTATGAATGGAGTGGCTCACACTTCTTGGGGAGCTGTTCTTTCAAGCATTCTGCAGACTCGGGAAGACAATACGGTATTAGGACTACACTTGGGTCCCGTTTGGAAGGTTTTCATAAACATATAGGATTTTTTATTTTATTTATTTATTTATTTGTTTATTTTTGTTAAATGAAAGCTTATAATCTGGCTCTATGGTAAGGAATGGATTCTGTTGCAAATTTTGCAGCCGCAAAATTGTGGAATATTCTAGGCCCTAATTATTTCTAGATGACATTAAAAAAAAAAGACATCACTGTGTGTTTAAATGGAGTTAAAATATGCAGCAATCGAGGGAAAACCCCAAAAATCTATTAAAATGTTAATATAACCATAGTATAAAGTAGAGGTTTGAGTCCTCCCCCTGATTTGTCTTTTAGATAAAACACGTTTGGTAAAAATATAGACTTTTCCAATGTTTTTCCTCCCCAAAGAAACACCTCTGGCCCTGGTGATACTCACCCGACCTTCATATGGGTATGACGTTTCTGAGTCAATGCCACGGTTGTTTATAACATATCTGAAAGCATTAGTCATTAAGCCTCCATTGCAACCATGGTTGCCATATTTCCAGGAGCAGTCTACTAGGTTCTGGGGACTAAGTGACACCAAACGCCCTGTTTTCTTCTTCAGTTGTCCTTCCAAGGCCCCCACGGCACTGAAAGCCCAACAAGAACCACAAGATCCCTGCGGCACATTGCGAAGTTCAACAACAACAGAAAGGAGAGATGTTAATAGCTTAATTATACATTTAAGACAACAACACTGGTGTAACGCACTGGCATTATTCCTGATTTACAGCAGCATAAGTGAGAGAAGAGTGAGGGACACAATGCAGTTGTGAGACAGGTATTTTTAACTATCTGAGAAGTAAATATAGCTAGTCTACCTGCAATTCTTGGAGACATATAGCTTCCATAAAATGAGTTTGATAACAATTTTTGCTAACCCAACCCATGAAGCTGTATGAATTGAATACATTAAGTAGTGGAACGATAAGTCTTAATTGAAAATGGGTTAGGCAGCCTTTCAGGTGACAGTTAAAATCCAGTCGATGGCAACAGTGACATTTTTTTTTCTGTGCAATGGCTATTCAGTGTCTTATGTGAATTGGGCCAAATTCCCCGGGTTCTTTTGCAGCACAAAGTGGCCTTAAACCAGCCAGAGATTTTCAATAAAGAATTCTCCTTGTGTAGGAGGAATGTCTGCTGATGCAAAGCTGGTGGAGGTGGTATAGCTGCCTTCCCAACCCCATGAAAGGCGGCAAGAGGCAGCGTAGTGGAGCTGAACTCCAGTATGGCTGATGATCCTATGCTAGCATAAAGGGTCTTATTCCTTCAGTGCCATCCTTTACACAGCAACATAAATTAGAGCAGGATCCGGCAGTCCTGATTCAAGGTGGCACAACTATCTCCCTGCAGCCACCATTCTTCATTACATTCAAGCACTGCTCAGGTGTAGTGCAAATCAGTGCCATTGAGTTTAGTGTCCTTGGTCCAGTTCCTAGCAGATAGGTATCCACATCACAAAAAACACTTCCATGTTTGATACTAAGATCAACCACCCCCTCTCCTTTCAGATCAGGGCTGATGCATGTTGGTAGGAGGTCAGTAGGGGGAGAAGCTTGCATTGCCGCTGCGTATGCTGTACTCTGCCTTCTCTGTATAAGAGCAAAGAATTTAATTCTCTGCTTTTGTTAATGACCCTTTTCACCTACATTAATGCTAAAGTTGTTTAAAAAATAAATTAAATTGAATGAACAACTTCAAAGGAAGAGGCATGTTTTTTGCATAAAATAAATTACATGTTGACATGGATAATGCAGATATATAGATTTTCATAGAATGTCATTTACAAACATTGTATTGGTGTGATCATGCAGTTCTTCCTCAGCAATGTGAGGAAGGGGATTGGAGATTTGCACTACTCTGCAATTATGTGACTTGCAGTATTCATTCTCCACCTACGGTAATTTCCACCTCTGAGTTCGCACCTGGTTCTTGACATTGGTGACATAACCACTCTTCCTCCAATCAATGCAGTCTGGGGTCTGATCCTGAATACTTTCTTGAGGCCAATCAACTGTAAGGTTATCCATTTCTGAGTCAGATACCCTGAGCCCTGTCATTGTGGCTGTTACTTCCTCAGATGTCTGTTAAAATAAAAATTAAAAAAGGAATAGAGTACTGTGTATTAAATCAGCAACTGGTCATAGTGCTGTCAGGCAAGTGCCCTAATTGGCCAACTTTGTAGCAGTTGACAAATACATGGCAGAAAACGCCTAAGATTTAAACTGTAGATATACTATAAAGAGTGGCTGTGTAAAATGGCACTTCCTTATTCAATGGGGCTTGATCCAAAGCCCACTCCTTTAATAATTCTCTGCTCTTTTTACTTGAGGATCTCAAAGCACAGTGCAAAGGAATGTAAGTATTATCCTCATTTTACAGATGTCTAAAACTACACAGGTATTCAGTGGCAGGATTGTTAACAAAATCTAGATCTCTTGATTCCCAATCCAGTGTCCTAGCCATTGAACTATGTTACTACCCTCTGCTCCCATGCACCTCCTCAGGATCATATCACTTTTAATCATTTACTTTTAAAAGTAATCGGAATACAGGTAACTAGTTAGTGTAATTAATTCCCCTAGCAATCCTGACCAGGAAAATCTTTTTACAATTATTATTACTTCTTTAAAAAAAAGAGCTTGAAACAATAATGCCTAGATTAAAATGTCACTACATAATTTGAAAACAAAGTAGCATGAGGAAATTTACCATGTCTGCAAAGCCATTCATGGCCATTGTGTATGAATGCTTTCCCATTGACTCTTCCAAGTTATGAACTGTAACCATTTTCAGGGTTTTTTCCCAGATCAAGCGCCTGGAAAGCTCTTCCTCCTGAAATAACGAAAAAAATGGGAACATTTTTTGGCCAAAAAAATTGGGTTAATAAACATTTCTAATTTTTTTGGCAGAATAAGGTGTTTTTTTTATTATTTTCCAATGGAAAATTTCCCAATGAAACTACATTTTTTTGTTTCATTTAAAATTGAAATTTCATTTTGTTTTGTTTTTCTTCTAAAATTTTCACTTTCTTTTCTTCTTTTTTTCCCTTATTGCCATAATAAGATGAATAATGTATAGTTTGGGAGGAAGAGGACTCCCCAGTTTTCCTTTTTTTTTTTCTTTTTCCCTTTTCTACTCTAACTTTTTAAACTTCTTCCATTTTGCAAGAGTTAAATAATGGCAAAAGGAAAAATGAAATATGCCACTCTAGCTTTTCCCAAGTTGGAGAAGTTTTGCCAAGTTACAGAGTAGAGAAAGGAAAAAATGAAAGAGTAAAAAGTGGAAAGAAAAAAGATGTCTTTCATTATTACATTCAGTAGCAAAACAAAAACAAAAAAACAGTGAGAGAAAAGGGAAAAAACTAAAATCAGAAGTTTCAAAAGTTTGACTAATTTTTAGTTTTTTAAAACCACAACAAAAATCTCAAAATGAATCTGACACAATGAACGTTTTTTGTTTCAAAATTTTCAGGTGACAAATTGAAAAATTTCAAATGAATAATTTTTAATGAAAAATTTTCATAAGGGAAAAAATGTTTTTTTCAACCAGTTCTCATTAAATTGTCGAGCATGGACAATGTAATTACAATTTTTAAATATTGAGGAGCACTCTGTTTCTTTCTGGTAATTTCCATGCGCCAGAGATATACACCAGATAGAGAGTGAGTAAAGTTATTCTTTTCCTTTCAGGAATTTGAGGAAATACCCAGATCAAAACATAATTGCTTTGGATGAAAAATATTAAGAATGTTTCTCTCCACTTGTGATATAGTCCAAGAATGTAAATTAGCTTATTAGAAACACAAACTCTTGAGCTGCTCTTTGTAGGCACATTGAAGCAACCTTCAGCTGGAAGTGTAAGTGACCCTTACCACAGTTCAGATATCACTAATAAATAGTTGTGGAGCTGTTCGTGATCATATTTAATCCAGATAGACCATGATGTTGAACATTTCAGTCTCCATAACTCTATTCAGTTCTTTTGTTTGTCTTGGCCACTAAATTATTAACCAGTAAAAAGAATCAACCAGGTAGTAGTGGGTATGGTTCTGCCTATGAATGTTTAGTGCAATACACCATAAAAATAAATATTTAGAATACAAAGATAATTACCTCACTGCTGTACTGCTTTTGGTAGATTGTCTTCCAGCGTTCCCAGTCTGAATCAAGGGTAGGATCCTTGCCTATGTTGGCAACAGATGCTGCTACCATAAGCAGTAAAACACTGCCCACTGTCAGCATCTTAAACTGGAAAAGATGTAAAAGGGATGTTCTATAACACAATGTATTACTTCCTTCCCATCACAGTCCAGGATCTTTGAAAAGCTCAAGGGAATGGCAAAGGCACACAGCAGGTGTGGGGATCCCAACCGTGACACGCTGACCGTGCCTCAGGTAGACCTGTAGCCAGACTAAGGTCGGCTGTCCATGGGCCACTTCCTCCCCTCCCCTTGGGGTGTACCTGGAGTAGCGGGGTGTTGTCTGCCTCCTCTGGATAAATGGCCCACGGCAGTCCTGGCAGGTCTGTGGCAGCAGTAAGTTCCCTGGCAGGCAGGGCGTCACTGGCCTCAGCAGCAGGGTCGGTGGCCAGGAGCGAGCTGGGTCCGTCTGCCTCCTTTGGTGTCTCAGCCCCAACTGAGCAGGAGGGAGGCCACACCGCCTCACTACACAAACGTTTTCATCAATATTTGAAATATTCCTCCAAATAGTCACAAATAATATTACCCTATGAACAGCAGTGAAGATTGCCCAGAATTTGTGAATCTGCTTTCCGATCATTTCCCACTTTTAGTCCTAGATCTTTAAAAGAGAAGAGCAGCTATCATACTCACCACTGGACCCCCTTATTGGTCAAGACCAAGAACAGAATAAGCCATAGAAATGTAACCCCCCTGCTTATCCCCATGAGGTGCTCCCTCTGGATAGCGTGGAATCCCATTTAGCAGGGCAATATGAAGGAAGCTCACTGAGCCATTGTGTCTATTTTGTTATGGACAGGAGATGTCACTTCTGTCTTTGGGACTGTTGACCCTGCACCCTTCACTGCATTAAATGTACGAGGGGGCAGAAATAGAGAAAAACAGATAAAGTAAAATGATAAGTCAATACACGTAGCATATATGCAAAGTACCTGTTAAATTGCTGTGATCCTGAGACAGTCCTTCTTCTTTGCACTTAAGGACCAGGCTGAGGACAACAGACCACAGACCAGGCTTACTAAGACTGGATGTAGCAAAGGTTCCTGGGTGCTTTATAAAGTCAGGGATCCAGCGGTCAGCTGGAGAAGTTCCCTATGCAGAGGTTTCATTTTTCTTTAAATATGCTTTCTATCGTGAGAATAGACTATTTCTTGCTCGAGACTTGTTTTGTAATGATTAAGCAGGCACAAAACCCAAGCAGAAGGAAACAAAAGCAGAATCGGAACTGAAAGCAAATATCTTGTTGCTCCTTTTACATACAACATAGGTGAAATGGTCAAATGGTATAACTTGCTTCCATAAAAAGGTTTTGTAACATTTGGCTAGCTTGACGCATGCAGTTATATGAATGGGACGTATTCTCAGTGTATATAATTGAAAGATAAACCTAAAAACAAAGTTTCCAAGAGGACCAAATGCTTAATGGAAATGGGATATGAAGCTCTTCAACTCTCAGTGACCATTCAAATCCAGCCCATGGCGAAATTGTTACTTTGCAATTGCTATTCAGTGTTCTATGTGAATTGAGTTTGGCAGTCTCCATGTATTTCCTTATGGACCTGTGTCCACATCACAAAACTGTGTCCGTGCTTGGTGAAAATTTGGAACTTTCCTGGCAGCCTCAAGAAGAAGCCAAAGCTAGAATGTGCCATGGGGACTGAACTCAACCTCTCACATCAGGATTGAGGCACTTTGCTTGGGGCCACGGTGGGAGATGCTTACAGTGCCACTGCCTTGTCTTTCTCACCAACAGAAGTTGGTCCAATAAAAGATACTACCTCACCCACTTTGTATCCCTAGTTCTATATTTCAGTTTTTCTGCACTAAACCAAGAACTTCACCCTCCAAGTTATGCATCTGACACTTTCAACTACATTATCACTAGATTTGCTGAAAAACACATTAAATAAAAGAATTCCCGGTGAAGAGGCATTTTTAAATGAAATCAACTAATCTACATTTTGAGGTGATTAATGCCGATAAGATGATAATTTCATAGATTTCCATTTGCAAGCATTTTACTGGAGTGGGCAGACGATTCTTAGCAATGCAAGGACGGGGGTAGAAGATTTGCATAGTTCAGTAAACATGGTCATTTCAGTTTTTATTTTCCACCTGCTTTAATTTCAAACTTTGCATTCAGAGCATGTATTTTACTTTGGTGATATAACCTTTCCTCTTTTGTTCCAGGCTGGGTGCAGAATAGTTTCTTCAGATCAATTGACTGTAAGATTATTCATTTCTGAGTCAGAGATCTTGAGCCTGATGATCATAGAAGCTACTTCCTCCAAAGTCTACTTAAAAAAGAAAGAAAGAAAAAAAAGAGACGAGAATACAGAAAAAAATTACCAGTAATTACCAGTGTGTGAGGGCACCATGAGTCAATGGATCTGCTTTTTGTCAGTATCCGGAGTTTAGATGTGCTGATTTTAGTGACAAAATGAAAGTGCTTTATCTCCTCTTGGCCCTGAAGATCAAACACAGATGGATTCTGTCCTGGTTTGTATCAACAGAACTATTCACTAAGTTCCAGTCGCAGGAACTAAGTTATGTCTGTGCAATTCCATCAGAGACACGGAGTCAGACTGGGGTAGCTGGGGCATAATTTTAAGACAATGAAGTTGCGGAGGTGTAGGCGAAGGCAGAGTTTGGTGAGCAAGTTCTTTATTCCTGGTGATGATGCAACCAAGAAGTACCCAGCTTGAATTTCAGATCCCAAGTCCAGTGTGCAGTGGCAGCGAGGAAAAAGAAATATTTTTATTTGAACACTGATCAGATTTGCTCTGTAGTTAACATGGAGAGACACAATGCTACTTTTACCGTGACTTATCAGCCACACTTCAAGCCCTTAATCCTGCAACCAAGGTTGTCGTGTTCCACTGCAAGTCTGAATGGAAGCTATACATGGGCACAAAGAAGGTTAACTCCTTGACATAGGTCTCCACAGTGAGAGAAAATCAATCTCAAGTTTCTTGCACGCCTACTCTCTGAGGCCAGGTGTACACCACAGACTTACGTTGGTATAACTACATTGCTCAGGGTGTGAAAAATCCATCCCCCTGAGCAACATAGTTATACCAACCATAACCTCCCCATGCAGACAGCACTATGACAGTGGGAGAAAAGCTTCTCCGGTCAACATAGCTACCACCTCTCACTGAGGTGGATTAACTATGGCGATGGGAGACAGCTCTTCACTTAAGCACTATAGCAGCATTTTTAGAATAGACCTGCCCTTACTCTGAAGAGTGCAACCTTGAATGAGATTTTAGGGCCTTTTTCGTAGTTACATTAAGGCTCACTTACATTGCTCTGGCAGCCTAAAGTACCTTAAAGTGGGTACAAATGTAATTTATACCTACGGTGAACCAGTGGCATAGCCAGCTTCTAAGAGGAGGGGGAGCAAACATAAAAAAGGCGCTCCCCCCTTGGCTCCTCCTCTGGCCATGCCCCCCTTGGCTCCTCCTCTGGCCACTCCGTGCCCCCCCCCCCCGGCTGGCTCCTCCGGCTGCACCGCCCCTCCCCCCCGCATGGCTCCTCCGGCCCTGCCGTGCCACCCCCGCAGCCCCGCCCCTCGCTCCTCCAGCCGCCGCTGCTGGCTGCTATGCTGCACCCCCACCTCCTCCGGCCGCGCCCGCCGCCCCCCCATGGTTGCCGGCCGAGCTCCGGGCCACCAGCCTGCGCCCCTCCTCGCTCCTCCGGCCACGGCTGCTGGCCGCGCAGCGGGCCGTATGCCGCGCCCACCCCGCTCCTCTGGCCGCGCCCACCGCCCCCCCATGGCTGCGGGCCGCCAGCCTGCGCCCCCCCTCGCTCCTCCGGCCGCTTTTGGAAAGGCGCCGCTTTTGGAACATGTGCTGAGGGGAGGCAGCTGCTTCCCCTGCACCCCGCTAGCTATGCTACTGTGGTGAACCTTCTTTCAGCTGCCAAAGTGGTGCAAAAGGGGCTTAGCAAAACTGAGAATTAGACCCATGGTCTTTTGTTGTCTGATTATAAAAGAAAATGATCTTTCTTGACAAACAAGAGAAATGGTTTGAACTAAATAGGATGAAATTCAAAAAGGACAAATGCAAAGTGCTATACTTAGGAAGGAATAATCAATTGCACAAACAAAAATGGGAAATGACTGCTGTTAATACATCCCAGAATGACGTTTGCTTTTTTTGCAACAGTGTTACATTGTTGACTCATATTTAGTTTGTGACCTACTATAACGCCCGAATCCTTTTCTGCGGAACTCCTTCCTATGCTATACTTAGGAAGGAATAGTCAATTGCACAAATAAAAATGGGAAATGACTGCATCATTCTGGGATGTATTAGCAACAGTGTTGTAAGCAAAAACACAAGAAGTAATTTTTCCTTTCTACTCAGCACTAAACCCTCAACTGAAGGATTGTGTGCAGTTCTAGGCACTAAACTTTGGGAAAGATGTGGGCAAACTGGAGAAAGTCGAGCAACAAAAATGATTAAAGATCTAGAAAACATGGCCTATGAGGAAAGCTTAGAAAAACTGGGTTTGTTTAGTTGAGAGAAGAGAAGACCCACAGCGAGGCCAAGTCTGGCCTGGGTTGTCTGACTCAGGCTCATGGGGCTTGGGCTGTGGGGCTATAAAATTGCAGTGTAGACATTCAGGCTCAGGTTGGAGCCCGGGCTCTGAGACTCGGTGCAGTGTGTCTTTTATCACAGTGTAGACATACCCTTCGTCACTGCTTCAGCACTTGCTCACCACTCTCTGCTAGCACAGGCAGGTGAAGGTGCAGACACTATTATCCAAGTCTGCCTGCTCCACTGACTTTATCACTGATTTAGGGCTACCACCTTTTCCTTTCTGTCCTGCAGAATAAACTAATCCCATGTGATGCTTTCATGTGATTTCACCGAACATTGCAACGTTTTCACTCCCCAGTTGCACTGATGGGTTGGTGGGGTGTTGTGTTGTAATGGAGAGTTGCATTTTGGCACAAACTAATCCCATTGTGATGATTCCTTCATGTGATTTCACCAAACATTGCAACGTTTTCACTTTCACAATGGAGGGTTGCATTTTAGCGCCTCGGTACCCTGTGTGGAAATCACACAAGCCGGTGGGTGGCTGCTGTCTCATGACATAACATCACATCATGATTCCAAAGGGACACTAGTGACTCAAACTGCCTGCGAATGACAGGACATCATAAGGACCCATTAAAAATAGGGCTTATCCAGTGGATAATTATGAAAATTCAGCACGTATGACTTTCAGATCGGCCCCAACTTTCCCAAAATATATTCCTGTCATCCCTACTATTGTTTCATTGTCAGGCAAGTGGAAAGAAGTTCTGTTATTCTATATAATTTTGGTCTAGGCTACAGTAAATTTAACTAGACGAGAGCATGATTATTAAAATCTTCAGTTCTCCTCCCTTTATGTTATTTCTAAGCATATTGTTTCCTTCAGATTTAGCAACGATTAAAACAAACCAATGCTCTGTCCAAACTCGCATTTTGCTTATTACTTTCCAGTCATTGCCCCACCACTCTCCGACTTTGGCTTACCTCACCTGGTACTGTAGTGGATAGACTGCCGAAGTAGGAGTCAGGAGTTTTGGATTCTAGTCCCACCTCTGACGGTAGCCTGCTGGGTGAGCGTGGGCAAGTCACTCCCCTGTTCTGGGCCTCAGTTCCCCCAACTATAAAATAGGGTTAATGATACTGATCTTTGCAAAGTGCTTTGAGATCTACTGATGAAAAGCAATAAATAAGAGCTAGGGATTATTAGTGTTTCCCAATTACTTCACTCAGAAAAGGCCTAGTAGGCACGAAGCCACTTACCTACCAACTTCAGTAATAAGGCATAATACCCAGTACACTAGTAATAAGAATATGTAGTATACTAATAATGCATATGTAGTGAGGCCGTATTGGCAAACCGGGAAGTGGGCGGGCTTAGCCGCCCACTACTAAAAGCCCCTCCCCCAGCCTAGCGGGAGGGACCACTGAACCCAGTACCAAATGATTACGTGGGACAACCAATAAAAAAACAGGGAGCAAGGTGACGGTCAAAGGTTCAAAATCAGGGAACCAAATGGGGACACCGAGCAGAGAACCCCGGACAGCGCCCACTGCTCCTCGAAGGTGGCAAGGGAGCCAGCGGACGCTGCCCAGTGAAACTCCGCACGGAGACGTGAAACCAAAGAGGTGTGAAAGTAGGCCCCACAGTCGCAAAGCACCCCCTCGTCCAACATCTTCTCCCTGGTATTATAGATGGTAAGTTTGGCCAGGGCCAGGAAGAGGTTGACGAGGAGGTCTCGCGACTTAGTGGGGCCACGGACAGGGTGTGCATAAATAAACAAGTGCGGGGAAAAATGTAGCCAGAACCTCAACAAGAGGTTCTGGAGAAGCCGGAAAAGGGGCTGCAGCCTGGCGCACTCAAGGTAAGCGTGCGCCAGGGTCTCCCTAATGCCACAAAATGGGCAGGCCTCAGGAATAGGGGTGAACCGCGCCAAGTACACGCCCGTGCTCACGGCCCCATGAAGGAGCCGCCAACCAATGTCCCCGGCGGGCCTTGGAACTAAGGTGGAATAAAGGCTGGCCCACCGGGGCTCCTCACCCTCCACAGGTAACATAGTCCCTCCACTTGGTGTCGGGGCGGGACACGAGGGTGAGGTGATGCAACGTGTGAAGCACGAGCGCGTACAGATAGTCCCTAGGCGCGGTTCGAAACTGGACCGGCTGCAAAGCGCGCAGCCGGCTCGGGTTATGGGAGCGGGAGAGCCGGGGGGGCTCATGGAACAGGGGCCCGAGAAAAAGGTCCGGAGGGCCCGGGGTGAGGGGTGGGCGGGGAACACCCTCCCGCAGGGCCCGCCACAGGAAGCTGAGAGCAGGAGGTGACAATGCAGCGCCCACCTCCTGGAGTACACGCAGAGGGGTCGCGAGGGTGGAGAGCCCCATGCGCCGACCAAGCGCGCGGGGATCCACCCAGTCCCCTCTGGTGTAGTCCAGGAGGTCTCCGACCCTGGTGGTTTCCGCCAGGACCAACCTCCGGCTCACCGAGGGCGACTCCGCCACCTGCACACGAAGATCGGGATTGTGCAGCAGGGGCTCCGCGAGGAGATCCGCGCCCTCGGTGGCCACAATGGACCTGGTCGCCGAGAAAAGCTTCCAGGTCCGGAGAAGGTCCTGGTAGAAGACCGGCAGCTCCGAGAGGTCTCGCGGAAGACCTCTCGGATGAAGAAAAAGGAGCTGCCGGTCGTATCGGAGCCCTCGGAGGCGGCGGAGGAAGGCGTGCGCTAACGTGCTCCATGCCGGACTACCTTCACCATAAAGGAGCCTCTGCAGGGCCTGGAGGCGGAAGACATGGACCTTGCTACGAAGGCAGACCAGGCCCTGTCCCCCCTCCTCCAGGGGAAGACTCAGAACCCCCGCAGAGACCCAGTGCAGTCCAGGCCAGAAGAACTCCAGGGCTATCCTCTGGAGCCTGGCCAGGAGTCCCGGGGTCGGGCTCAGGGTGTTGAGCCGGTGCCAGAGCATGGACAGGACAAGCTGGTTCAGCACCAGCGCCCTCCCCCGCAGGGAGAGACACCGGAGCAGTCCCGTCCATCTCCGCAACCGCTCACGCACCCTGGCCTCCAAATCTAGCCAGTTCTCCGGCGGAGAGGGATGCGTGGCGGAAAGATAAACGCCCAGATAGAGCAGCGGGCCCGCGCTCCACCGAATGGCTTGAAGCGCGGGTGGGAGGGAGCCCGCCTGCCAACCGTCCCCGACCACCAGGCCAGAGCTCTTGGCCCAGTTGACCCGGGCGGAGGAGGCGGTCGAATAAACGGCCTGGCAGGCCTCCACCCGCACCAGATCCTCAGGGTCCTGGACCACGAGGAGCACGTCGTCGGCGTACGCCGACAGGACCAGCCGCAGCTCCGGCTCCCGGAGCACCAACCCTGCTAACCTCCGGCGGAGGAGGCAGAGGAAGGGCTCGATCGCCAGAGCGTACAGCTGGCCCGAGAGGGGGCACCCCTGCCGTACTCCCCGCCCAAAGCTGACCGGCTCGGTCAGGGTCCAGTTGAGCCTGACCAGACACTCCGCCTCAGCGTACAGCACCTGGAGAAAGCCCACAAACTGGGGCCCGAAGCCGAATGCCCGCAGAGTGCCCAGGAGGTACCCGTGGTCCATCCTGTCGAACGCCTTCTCCTGGTCCAGAGACAGGAGGGCGAACGACAGACCATCCCTACGCCCCAGCTCTAATAGGTCCCGGACCAAGTACAGGTTGTTAAAGATGCTCCGGCCCGGGACGGCGCAGGTCTGGTCGGGGTGGACCACGTCCGCCAGCACGGACCCCAGCCGCAGCGAGATGGCCTTCGCTACGACCTTATAGTCCGTGCTGAGGAGCGAGATGGGACGCCAGTTTCGTAAATCGCGGAGGTCCCCCTTCTTCGGCAACAGGGCGAGCACTGCTCGCCTGCACGAGAGAGGGAGGACCCCGCTCTGCAAGGACTCGGCCCAGACGGTGACGAGGTCTGGGCCGAGGACGTCCCAGAACACGCGGTAAAACTCCACGGTCAGCCCGTCCATGCCTGGAGATTTGTTAGTGGGCATGAGCCGGAGGGCCGCCGAGAACTCAGCCAGAGAAAGAGGCAGCTCCAGCCGGTCTCGGCCGCCCGCGCTGACCGTCGGGAGCTCGGTCCAGAGCACCCTGCAGGCCTCGGCGTCGGTCGGATCTGGGGAGAAAAGAGCGGCGTAGAAGGCCCTGGCCCTGCCACGCATCTCCTCCGGATCCGTGAGGGGGGCGCCGTCCTCCGCCAGGAGGCAGGTGACATGCTGTTTGGCCCCCCTCCGTTTCTCCAGAGCGTAGAAGAAGCGGGAGCCGCGATCCATCTCCCGAAGGAGACGGATGCGGGATCGAACAAACGCGCCCCGGGCCCGGTGGTCTTCCAGGGCCCGGAGCTCCTCCCGCTTCTCCCGGTACGCCGCGCGGAGGGGTGGATCCTCGGGGCCGGAGGCCAGACGCCTCTCCAGCTCCAAAACCTCCCGCTCCAACTGCCCTAACAACGCATCCCGCCGCCGGCTGGCGCCCCGGGTGTAGTTCCGGCAGAAGAGCCGCGCGCGGACCTTCCCCACATCCCACCACCGCCGCGCCGAGGGAAAGGCGCGTCGCTGCCCCCGCCAGGCCAGCCAAAACTCCCGGAAGGATGCCACGAAGCCCACGTCCTCCAGCAAACTATTATTAAAATGCCAATAGGCCGGCCCCGGCCGCTCGGAACTGAGAGAGGCCGTCACGGTCACCAGGTGGTGATCTGAGAACGGGGCCGGCCGGACGCTGGAGGCATGGGCCCGCGCCAGATGAAAACGGGACAAATAAATGCGGTCCAACCGGGAGTGGCGCGACCGGTCGTCCTCCACCCGGACATAGGTGAAGGTGGTGTCGTCGTCCGGGTGGTGGTCGCGCCAGACGTCCACCAGGGAGTGATGGTCTACGATCTCCCTGAGGACGCCCGCGGCTGCCTGGGAAGACTCAGGCCCGGAGCGGTCCCGGTCCTCGAGGGTGGTGTTAAAGTCCCCGCCCAGGACCAGGCACTCGCGAGAATCCAGAGTGCCGAGGAAGGCCGCCGCCCGCTGATAGAAAGGCACGCGTTCCGAGCCCGTGGTCGGGGCATAGACGTTGACCAAGTTCAGAACCAGCCCCTCCACACGGGCCCGGACGTGCAGCAGGCGGCCTGGCACGACCTCGGCGACCCCCAGCACCTCAGGCCGCAGCCCCGGGGAGAACAGGGTGGCCACTCCAGCCGAATGGGCGCTGAGGTGGCTAAAATAAACCCCGTCTCCCCACTCCAGCCGCCAGCTAGCCTCGACGGCCGGAGCCGTGTGGGTCTCCTGCAGGAAAATCACAGAGTACCCCCCCTCCCGAAGGAAGGAGAGCACCTGGCTCCTGCGGAAACCCACCCTACAGCCCCGGGTATTCAACGACGCAAAGGTGGTAGCTGTCATACGGAGGGCTGGGGCAGATCCTCACGGGCGGAGGGATCATCGGCCCCCAGCGGGCCCCGCAAGATCCCGGTTTCGACTCCGAAGGTCAAAAGGGAGTCGCGGAATCTGCGGGCCCGCCGATAGGCCGCGATGTCCCGCCGACCGGACCCCCGCCCCTCCCCCAAAAGCGCCTTCACGGCCCGGAGGACGAGATGGAAGTCCCCCCAGCGCTGAAGGGCGAGCTGCACCTTACCCTGGGAACCACGGGAATCCGATAGAAAGAGGCTCAGCTCATCCCGCAGCGCGGAGGGGGAGGCAGCGGCCAAGCCGCCGCCATCCTCCGGCGGGGCCCCTGAAGGGTCCTCGCGGCCCACGGTGACGGACAAACAAGGGGCCGAGCTCCGGCGCTGCTGCGCTGGGCAGCCCGTCCCCATCCCCGGCAAAGGAGAGAGCGGCCGAGGGAACAACGCAGCCCCAACAGTGGCAGGAAGGGGAGACACGAAAACCGCCCCCTGAGGGTTGTCTGCAGGCAACGGAGATGCGACAACCCCGGGGGCGGCAGTAACACCAGAGGTGGCAAAAGGAGACACCTCGGGGACAGGATCTGGGGCAAGGGCGGGAGTAGGGGCGGGGCTCGAGACGGGAACAGGGACTTGGGCAGGAGAGGGGACAGGATCAGGGACGGGAACGGGAACGGGCTCCCCATCTCCCGCTGCCAAGCCGCTAGACTGCGGCTCCCCTCGGCCAAGGTCAGCATCCGAGGGGACGGAGGCAGCAGGGGCAGGGGAAGCCTCAGGGGCAGGAACGATGGAAGGGGCAGGATCGGGGATAGGAACCGGCCGCTCAGCAACGGCCGTCGCCCCGAGGGGCTCGGCGGCCGTGCACGAGATGGTAGTCGCGGCCGGGCTGGCGGGTAGGGCTAAGGGTTCTCCCAGGACTAAGTCGGGAGCGGCAGAGTGGGGCGAGGAACCGGGAGCAGGAGAAGGGGGCGGGACTAAGCCAGCACCCGGATCGGGGCCCGCTGGCAGAGGGTCGTCCTCCCCTTGGGTAACCGGGGTCAGACCCAGGGCCTCGATCTCATCGAAAATGGAGGCGAAAGCGGTCCCCTCGGCCCCGGCGACCTCCCCGCCAGTCACGGAGACAAAGGCCGCCCCGGCATCGGCGGCGGCGGCGGGGGGCACGGATGGAGCAAGGGCCGGGAGAACCGCTACGGAAGCCTCCTCAGGTGTGGGCTCAACAAAGGGGACAGAAGTTTCCCCAGCCACTGCCACGGCATCCACGGTCTCCATGGCCGGCACCTCCTGCTGGGCACCGTCCGGGGGCGCGGAAACAGAACTAACAACGTCGGCCCCCCGCGGCATCTTTCGGGGGGCCTGCTCTCCCTCCTCATCAGAGGGGAGGGAGAGAGCCCGCGACCTGCGGGCACCGCGCTTCCCCCGGACGGTCACCCAGCCCCCCGAGGTGGAAGAGGAGGTGGAGGGCCGGTCAGCAGGGGCAGGGCCAGAGGGCAAGGGCGATGGCTCCGGGGCTCGGGGCGGCAGGGTCGGAGGGACAGCAGGGGCGAGGGAAACCTCCCCCTGGGGCGGGCCCTTCCCCGCGGCCGGCGGAAGCCGCCCCGCCCTCTCCTCCACATGCCCCGCCGATCCAGGGTCGGCGACGGCAAGGCCCGCCCGCCCGGCCGTCTCCGCGGCCAGAGCGGGAACCGCGGCAGAAGGAGGAGGGGCGGCGGCAGCAGCAGTGTCCGAACCGCCAGGGTTGCCGGCGACGACAGGGCCGGCACCCTCCCGGGCCCCGGGGGTCTCGGACGCCCCTCCAGGCCGGGCCAGGGGACAGTCCCTCCGGACATGCCCCGGCGCCCGGCAGAGGAAGCACCGGGCCTCCCCCGTCGAATAGTGGACCCGATAATGGACCCCCCGGTAGGGCACCAGGAAGGACCCCTCGAGCGCCACTCCGGCACCCGCCGCCGGTGGCAGCTGAAGCTGGACCTGCCGGCGGAAAGACAGGATGTGCCGGAGGGCAGGGTCCTTACAGCCCAATGAGAGAGAGCTCAGAATGGAAATGGGCTTCCCCAGGGTGGAGAGGGCCGGCAACAGGGCGGCGTTGGGGAGGTAGGGCGGGACGGAGGTCAAAAGCACCCGTACGCCCAGGTCCTCCAGGGGTTCCAAGGGCACAAACACGCCTCCCACCGCCAGGCCTCGTTCCACCGCCTCCTGCGCAGCGGCCACCGACGCCAGGAAGAACACGGCCTTCCCGTACATCTTGGAGGCCGCCACGATGGCCGTAGGCCCCACCACCCTCGCCAAGGCCCGCACATAGGTCTCAATGTGGGGCGAGGCAGGCACCAAATGGCAACGGACGCCATGCCTCCTAGTCAGCGAGGGGAAGGGGCCGTGGTCACCAGGGACAGGCCCAAAGGCGGCGGTCGGGGCGGACGACGAGGCGGCACGCAAAGAGGCGGCGGCCACCTGGGCGTATGCTCTGGGGGCCGGAGGTGGAGCGCCACCAGAGCTGGTGGAAGGGACGGCAGGAGAGGGAGGGGCCGCGGCCGGTGTTGGGGCCGCAGCGGGGACCGTAGCCCTGCCCGCAGGAGGTCTGGCTCCACGGGCGGGGCCCTTGCCCTTCTTCCTCCCTTGGCCCTTCCTGCCGGTGGAGGGGGCAGCCGTGGCAGCGGCGGTATCCGGGACAGGGCCAGCCGAGGGGCCGGCCACTGGGGTGGGCGGGGACGACGGGGCAGGGGCAGGGGCAGGGGCAGGGGCAGGGGCAGAGTCCCCCGCCATCACAACCTGCAGCCGCTCCTCCCCTCTAGGCAAAAGACAACACAAAGGGGGGGGGGGTGAACAGTGCAAAAGGGGAGGGGGCAACAAAAAGGGGGCACAAGTGCGCGCGGGGGGGGGCGAAGGGGGGGGGTGCACCGGAGCAGCGGCTCGGAAACAGAATGGAATGTCCAGCCAGCTGCAGCCCAAGGACAAGGAGGGGTAGGAGGAAAAACTCCAGCCAGCCGCAGCCCAAGGACAGGGCCGGGAACACAGCCAGCAGGCTAGGAACCGAGGGGGGGGGGAATGGGCACCAAACAAAATAAACCGAAGGGGCTCAAAAGGAGGGGGGTAGGGTAGGGCCAACTAATACAAAGGGGGCTACAGGGAGGGGACCCCACCAGCGAAACGTAGTTGGGGGGCAGGAGAAGTCCAGGGCGAAGGAAAAGGTGCACCCACAGCGTTCGCGAAGCGCAGGCTCCGCCGTTCACTGCTGCAAGTAAACAGTCCCGGACGATGGAAATGGCGGGGGGAGCAAACAGCCCTGCCGAGGGGCGAAAAGCAGGTCCAGGTGGCACGCGGGGCGGTGGAGGGGTTGTCGGCAGCTGTCGGCGGTGGGGGTGGTGGTAGAGGGGGAGTAGATGAACGAAGGGGGGGGCACCGCACCCCCCCCGCACCCCCTTCAACAGTCCGCTACGGGGGACGGGACAGCAGGATCCCAAGTCGACCTCGGAGCTTCCTGGCAAGCGACGGCTTCCAGTCCGAGGAATTACAAACGAGAGGCTCAGTACCGTCCACACTCCTAACGCGACTGGGGGCACCACCACCCCAGGAGCAAAGATGGCAAAGTCACTCAAAACACAGTCCTCAAACAATCCCCTCCACAATCTCCCGAACCAGGGACGCAGTCTCTTCGCACTCCGCGACGGAGGCAGCGGCTCCCACACAGGAACAGCAGCAGCAGCGAGCGGCAGTCAGCCGGCCGGGCAACCGGCCAGGCAGGCAAGCAAGCAGGCGGGTGGGCCCCCAGATGGTATCGGTGTTGGCGTTGGGGGGCCGATGCTTCTCCCTCCGGAGGCGAGGGCGAGGGGGGGGGCAGGCCGGCAAGGCCCCCCCCTCCGCACTCCTCACTCACGCACGCAGCAGCAGCAGCGGCAGCAAAAGCAGCAACAGCAGCAGCAGAAAGGGGCCAGGGAGGACGGAGGGAGAAGGGAGCACAGAAAACTCCAGCCGGCTCCCGACGGCCCCTGAGGGAGAGGAGCCTGAATTGGCACCCAAGTGGGCGGAGCCACCGCCACCTGTTCCCGCCCCCCGGAAGTCAAGGGGCGGGACAGGAAGTATAAGAGCCAGGCCCCAGCCCTCAGTTAGAGCCCAGCAGCCGGAGAGGCCAGACGTGCCGGTGCGAGCTCCGGCGAGACCAAGGCTTCCCAGAGCCAGGTACCCGGACACGGACGGACCGAGCTGCCCCAGAGCCAGATACCCGGACACCGACCGACCGGACCTCCCCAGAGCCAGGTACCCCGACGCGGATTGGCCAAGCCTTCCCCAAGCAAGGTACCCCGAGGTAGACTGGCCACCCTTGCCCCGAGCACGGTACCCCGAGGAGGGGCCCGAGCGCCCCCCTGACCGGAGACCGGAGGAGCAACCCGACCCGGACGACCCTCTGCGAAGTGAGGAACCCATGGTGTGGGACCCCGTTGCCGAGCCCAGCGGGGAGCAGGTACAAATGGAGGAGGAAATGGAAATCAGCCCGGGGGTAGCTGACCCCAGTCTAGCTACAACAGAGAGCGAACCCATGTTGGTGTGTTGCGGTCAGGACCCCACCAACACAGCGGCAGACTGACTGCCGCTCTTAGGGCCCCGGGCTGGGACACAGTGGAGTGGGTGGGCCTGTGTCCCCCCTGCCACCCCACTTAACGGGTGGCAGTCTCCCCCTCCAGCCAGCGCTCTGGCACCGCCACTGAGCTATTGCTTGCTGCCCTGAACGAGTGCTTGTTGCCCCACCCTGACTGAGGGTCTGGGGCGTCCCGAGTTTGTCCGTGCTCAGCTCCTGATACCCAGACCTGAACCCGAACCCCTGAACTATTGTTTGTTGCCCCGCCCTGACTGAGGGCCTGGGCCTACTAACTTTGTCTGGGCTCAGCCTGAAGGAAGGTCCTGAGCCCCTGAACTATTGTTTGTTGCCCCGCCCTGACTGAGGGCCTGGGGCTACTAACCCTGCCTGGGCTCAGCCTGAAGGAAGGTCCTGAGCCCCCTGGACTATTGTGTGCTGCCCCGCCCTGATTGAGGGCCGGGCCTGAACTCCTGACTTTACTGCTCAGCCTGAAGGAAGGTTCTGAGCGCCCTGGACTATTGGGGGTTGCCCTCCCCTGAATAAGGGCCTGGGACGTCCTGAGTTTGTCAGGGCGCAGCTCCGGATCCACGGAGCTGAGCGCCCGAACTACTGTTTATTGCCCCGCCCTGAGCTAGCGCGGGGGCTTGACTGACTTTGTAATCCCCAGCTCCGGCAGTGAGGACCGGAGCCCGGGCCTGAGTTACTGCCGGACCCTGACGGAGAGCAGGAGCTCATTGCAGAGGCCGTGTACCTTTGGCCTAGTCCCTGCCAGAGGGGCGGAACCCTGAGACCGATCCAGGCCGTGTAGTGAGGCGGCCTGGCCCCCGACGGCCCCTGAGAGGGCCCGACCCCCGCACCGGACGTTTACACGTGGCGCCCAACGTGGGGCCTCCTGCCTAGCATGTGGGCACGAGCCCTAGACACCGGTCAGAAGGGGGCAATGGGGGAGAGACCTCCCGCAAGGGAGGGGGATTTACCCCAGCTCCTGACCCGCATGACCGAGAGTCAGGAGCAACAACAGGCGGCCCCGGTGCGATACCAGCAGGAGTACCAGGCCGCCCACCTGCAGCAGCAGCAGCAACTCATAGAGCAGCTGGGGGCCCAACAACGGCAGCTGATCGCGGACCTGGTTACCCAACAGCAGGATTTCCAGCAGAAGTGTATCCAGCAGCTTGCCGCGGCCCTAGTCCGCCCGGGGGAACCCCTGTCCGGGGTCGCCCCAGGGGCCCCGCGACCCAGCCCCCCAGTACGGTTGACGAAGATGGGACCCGAGGATGACCCCGAGGCTTTCCTCGTGACCTTTGAGAGGGTGGCTATTGTGGCCGGCTGGGTCCCGGAGCAGTGGGCCACCATCCTGGCCCCCTACCTAACGGGGACTGCCCAGACGGTCTACCGAGGCCTGTCGGTAGAGGCGGCCAGGGACTACAACCTAGTGAAGGCCGCTATTCTGGACGCCCTGGACGTAAGCCCCGAGACCTACCGACGACGGTTCAGGGGCCTGGCCTACTCCCCGGGGGCCCGCCCGCGGATGGTGGCTCAGGAGCTACGAGAGACCTGTCGAAAGTGGCTACAACCTGAGCGCCGGACAGCGGAGGAACTGATGGAGCAGGTGGTTCTGGAGCAATTTACGCAGGTACTCCCGCCAAGGGGAAGATCCTGGGTCCTCCGCCACCGGCCGACGACGGTCTCTGCGGCCGTCACGTTAATGGAAGACTTCCTTGCGGCGGAGGTCCCGGCGGGGGCCGCTGGTCGGGCGGTCCCGGTTCGCACGGAGCACCCCAACCCAGAAAAGAGGGGGCCGCCCTCCCGGGGAGCCCCGAGTGCTCCCGCCCGTAGCATGGAGGGCCGGGCTCGGGTGGCCGCACCCTCCGGGAGGCTCACACGGACCCCGGCAGGCCCCGCCGGGGGATACCGTCGGACCCCCCCCGTGGATGACCCCGGGGCTCGGCCGCAGCTAGAGCGAGCCACGGTGGGACCCTGCTTCTCCTGCGGAAGGTATGGCCATTTGCAGCGGGAGTGCCCGGAACGGGGGTGTGCATTTGGCCAAGTCTATTCAGGAGAAGGCCGTGCCCGACGTCCACAGGGGACCAAGATCACCGTGCCCGTGGCTGTTGACGGCCGCCAAGCGATGGCCCTCCTCGACTCAGGCTGTGGCCAAACGCTGGTCTGCCAGGCCCTCGGCCCACCAGCGGACGACCACCTGGCGAAGATTCCCCTGCAGTGTATACACGGGGATGTGCGACGCTACCCCAGCACGCGGGCCCAACTAACCATCGATGGGGTCACCCGGCAGATGACGGTGGGGCTGGCGCCCCGGTTGGCATACCCGGTGATCCTGGGGCGGGACTGGCCCACCTTTAACGCCGTTTTACGCCGCCGGCTCGAGGGTAACCCGCAGGCCACGCCAGCGTTGGGAGGGGAGTCCCCGGGGACTGAGGACGACGAGATAGACAACCCCGTCCCCGCCAATCCCCCGGGGGGGCGAGAAGACCCTCCTCGGGGGGGGGACTCCTCGGCGCCCACAGATTTCTGCCGGGACCAACGGGCCGACCCCACCCTCAGACGGGCCTACGAACAGCTGGCCTCCGTAGACGGGACTATTCTTGACCCCCAGCGTGCGGCGCAGTGGCCGCATTTTGAGTTACGACAAGAACGCCTGTACCGCGTGGAGAAGGACCCCCGTACGGGGGACATCCGGACACAGCTTCTCGTGCCGCGGTGTCACCGCCGGGCGGTCATGAAACTGGCCCACGACGTCCCGGCGGCGGGGCACCTCGGGCATGACAAAACGCTGGCCAGGATTTTGGGGCGTTTCTTCTGGCCAGGGGTATATCAAGACGTAAAGGACTATTGCAAGTCATGTCCAGAGTGCCAGTTGGCCGCCCCTGCCCAGACCCCTAAGGCACCCTTGGTGCCGATGCCTCTTATGGAAACCCCCTTCGAACGCGTGGCCGTGGACCTGGTGGGGCCCCTCCCGAAGAGCAGCGCAGGGTTCCAATACATCTTAGTAATGATGGACTATGCCACCAGGTTCCCTGAAGCCGTTCCTCTCCGGAACATCTCGGCCCGCACCATTGCTATGGAACTGGTCAAGATCTTCGCCCGCGTCGGACTGCCCCGGGAGCTACTCACGGATCAAGGGACCAATTTTACATCCCGGCTGCTCAAGCAAGTCTGTGAGATCCTAGGGGTCAAGCAACTCCGCACCTCCATCTATCACCCCCAGACCGAAGGACTAGTGGAAAGGTTCAACCGGACGCTGAAAGGGATGCTGCGTCGGTTTCCCCCGGAAGACCTTCGCCAGTGGGACCAGCTCCTTCCACCCTTGCTTCTGGCAATACGAGAGGTTCCCCAGGCATCGACTAAGTTCTCCCCTTTTGAATTGTTATATGGGCGACGACCCCGGGGCCTGCTGGATCTCATGAGGGAGACCTGGGAACAGGCTCCTTCCCCGGCCCAGGGTCTCCTGCAGTATGTGCTGCAACTACAGGAGCGTCTAAGGCAGGCGGGGGATCTGGCACGGGAAAATTTAAAAGCCGCCCAGGACACACAAGCCCAGACGTATAATCGAGGGGCACAGACTCGGGACTTCCAACCGGGTGACCGGGTATTACTCCTCCTCCCGTCCAGTGAGTCGAAGATCCTGGCCCGGTGGCAGGGGCCCTATGAGGTAGTCAGGAAAGTGGGCCCGGTCACGTATGAAATAAATCAGCCGGACCGGAGGAAGAAGAACCAACGCTACCACGTCAACCTCCTGAAGCCCTGGAAAGAGCGAGAAGGGCTGTTGATCAACCCCTACCCGCCCGAACCGGAACTGGGACCCCAGGTTCCCCTTTCCGGGGACACCGAGGAACCCCAGCTCGGGGAGAACTTAACCGAGGAACAGCTCCGCCAGACTCGGTGCCTCCTCCAAGCCTTCTCCCACACTTTCACGGACCAGCCGGGACACACCTCCCTCGTACACCATCGGATCCAAACAGAACCCGGGGTGGTGATACGGGGGACGACCCGGCCCCTGCCCTACCATAGGAGACAGGTCGTGGAGAAGGAGGTGCGGGCGATGTTGGATCTAGGGGTGATAGAGCCATCCCAGAGCGAGTGGCGTAGCCCCGTGGTGTTGGTGCCTAAACCCGACGGGTCACAGCGGTTCTGCATTGACTTCCGCCGCGTCAACGCCATCTCCAAATTTGATGCCTATCCCATGCCTCGGATAGATGAGCTGTTGGCCCGCCTGGGAGGGGCCCGCTACATCACCACCCTGGACCTGAGTAAGGGCTACTGGCAGATCCCCCTAGAGCCCGCCTCCCGTGAGAAGACTGCCTTTGCCACCCCCACAGGTCTCTATCAGTTCACCAGGATGCCCTTCGGCCTCCACGGGGCCCCGGCCACCTTTCAGCGCCTGATGGACCGCCTCCTCCAGCCCCATCAAGAATACGCGGCCGCGTATTTAGACGACGTTGTCATCTATAGTCCGCAATGGGAGACCCACCTGGAGAGAGTCGCAGCCGTCCTGAGATCCCTGCGGGAGGCCGGCTTAACCGCCAATCCAAAAAAATGCCGCATCGGCTGGCAAGAGACTAAGTACCTGGGGTATGCTATCGGGCATGGGCAGGTAAAACCCCTGATCGGGAAGGTCCAGGCAATTGCAAACTGCCCCCCGCCAACCACAAAGCGCCAGGTGCGGCAATTCCTAGGCTTGGCCGGATATTATCGGCGGTTCATCCCCCAGTTCGCGGCAATCGCAGCCCCCTTAACGGGGCTCCTAACAAAGGACAGCCCACGGCAGGTGATCTGGACTACCGAGTGCGACAGGGCCTTTCGGACTCTTAAGAAGTGCCTCTGCAGCGAGCCGGTCTTGTATAGCCCCGATTTTAACCTGCCATTTGTCTTGCAGACAGACGCCTCGGAAGTGGGACTCGGGGCGGTCTTATCCCAAGACGTAGGGGGCGAGGAACATCCCGTCCTATACATTAGCCGGAAACTGTTCCCACGCGAAAAGAACTATGCGGTGGTCGAGAAAGAGGCCCTAGCCGTGAAGTGGGCTTGTGAAGCTCTCCGCTATTACATCCTGGGAGTCCCCTTCACCCTAGTCACCGACCACTCCGCCCTTCAGTGGTTAGGCCGCATGAAGGACCACAACATGCGGCTGCAACGATGGTACCTGGCGCTCCAGCCGTTTGCTTTCACGGTCCGCCATCGGGCTGGTAAGGAGCACGCAAACGCGGATTTCCTTTCCCGGTTGGGGGGTGTGGAATGGGCTGGCCCCGCTGCACGGGAACCAGCCTTGGGGGGGGGGTCGTGTAGTGAGGCGGCCTGGGCCCCGACGGCCCCTGAGGGAGAGGAGCCTGAATTGGCACCCAAGTGGGCGGAGCCACCGCCACCTGTTCCCGCCCCCCGGAAGTCAAGGGGCGGGACAGGAAGTATAAGAGCCAGGCCCCAGCCCTCAGTTAGAGCCCAGCAGCCGGAGAGGCCAGACGTGCCGGTGCGAGCTCCGGCGAGACCAAGGCTTCCCAGAGCCAGGTACCCGGACACGGACGGACCGAGCTGCCCCAGAGCCAGATACCCGGACACCGACCGACCGGACCTCCCCAGAGCCAGGTACCCCGACGCGGATTGGCCAAGCCTTCCCCAAGCAAGGTACCCCGAGGTAGACTGGCCACCCTTGCCCCGAGCACGGTACCCCGAGGAGGGGCCCGAGCGCCCCCCTGACCGGAGACCGGAGGAGCAACCCGACCCGGACGACCCTCTGCGAAGTGAGGAACCCATGGTGTGGGACCCCGTTGCCGAGCCCAGCGGGGAGCAGGTACAAATGGAGGAGGAAATGGAAATCAGCCCGGGGGTAGCTGACCCCAGTCTAGCTACAACAGAGAGCGAACCCATGTTGGTGTGTTGCGGTCAGGACCCCACCAACACAGCGGCAGACTGACTGCCGCTCTTAGGGCCCCGGGCTGGGACACAGTGGAGTGGGTGGGCCTGTGTCCCCCCTGCCACCCCACTTAACGGGTGGCAGTCTCCCCCTCCAGCCAGCGCTCTGGCACCGCCACTGAGCTATTGCTTGCTGCCCTGAACGAGTGCTTGTTGCCCCACCCTGACTGAGGGTCTGAGGCGTCCCGAGTTTGTCCGTGCTCAGCTCCTGATACCCAGACCTGAACCCGAACCCCTGAACTATTGTTTGTTGCCCCGCCCTGACTGAGGGCCTGGGCCTACTAACTTTGTCTGGGCTCAGCCTGAAGGAAGGTCCTGAGCCCCTGAACTATTGTTTGTTGCCCCGCCCTGACTGAGGGCCTGGGGCTACTAACCCTGCCTGGGCTCAGCCTGAAGGAAGGTCCTGAGCCCCCTGGACTATTGTTTGTTGCCCCGCCCTGATTGAGGGCCGGGCCTGAACCCCTGACTTTACTGCTCAGCCTGAAGGAAGGTTCTGAGCCCCCTGGACTATTGTGTGCTGCCCCGCCCTGATTGAGGGCCGGGCCTGAACTCCTGACTTTACTGCTCAGCCTGAAGGAAG